>NW_027185903.1:20186101-20207249 GCF_028583685.1 Petaurus breviceps papuanus | reverse complement strand
ATGGGGTGAGACTTTAGAGATACTTGAATGCCTAGCTAAGGATAAACTCCTTAATTTTATAGAGAGGAGCTATTGGAGATATAAAATGGTGTTTTAAGGAGGTTAATATGAAACTACTTATACAATTCCTTTATGATTAATTTTAACTCCCCTTTGGCATAATTCAGTCATTTGAGTATTTTAAAGTACCTACTATGTTCCAGGTGCTGTGCTAGGTGGTAGAAATATAAAAACCAAAATGAGACAGTCCCTATCCCCAAGGAGCTTACATTCTATCAATACAAAATACATACAAAGGAGATTCAAGGCAAATTTAAGGTAGAGAGAGAGACACAGGGGATTAGGACAGGTCTCAGGTAGAAGCTTTGAACTGATCTTTGAAAGAAGATAAGGACTCTTCAGAGGCAGGGATGAGGAGGGATTTGATGGTCTGTTCAAAGGCATGAAGATAGGAGAACAGGCCTGATTGCAGGAGAGTGAGTGTGTGTGTGAATGAGTTTCATGGATTGGGATCTTGAAAATCAGAGAACTCTCTGTTCTGGGAGCAGCAAATTGAGAGAATTCACCCCAAATGTTCACCTGGATTATGGTAGAGCTGTCTGAGTTCAGACACACTGTAACTTGACTGTAACATAGTGATGTCATTTTGATCCTTTTTGAGAGCCAAGGACCACAACCAATCTCTGTCCTGGTGTGTGTTGGCTTTAAAAAATGAGATTAGTTTTTGGGTGAAAGAAAAAGCAAAAGCAAACCGTCCGGCCTCCTCCCTTGTACTTCTCATTGCATTGTTTTGTGCTGATTTTGCTGATGTAATGGAATCTAGACCTTCATCAACAGGGAAGATTGATTTTCTTCTTGGCAGAAATCTTCTGACCCGACACAGTTTAGAATGCTCTGTGTGCTGTCTCTCTGTAGAGCAAAATGCTTACTGAGCTTATTGTTTGGGAATACTCCTCATACAAAATATTCATAGGATTGTAGAGCTCAGAGAAGCCTAGAAGGTCTCTAGTCTGACTACTCCACCTTCTTTTACAGATGGAGAAACTGATTCTTTGAGGCTAGAAGTGACCTTCTCCACAGTCACATGGGTGATAGAGCTTGAATTCAAACTCAAATCTCCTGACTTTAGAGTATTCTTTTCATTATACCCATGCATCTTTTGCTTTGTTTTTGGAGGCAATGGGATTAAGTGACTTGCTCAGGGTCATATAGCTAGGAAGTGTCTGAGACTGGATTTGAACTCAAGACCTCCTGACTCCAGGGCTGGTGCACTATCCCCTGAACCACCTAGCTGCCCCTATACCCCTGTATCTTTTCTCTTGCTTTCTTAGTTCCAGATGACCTCAGTTGTTAGCAGGTTACTGACTAGAATGCTTATGAAAGGCATAGAGGAGCTATAGCAGAGTCGTTTTGGACTCTTCATAACACCATTTGGGGTTTTCTTGACAAAGATACTGGAGTGGTTTGTCAATTTTCATTTCCAGCTCATTTTACAGATGAGGAAACTGAGGCAAACAAGGATAAATGACTTGCCCAGGGTCACCCAGCTGGTATGTGTCTGAGGCCAGATTTGAACTCAGGAAGATGAGTCCTGACTCCAGGCCTAGCACTCTATCCACTGTGTCACCTAGCTGCTCCAAGGATTTCAAGGACCACATGGACATACCGACTCTGTCTCAGGTCGATGCACAATCAGTGGGAAGGCTTAAAGAACCAGCCCCATGAAGATGGTATTTGGACTTTTCTGAAGAAAAGGGAAGTTCATAGACCGATCCTAACCCTTTGGTTAGTGTAAAGACATACTATGTGAATCAACAATTATGTAACCAAACTTTGCCAAGTATTAATCAAGCCAACAAGCATTTATTAAGTGTCTGTTGTATACAGTTCACTTTGATAAGCACTAAGATACAAAGACAGGAAAACAAAACAAAACAAAACCTAGTCCCTGCCCTCAAGGAGCTCACAGTCTAATGCGGGAGACAACAAACCTACAAATATGTACAAATGAGCTATACCCAGGATAAAGTGGAGCTAAGCAACCCAAGGAAGGCACTAGCGTTAGATTGGAAAAGGTTTATTGTAGAAGGAAGGTTTTGGCTGAGACCTGAAGGAAGCCAGGAGACAAGGATGGGGAGGAAGGGAATATCAGGCATGGGAGATGTCAGTGACAATGGAGAGCAGGGAGGAGTGTCCTGTGTGAGGAACAGAGAGAACAGTGACACTGGATGGTAGGGTACATGGAGAGTAAGGTGTAAGGAGCCTGGGAAGGCAGGAAGGGGCCAGGTGACAGAGGGCTTTAAAATTTTAGAATTTCTCCTGAAGGTCATCATAGCCACTGGACCAGGGCTGGGGAACCTGAGGCCTTGAGGCCACATATGGCCCTCTAGGTCCTCAAGTGCTGCCCTTTGACTGAATCTAACTTCACAGAACAAGCCCGTTAATAAAAGGATTTGTTTTGTAAAACCTGAACTCAGTCAAAAGGCTGTACCCAAGGACCTAAAGGGCCAGATGTGGCCTCCAGGCTGCATGTTCCCCACTCCTGTGCTGGAATTTATTGAATAGAAGTGTGACATGGACAGGCTTGCAGTTTAGGAAGATTAGTTTGTTACTGAAGGGAAGATGGGCTGGAATGGAGTGAGGTTTGAAGCAGGGAGACCAACTAGCCACCTATTGTAATGAAATAATGGGGACCTAGGTCAAAGTGTGGAATTGTCAGGGGCTCACTTTGAGAAATGTTCTGTGATTTGATCTAGATTATGGGAAGCCATTGTTGAGAGCCCCCCCTCGGCTTTGAAAAACCCAGATGTTGAAACCCAGATGTTGATTTGGTATGGATGTAATGATTGGACAGTTTGGAAATCTGTCTACTTGATCTGTCTCTGTCTTGATAATTCTGTCTGTATATTCTGAAGTTCAGGGTGCTGACCTTTTTCCCCTGAACTAGGTAAATGATACATATGTTTGACTGAATAAAGTAAGCTTGTTAACCCCCCCTCCCCCAAAAAGTGTGGAATTGTCAGGAGAGAAGATGTGTGTATACAAGAGATGTTTTAGAATTGATAGCAATAGGCAACTGATTGGATATGGGCAGCTCCGTGGCTCTATAGTGCAAAGAGTGCTGGGTCTGGAGTCAGGAAGACTCATTCATTCATTTCTGTTAGATTTTGAGTTACAAATTTTCTCCTCATTTTTCCCCTACCCACTGCCCCAAAATAGCACAGGATATCCCCTCCTCCAATCTGCTTCCTCCCATATCTTCTCCCATACCCCCTTCAACTTTTCCAGTAGGGCATGGTGGATCTCTATGCCCCAGTGCCTGTATATCTTATTTCCCAATTACATGTAAAATAGTATTAACAATAATAATATATATTTTAAACATTTGATTTTAAAACATTGACATAGAAGATATATTGTAAAAGACTGACTATATTTCCCTCCCTCCTATCCCACCTCCCACTAGTTCTATTCTCTACTTTGATCCTGTCCCTACTCAAAAGTGGGTGCTTCCAACTTCCCTCCCCCCCAGCCTGCCCTCCCTTCCATCATCCCCCCCATCCCCTTTCCCCCTACTCTCCTGTAAGGTGAGATACCCTATTTTGTGTGTATTTCATTCCCTCCCTGAGCCAAATTCAATGAGAATAAGGTTGACTCATTCCCTTTTGCCTTCCTATTCTTCCCTTCCATTGTATCCATTTTCCCTTGCCTCTTCTATATGAGATAGTTTACCCCATTCTGTCTTTCGCAATCTCCTCTCTTTATATTCCTCTCTCACCTCTTAATTTCACCTTTTAATTGTCATCCCTTCCTATTAACTTGGTCCTGTGCCCTCTATCTATGTATACCTGTAAACATATATACACACATTCACATATGTATTCATACTCCTGTATATCCTCCAATATAGACATATATATATATATATATATATATATATACATATATGTATTTATATTCACTTCAACATACTAAGAAAAGTTTCATCAGTTACAATTATAATTTTTCCATATAGAAATGTTAATAGTTCAACTTTGATAAGTGGCTTATGATTTCTTTCCTGTTTACCTTCTCAAGCTTCTCTTGCTTCTTGTATCTGAATGTCAAATTTTCTATTCAACTCTGGTTTTTTCATTAAGAATGCTTGAAAGTCCTCTATTCCACTGAATGACCATATTTTCCCCTGAAACATGATAATCAGTTTTGCTGGGTATGTGATTCTAGGTTTTAATCCCAGCTCCTCTGCTCTCCAGAATATCATATTTCAGGCTCTTCGATCCCTCAGTGTAGAAACTACCAAATACAGCGTTATCCTGATTGTATTTCCACAATATTCAATTTTTTCTCCCTGGCTGCTCGTAGTATTCTCTCCTTGGTCTGGGAATTCTGGAACCTGGCTATAATATTCCTAGGAGTTTTCTTTTTGGGATCTTTTTCAGGAGGTGATTGGTAGATTCTTTCAACCTCTATTTTGCACTCTGGTTCTAAAACATCAGAACAATTTTCCTTGAGAATTTCTTGGAGGATGATTTCTAGGTTCTTTCTTTGATCATGGCTTTCAGGTAGTCCAGTAATTTTTAAATGATCTCTCCTGGATCTATTTTCCAGATCAGTGGTTTTTCCCATGAGATATTTCACATTGCCTTCTATTCTTTCATTTCTTTGGATCTGTTTTATCATCTTGATTTCTCATAAAGTCACTTGCTTCCCTTTGCTTCATTCTAAACCTGAGGGAATGATTCTCCTCAGTGAGCTTTTGAGATTCTTTTTCCATCTGGCAAATTTGGCTTTTTAAGGCATTCCTCTCCTCATTGCCTTTTTGAGCCTCTTTTGCCAATTGAGTTAGTCTGTTTTTTAAGGTGTGATTTTCCTCAGTCAGGCTGTTGATTCTCATTTCGTAATTTTCTTGCATCATTCTCATTTCTCTTCCCAATTTTTCCTCCACTTCTCTTATCTGCTTCTTAAGGTCCTCTATGGCCTGTAACCAGCTTGTATTTTCCTTTGAAGCTTTTGGTGCAGGAGTTCTGATTTCACTGTCTTTCTCCTGTTTCATGCTTTGCTCCTTTTTGTCCCCAAAATAGGAGTCTAATGTTGGATTCTTCTGTTTGCTTTGCTTCCTTTGCCTGGTCATGTGGCCCCTCAGTCACTTGACCTCTGGGCTTTTTGCCACAGTAGGACTCTGCCACCAGACAGGGGAGCTTTTGTCCCAAATGCTGGGGTTTTCTCAGCTGCCGAAGGTATTAGTTGGGTGCCCTCTCTGAGACCTCCACATGATCTGGCAAGCTGGTCACACACCCCAGGACTTCTACCCTAGACTGCAATCCAGATCCAAGCAGGTTAAAGCAAGAGCAATTACACCTCAGACTGGTGCTTGGCCCCCTGCACTCTGCAGGCCAGGAGCTGAAGCTGCCACGTGGTGCTGGCTGAGCCAAGGTGACTCAGCAGCTTCTCGCCCTGGGGGCAAAAGCCAAGGCTCTCCCAACTACTGGTCCCAAAGTCCACAGTGCACTGATCTCTCACTTTGTCCTTCGCATCTATGTTTTGATAAATCTGGAAATGGCCACAGCTGCTGCTGATCTGGAGTTCCTCCAGCCAGTGGCTGGTCAGGCCCACCCTGGGGCTAAAACATCTGGTTCACTGGGGCCTGGGCTGGGCTCCCAGAGCTCTGCACTGGCCAATTCCTGCTGGCCTAATGGGCTGTCCTCAGAGGGAGGTTAGCTTCTCTGAGTCATTTTGTGGGTTCTGCAGCTCCAAAGTTTGTTCAGAGTCTCCTTTTATATGGATTGGGGAAGGTGGAAGCTGGAGCCCCCCCATGTCCAACTCTTTGTTACAACTTTTGGGGTTTCCTTCACAAAGTTACTGGAGTGGTTTGCCATTTCCTTCTCTAGCTCGTTTTACATCTAGATGGTATAACAGAGGCAAACAGAATTAAATAACTTGCCCAGGGTCACACAGCTAGTAAGTGTCTGAGACCAGATTTGAACTCAAGAAGATGAGTCTTTCCTGACTCAAGGCCCGACACACTATCCCCAGAAGAGATATATAGGCAGTATAAATAGTAGACAGAGTTCCCAGGACTGGAACTTCACTGTCCAGCTTCTTCTTCCTCCAAATATACTTTATTTTTTACACTCAAAAGATATCTTTATAAGGGATAAGGAAAGATAGTTTTGTTTATTAGTTTGTTTTTAGTAGAAAGTAGTCATTGGAAGGAGCTGGGAGATTCACAGACAGACAGATTGACCAAAAATAAGAGAATGGTGTGGCTTATTGATGGAGCTAGGTAATTTCAAGGAAGAAAAGTGACCAGAGGCACAGGCATAAGGGTTAACCTTGTAAGAAAGAGGCCACTTCATTGTTTGAGACCAAAGAGAAGGCCGAAGGTCATTGAAAATGTTCAGATATGGAAGAGTAGGGGGGGGAGATGAAGCAGCTTGCAATAAATAGGACCAGTCTTTTTAGCAAAGTAGGATGCAAGATCATCTCCTAAGAGTGAATGGGATGGGAATGAAGCTGGGGGCATGAGGAGATAGGTCTGGGACATCCTCAGGATTACCCGTTGAAGTCAGGTAACATGAATGTTGCAGCGCATGGTGACAGTTTGGTTTAATTGAATTCCTTTCAGAGGAGGTAATAACTGGGGTTACCTAGAGTTACAGAATGAGAATAAAACACCAGAAGGTCAAATAGCTAAGGGAAGAGCAGAAGGGAGAGAGATGACGAACTCACGTTAATCAATATTTAAGTGCTTGCTGTGTTCCAGGTATAGGTATGGCTAGTGATAAAAAAGAAGAAAGGAATGAAAAAGATCAGTGAAACTTAAAAAAAAGCACACAGGAGAGAAAAGGATGTTCAAAAAGGGTCACACAGGCAAGTAGGGCAGTTTCGTTTTATTGTGTTAAATTTAAAATAGACTTAAAAAGACAAACTGTACCTGAGGTTCACTGTTTCTTGTACAAACATCTTTTCTGTTCTTTGTGTATTGAAATGTCCATGTTTAGGTTTGTAATTTAAAAAAAATCTCAAAATACCAACCCAAGAATGGCGGAGAGGCTGTGGAGTCTGAACCCTGAAGGAATGATAGGCCGGAACAGAGGTGACAGACTTGAAGAACAAAGCAGGATTGAAGAGTCGGCCATCTCTTCTTAGTCTTTGTGATGAAAGTGAAGAATAGCTTCAGAAAGAGGGAGAGGGATGGGCAATGGTTATAACAGAGACAATTTTCAGCATCCTGGGTCTTGGAGGGGGCCCATTTTGGAGTGATGGTAGGTTCTAAGTTCTGACCATACCGGTAGCTGGCTAAGGGAGAGTTGCAGAGAGGGTAGGTTTAGGATGGGGAACTCAGGAGCTGAGTATGTTAAAGAATGGCAAAGTAGAGGGTATTAGGAGGGTTATAGATATGAGTACTGCCTCAGAGTATTGTGTCTTTGAGTATGATGCTGGAGAGGGCCAGGTCCGAAGTCAGAAAGACTCATCTTCCTGAGTTCAAATCTTGTCTCAGACACTTACTAACTGGGTGACCTTGGGCAAGTCACTTAACCCTGTTTGCCTCAGTTTCCTGCTCTGTCAAATGAATTGGAGAAGAAAATGGCAAACCACTCAGTATCCTCACCAAGAAAATTCCAGATGCAGTCAGATATGACTGAAAAATGACTGAACAATGCATATGATGTCACAGGAAGTGAATGTGATCAGGAAATTCTAGCTTCACAGAAGTGTACAAAATAGCAAGAAAAGGCTTCAGTCCAAGCCTTAGAAGAGAAGGATGAAGTCACCAGAAGGTGATTTCAGGATGGAGAACAATGAGGACAGAACATTTCCTCTATCATTTTGGCTCTTTGACTCAGTTATTTCTCCATCTTTTGACTCTGCCTTGGCATAGGTTAAAAATGATGTCCTGAAAGAAGGTGTTGATGGCACCTGGAAAATAGCTAGCCTGACCTTTCCTTTGCTTGGTGCCATGGTGTGGGGCCAGCTGGAGCAGGGCTATTCATCAGTGAGTATTTATTGGCACCAGCTACTTGACTAGTGGAGTCTCCAGGGCATAGGAGATAAAGTTCTGGGTTTATATTTGGGAAGCCCCGAGTTCTAATTTTACCTATGGTGCTTATTAAGCTCTTTGCACCTCAGGCAAATTTCTAAGAGTTATCTGTTGAGTAATGTTGTTCATCCTTTAAAGGGGACCAATGACATCATGAGAGTTATGTCTTGACTACAACATTAATTGGATTTAAGTGAGGCAGGATTGTACAGAGTCATCAACCTCAATTTCTCTTCCTAAGTCATCAAAGTCCATTGGCAGGACAAAAGTCAGGATGACTGGTGATGGCCTGGGAAGCAGTGGGTGACCTTGACCTCTTTGATGTGTGATCAAACTCTAAGCACTCCACAGCACCTGCTTCAGCTGCTTTCTTGACCCTTGGAACAAATTGTTCTTATCCACCCATTCTGTTGGGAGAAGTCTTCACATGCTTGGGGTAGGCATCCCTCTAATTCCCTGAAGGGTCTGAGGCCCCTCAGTTACCCTCAGCCTGGATTAGCCCATATGCTGAGACAGTTTTACCAGAGCATGGCCACTGCTATTGCTTCCTAGACACACAGGTAAGAATGGGCAGGAAGGTGGACACCAAAGGTGGATGAGCATCCCTGAAAAGGGCTCAGAAAGCCCTGACACCAGAGGTGTCAGTCCTCCCTGAGCATCCCATACACCCTTGGGAAAGCAGTGATACCAGTCTGACAAGAGCAGGGGAGCAGGGGAAGGTCAGAAAGAAGGCTTGGGGTGAGAGAGGGCCTTGAATGCCACCTATGGCTCTGTAATTCACCAGACCCTGAGCTATTTCAGTATAGTGAAAGAGACTGGTATTCACCTGTGCCACATAGGAAAGGTTGATTATTAATCTCCCCTTTTTCCACTGTGCAAAACCCACAGGAAAACACAGGTGTGTTTGTGTGTGTATGTGTGTGTGTGCACGTGTACACATGTATTTGCAATGTGTGCTTATGGAGAAGGGAGTGGGCCCATTCCCCTCCTCTGAGGTCATCAGCAGAACCGTAGGTGAGAAGCATCCAGAGATTCCGCTGGGAGGTTCTGGAGAAGGAGGGATGGTTTGTTGATTGCAGTCTCTAGGGCTGCTTACAGACAATGTCTGATCCCCTTCTCTCTCCCACTGGGTAGAAGCTGTCTGTTTAGGACCCTTTTGACAAGGAGTTAAATTTGCTTTTTTACCTTCATCCCTCTCTAGCTCTAGCTGGAGTCACATACCCTGAAGGAAGGCCAGGGGGAAAAGTACTCAGAGGGAAGAGAAAAAAAGAATCTTTGGCTCCAAAACCTGGCAGGAAAACCTGGTTTTAGGATCAAAAATTTGATCTCAAATGTCTTGCTTTCCTCTGAAGAGGAGAGACAGGTCCAAGTGTGAGAGGAGCCAAATGTCAGGGGCCTGTTTTCAGAGGACTATAGGAAAGGAAAGGCTTCTCTCCCTCTTTTGCCAAGGCAACAGTCTCAGCCTTCCCCAGCAGATTTCCCAGATGTGGTCCCAGATGTAGCCTTCTGAGCCTAGTTTAGAATAAATTTGGTTATCTCCTTTATGATGCTAATTATCTTCATATTTTAGTTTGTTAAAGACCAGCTAAATCAAGTTTAGCCTAGGCTTGTCTTCATTTCCAAAGCGGGATGGGTTCCCATATTTCCCCTTTTTCATGCAAATGTAAACTATTGATTTGAAGGAGGAAGTAGATTATATATATTTTTTGTAGTAGCCAGGAGTATTTCTGTGTGGGGTACAGAGACCCTAACCCAAATTGACTACTCGGAGACCTCTCAAAGTGAAGGTATTAAGTTTTATTAGAATCTCTTGAGAAGCGGGAGGTCCAGTCACTGGAAAACAAATCCAGGGAGAGGAGGCTGCAGTACAGAAGCCAACCCTCCCCTTCCTCATGTAATCTTTTAAATTGATTGGCTGTTCTGTTAACATTCCCTTATTTGGCAGGTGGGGTGACAAGGGGATCCCTAAGGTCACCTAACTGAGGCCTAAGGCTTCACATACTTTAGCAGATAGTCTCTGAGAAACCACATTACCTGCCCCCCACATTTCCAGCCCTCTCCTCATCCCCATTGGACATAGAGAGGACCCTGATAAGAATACACTGTTTCCAGGTGCTCTGGGGGTCCTTGTCTATTCAAAACAATGGCGCACAATCCTTCATTGATGTGCTTATTTTTCCAGGAAGACAATGAACACAATTTGTTCAAATCAAAGGCATTTAATGAAATTGCCTAGTAAGAAAGGTAACAATGAAGCAGTTTCTCCATAAATCTGGTGCTGGTTTTCCCATGAATTCAAATATCATCAGTGGGAAAAAGGCATATGCTGAGGGAACACAATGGTGGAGTACATGCATGTGATGAGGTGCAGGCTCTGGGAACCCCCCTTGAACTCTGATTAAATCAGCCCATTTGATGAGGCATTTGCATGAGGCCATAAGCCTTACATTGTGGCTAGGCCCAGACCTCTAGTCTAGTTACTAATTACTAACTACTAACTCCTAACTCTAGCCTAGCTACTAGCTTAGCTCTCCATTGTTCATCTACTTCCCACCCTTGAGTTTATCAAAATATCAATCCACCCTAGAACTGGCCTAGCCTATCATTGTCTGTAGTCTCCAGGTAGCCTCCAGCAACTTCCCACCCTTAATCACTCATTGACCTCATCTGACTTCTCCTGAAGACCCTCCCCAAACTCCTAAACCACCCCTAGATTCCTCCAACAACCTTCTGTATATAGCGTGTTTCCCCGATAATAAGATACTGTCTTATTAATGTTTTTGGACAGAAAAACACCAGAGGGCTTATTTTCAGGGGAGGGCTTATTTTAATGAACTTTGACAGCAATTTTAATAAACAGGTAAATGTGAACAAAAAAATGTACCTTTATTCAATAAGGAAATCACTGGGGAAGAACAGGATGATGCGCTCACTGCTGCAGCTCAGATTGGATGCAGCTCGGAGCGTGGCGTGCGTTTCACTGGGGGGGGGGCAGGGACGGTGCATACAGAGGGTACCGTAATGTATCGTGTAGCGCAGGGGATCACCTTCACTACAGTAGCAATCTCAATAGGGCTTATTTTCGGGGGAGGGCTTATTTTAGAGGAATCTTACACAGTAAGGGGAGGGCTTATTTTCAGGATAGGTCTTATTGTCGGGGAAACACGGTAAGACCCCATCTCACACCAAGTGGTGTGAATGCCATAGAATTTCCGAGCACAGACTTACTCTGTGTCCAATGCAAAGTGAACTTTTAATAAACTTTACTTTTCTTTGGCTGAGAGAAGACTTAAATTTAATTCATTCAACAGGACCCAGTGTGTTGGTATTTTGGGGTCTCGAGCACCCCTACCCTTAACCTCTTCACATGGAGGGGCAGTTCAGGCCTCTCTTGGGAGAGCCATGGATGTCTTCTGTGGGTGTTACTGTCCTGCCCATGTGGGGCTCTGTTCTTCGATCTCAGTGTGGAGTTCAGACTGCCTGGAATGCATGTAGTTAGTCTCTTGTTAACATGGAGACAATGTGCCATCTTCCCCAACATCGAGCCATTTCTCATCTCATATGGTTCATATTTAATAGTGCTTGGCTGCTCATATTTGGTCACTTCCATGCACGGTTCCCACGGGCCTGAAGTTGGGGACTGTTTGTCTGTTTCCAGTTTCCCAGCTTTAGCTAGAGTCCTCAGCTCAGGTGCTATTTCTTTTTGTTTCACTTGTAGCTTAAAATCAAAGGTTTAATAATAACCAGCATTTACATAGCACAACCCTCCTGTGAGGCAGGTGCTATTATTATCTATTTTACTGATAAGGAAACTAACAGCTGGAATAATAATAATAATAATATAATAATAATACTTGACATTTATATAGTACTATGTGCCAGGCACTGTGCTAAGAACTTTGCAATTATTATCTCATCTGGTCTTCATAATAACCTTGGAAGGTGGGTACTATTATAATATCTATTATCCCTATTTTGTAGATGAGGAAACTGAGGCAAACAGATTAAATGACTTTCGCAGGGTCACACAGCTAGTAAATGTTGAGGCTTGATTTGAACTCAGGTCTTCCTGATTCCAGATCTGGCACTCTATCCAGTCTGCCACCTAGATGTTAAGGGACTTGCTCAGTCACAAAGCTAATAAGTGTGGGAGGCAGGACTAGAATCACAAATTCCTGACACCAAGTCTGGTGCTCTTTCCAATGCATTACTTAGCTGCCTATTTAAACAACAGCTCTCTTAGAGAAAGGCCTTTGCCCTAACATGCCCAATAATTGAAATAAAGACCCTCCCATTCCCTCCCACCCCAAAACTTGACTTTTCTTTCCATAAGGAAGATCTATTTGTTCACAGAACCTTGGCTAAAATTTCTCTTCAAAAAGAGTTTCTTTGCTCTAAAAACTGGACTTTTTGGAACACAGAAGAGTCTAGTGGTTTGAGGCTACATGTGGCCCTCTAGGTCCTCAAGTGCAGCCCTTTTGCTGAATCCAAACTTCACAGAATAAATCCCCTTAATAAAAAGATTTGTTCTGTAAAACTTGACTCAGTCTAAAGGTCACATCCAAGGACCTAGAAGGCCACATGTGGCTTTAAGGCTGCAGGTTCTCCACCCCTGGTCTAGCACTTTTGTGCCCATAGTCTTAAGTCTATTTTTATTTAGACTTCAACTTCCTGTTCACTAAGATCAGGGTCTCTGTCAGAAACCACACTTTGACTTAGAGTTAGAAATTCCTTTAGGCTCCCTGTTTACTAAACTGCACCTAGTCAACCTGTGTTTGGTTGGAAGCTACTCTGCCAACAAATTGCCAAGGGATCTCAGGGTCAAGAGTTCTCTAGTTTTTCAACCCTCAGGTTGGTCTCCTGTACAATAAATGATAAAGGTAAAGGCAGAGAAACAAATGCCCCCTAAATATAGATGGCAAGTTTATTGTCTTCCTGTATTCATAGATACATTTCTGGCTTTATTATACATATGTGATTGAGAACAAACTCCTCTGCATCTTCATTTCATTTTCCTTGTCCTGGCCTTAGGGCTGTATGGCAGCAGTGATAGTCCTTTTGGAGTTTTGTAACAGCTACTGTAGAGAGTGAGTAATCCTGTCTTGTTAAGAGAGCCTTAAAGGTACTAAAAATCATGTCTATAAACATGAGGGTGACTTCAGGTACTCTAAATCTAGATCTTCATTCTAGGGAGCCGGCACAGCTCCAAGGCAATGAGTTCTGATCCCTGTGCTCCTCATGCATAATGGGCCATGAGATTTAGAGAAGTCACTTTTTTTCTTGTCTTGGTTTACTTGTCTATATAATAGGAATG
This sequence comes from Petaurus breviceps papuanus, assembly GCF_028583685.1. Lineage (NCBI taxonomy): Eukaryota > Metazoa > Chordata > Mammalia > Diprotodontia > Petauridae > Petaurus > Petaurus breviceps. The sequence continues at coordinate 20,193,894 of NW_027185903.1, read as the reverse complement.
TTTCCCTTGACTTCTTCCACAGCTTATGGGAAGAACAAATCACTAAAGGGTCTTGGTCATGTTTTACCATCAGAATAACTCTTCAGAAATGCTTAGAAACAGGTGAAAGATTGTAAAATGGTGTCATGGGAATAGTGCTGCATTATTTGGAGTTGGAAGACCTAGAGTTGAATCTCAGCACTTTAATTGTCATTGTGGTGGTGGAAGGGGGATATTTATGGGTGTCCATGTTCATGACTTGGCTGGGCCAACACCACATACATGAAGACTTTGGCTGAGGCATTTCACTTCTCTGTCCCTCAATTTTTTCATCTGGATTTGATCAGGGGTTCTTAACTGCTTTTGTGTTGCAGACCCTTTTGGCAGTCAGTCTATGTCCCTAGGCACTCAGACCCTATTCTTGAGCACCTCAAAGAGAGCTTGTTTCAGAAAATTAATGGACATGAAATTGGTAGTGGCTCTGAATGGCCTGGCTCTTCTTTGACCAATCCCTGTGTTTAATTAGAGCAAAGTAGTCTGAAATGACAAAGACGTGTTCATCTCTGAAAGGGAAGCGCCAAGGCCTGCTCAGGGTCCTGGTTGCCTACCATCCTTCTCCAGCCAGCATCCACCCCTTCCTCCCCCTCCAGTCTTAGCTTGCTTCCAGCTCAGGCAGAGACTCAAGACTTCCATGTGGTCAGCACATTCCTTTCCAGAGTTAGCGTGCATGCAAGTGAAACACGAGTGAAACACTGGGGCCCCTGTTTGCTGCATTTTGTGGAGATTTTAGCTCTGCAGGTTTCTCTCAGAAGCCTCAAGAGCTTTCTTTTCATTATTTCCAGAGGGGAAAGTGCCTGCCTCTGAGACACTGACTTCCCTCACCTGGCAGGAATACTAACCCAGACATTGGAGGTGGGGGGAGATGCTCTGGCAGCTACGTAGGGAGGGGGCAGAGAGGGAAGGGCAGACACCCAGACAGACCCGGAGGCTATCTTTCTGATCCTGACCATTCTGCCTGCTTCCCCTGAATAGGTGCCAGAAGGGCTGGTTCAGGTTTGCTTTTGGGGAGAGCACCAGAGGAGAGAGTAGCCACAAGTCATAAGGCCAGGGGGAAGTGGTGGCAGCCCGATGGGCAATGTGGTGAGAGGGAGAAGTCCACTTCCTCTCTGGGATGGCCCTTCCTGTCTAGTGGTCCTCCACTGCGACCCTGTCCAGCCCCTGAAGGCTGCCTTGGGGAGGAAGTATAACTCCAAATGACAGCAACTTTCAAAGAGGAAGCCCACCCCCCTCCACCAGGTGCTTACCCTGTGGCAAAGCTCCCAGCAGCCCTTTGGCTGGTCACAGCTCTGTGCCAGCCTCATTTTACTCTCCTTTTCAATTGGGTCATTAGCTCAAGAGAGCCATGATTCTAACAAAGCATTTGACTAAGTTTCCCGTGTAACCCTTGTGGAAAAGGCAGTGAAATGTGGGCTGTATGAGAAGGATGTTAGGTCAATTGATTCACAATGGACTGAGCAATGGTTTCTAATAAATGCCAGTGCTTCTGTGTTGAACAAAAGAGCCTCCTTTAGGGGAATCAGTGATTCAAATACTCGGTTGACAAATGCTTGCCAAATTTGCAGGTTGTGCAAAGCTGGGAGGGACAGTGAATACCATTAGTGACAAATTGAACATTCAATTTGATTGGACATGATGTAGGACCCAAACCAGCGAGAGGATATCTAACAAGGACAGATCAGTTGCATAAATGCAGAATGGGGGATGCCTGGCTTGGAAACGGCACGTGTGGAAAAGGGGCTGAGGGTTTTCTTTTCTTTTCTTTTTTTTTTTTTCAATAGTTGCAATCAATTTATTAAAAGAGATTGGTTAGGCATCTGCAATGGTGACTTCAACTTCTACACCTGGTTCAATGCTGATAGAAGTGATCTGTTTAACAATTTCAGAAGGACTGTGCAAGTCAATAAGGCGTTTGTGGATTCTCATCTGGAACCGATCCCAAGTCTTTGAACCTTCACCGCAAGGAGTTTTTCTAGTTGTGATTCGAAGTGTCTTGGTGGGCATTCGAACAGGTCCCTTCACTTTCAAGTTCTTCTCCTTGGCTCCTCTGATTAGGTCGGCACACACTTTCTCGAGTGATTTCACGTTGCGGCTGGTCAGGGTGATCTGGATCCGGTGAATGGCCACTTCGGGCTCCACAAGGGTCTTGCCGGTGTCTTTGAATGCCATGGCGGCGGAGCAGCTTCCTGACCGGCTTATTCCTCGGTGAGAGCGAACAGCGGTGAGTCAGGAGGAGGAGAGGCAGAGACTGCCGACTCCAAGCGGCTGCAGCGGCGATACCTTCACCCGAGGGTTTTATTTTCAATCCAAAGCTGTACCAACAGGCACTGGAGAATCTTGTGTGTGCGCAAAGAGAAAAACAAGAAAAAACTCTCCTGCCCTCTGGGTGCTTTCATTCTACCCAAGGATTCTAAGAGTCCATTTCTGTGCAATGCATTTTACCTTCTGGCAGATGGTGAGTGGGCTTGTTGTGGGGTGTCAGCCATTGACTAGCTTTCCCACTGAAGGGCAGAGATTTTATGTTAAAATAAGAAGATGCTCTGTACATCTTTCATACATACATTAGAGCTCTTCACTATATCTTTAGTCTTTGTTATATATCTCTGCACATGTTCTAGGGTCCAAACACTCTAGCCTACTCAATTTTTTCCTCATACAATGCTCCATCTCAATCTCCTCCTTTCTTTCATTCTTCTTCTTTTTTTTTTTTTAGAGAAGGCCATACAAGATGCTGTGAGAGTTCAGGGGAGGGCAGGATCTCTCTCTTTTTTATTTTTCAAATGCTTTATTAACTTCTGGTTTACATCATTCATTTCCTCCAGATTTTGAGTTACAAATTTTTTCCCCATTTTTCGCCTACCCACCACCCCAAAATAAGCAGTCCTATAGGATATCTCCTCCTCCAATCTGCTCTCTCCCATATCTTCTCCCATACCCCCTTCGACTTTTCCAGTAGGGCATGGTGAATCTCTATGCTCCAATGCCTCCTAATTACATGTAAAAAATATTAATAATTGTATTTATATATTTTTAAACATTTGATTTTAAAACTTTGAATTCCAGATTCATTCCCTTTCTCCCTTGTCACCCACCCTTACTGGGAAGATAAGCAGTTCAGTATAGGTTGTACATGTGTAGCTATGCAAAACATTATCATAGTAGATATATTGTAAAAGACTGACTATATTTCCCTCCCTCCTATCCCACCTCCCACTTGTTCTATTCTCTACTTTGATCCTGTCCCTTTTCAAAAGTGGGTGCTTCTAATTTCCCTCCCCCACAGCCTACTCATCCTTCTATCATCCCCCCTCTCATCCCCTTCCCCTCTCCTCTCTTGTAGGGTGACATACCCTATTTAGTGTGTATGTCATTCCCTCCCTAAGCCAAATTCAATGAGATTAAAGTTTTTACCTTTTTGCCTTCCTGTTCTTCCCCTCCATTGTAACCATTTCCCCTTGCCTCTTCTATATGAGATAGTTTACCCCATTCTGTCTTTCCCCATCTCCTCTCATTATATTCCTTTCTCACTTCTTAATTTCACCTTTTAAGCATCATCCCTTCCTATTAAATTGGTCCTGTGCCATCTATGTATACCTGTAAACATATATACACACATTCACATATGTATTCATATGCCCATATACCCTCCTATATAGACATATAGACACATTTATATATTTCTATTCCCTTCAACTATTTTCATACTGAGAAAAGTTTCATCAGTTACAATCATCGTTTTTCCATGTAGGAATGCAAATAGTTCAACTTTGATAAGTTCCTTATGATTTGTTTCCCCTGTTTACCTTCTCAAGCTTCTCTTGCTTCTTGTATCTGAATGTCAAATTTTCTATTCAACTCTGGTTTTTTTCATCAAGAATGCTTGAAAGTCCTCTATTCCAGTGAATGACCATATTTTCCCCTGAAACATGATAATCAGTTTTGCTGGGTACGTGATTCTTGGTTTTAATCCCAGCTCCTCTGCCCTCTGGAATATCATATTCCAAACCCTTTGATCACTCAGTGTAGAAGCTTCCCGATCCTGTGTTATCATGATTGCGTTTCTACAATATTCAAATTGTTTCTTCCCGGCCGCTCTTAATATTCTCTCCTTGATCTGGGAATTCTGGAACCTAGCTATGATATTCCTAGGAGTTTTCTTTTGGGGATCTTTTTCAGGAGTTGATTGGTGGATTCTTTCAACCTCTATTTTGCCCTCTGGTTCTAAAACATCAGGGCAGTTTTCCTTGAGAATTTCTTGGAGGATGATTTCTAGGTTCTTTCTTTGGTCATGGCTTTCAGGTAGTCCAGTAATTTTTAAATGATCTCTCCTGGATCTATTTTCCAGATCAGTGTTTTTTTCCATGAGATATTTCACATTGCCTTCTATTCTTTCATTTCTTTGGATCTGTTTAACATCATCTTGATTCCTCATAAAGTCACTAGCTTCCCTTTGCTCCATTCTAAATCTGAGGGAATGATTCTCCTCATTGAGCTTTTGAGATTCTTTTTCCATCTGGCAAATTCGGCTTTTTAAGGCATTCTTCTCCTCATTGCCTTTTTGAGCCTCTTTTGCCAATTGAGTTAGTCTATTTTTTAAGGTGTCATTTTCCTCAGTCAGGCTGCTGACTCTCACTTCATAATTTTCTTGCATCGTTCTCATTTCTCTTCCTAATTTTTCCTCCACTTCTCTTATTTGCTTCTTAAGGTCCTCTATGGCCTGTAACCAGCTCATATTTTTCTTGTCTTCCTCCTGTTCCATGCTTTGATCTTTTTTGTCCCCCAAATAGGAGTCTGATGTTGGATTGCTTTGCTTGGTTTGCTTCCTTTGCCTGCTTATTTTGCCACTCAATCACTTGACCCCTGGGTTTTTTGCCACAGTAGGACTCTACCACCAGATAGGAGAGCTTTGTACCAAATGCTGGGGTTTTCTCAGCTGCCGAAGGTATTAGTTGGGTGCCCTCTCTGAAGCCTCCACATGCTCTGGCAAGCTGGTCACACATCCCAGGACCTCTACCCTAGACCACAATCCAGATCCAAGCAGGTAAAAGCAAGAGCGATTACTCCTCAGACTGGTCACTTGGTCCCCCTACACTCTGCAGGCCTGGAGCTGAAGCTGCCACGTGGGGGTGTGGGGGCCACTGCACAGCAGCTACTCCTCAGGGGCTTCTCACCCTGGGGGCAAAAGCCGATGCACTCCCAACTACTGGATCCCTGAACTGACCTTTCACTTTGTCCTTTGCTTCTATGTGTTGACAATTCTGGAAACAGCCACAGCTGCTGGTGATCAGGAGTCCCTCCAGCTGGTGGTTGGTCTGCCCCCCCCCCCCCCATTCCTGCTGGGCTGCGGGCTGTCCTCAGCGGGAAGTTAGCTTCTTTGTATCATTTTGTGGGTTCTGTAGCTTCAAAGTTTATTCAGAGTCCCCCTTTACATGAATTGGGGAAGGTGGAAGCTGGAGTCTCCTGGAAGTCCTGTTTCTACTCTGCCATCTTGACTCTGCCCCCAATCTCCTCCTTTCTATATACCTGGGTGACTCTCTGCTCACAACAGAGCACCCCCTCTTGCCCAGATCCTCCAGGCATTCTTTGATGGAGTGTTGCCCTGTCCCCACCGTGTAGGCTGGGATCTCATAGATTAGGAGGGACTCTTAGAGGTCATCTGTTCTACTCCATCCCTTCATTTTACAGATGAGGAAACTGGCCCAGGGAGGTAAAGGGACTTGCCTGTCTCTATATATGTAGTAAGTGTTAGAGACAGGATTTGAATCCAGGTCATCTGACTCGGCATTCATTGTACTCTGCTACCTCAGCCAGGATGAGACTGAGCAATAGGCCTCCAAGTGAGCTCTGTAGCAGCACTTGGCAGAAGTAAAATGCATTTATCCTCAAGCAGGTTGGCTAAATGTCCTGAGGATGAAGGGCTTCCTCCTCAAGAGAAAGATGTTTTGCCGAAACCATAGGAGATTTCTTCAGTGAATTTTCAAGAAAACCAATTGCATCCATGATGTTTGTGAAGGAAACCTTGTAAACAAAGGGAGCTTGGCAAGTGTTCCACTCACAAAGAAGAAGGGGTGGTAAAAAGGGGAGGGGGAAGCAGAAAGAGAGGGGGGCAGGCAGAGGCAGCCATGTGTCTGGTGGGAGAGGCTGAAAAGGCTCTGTGGATGTAGCAGCTCAGTCCCCATTCTCTTTTCCCTCTTTACAATAGTACCAGTGGATAGTGATTTTGGCACCCTATAGGGTAGAAAGCTCAGATGAAATGTGTGTGAATATATGCACGGTCACAGTTACCTCCATGACTCAAGGTCTAATTAGAAGCTGAGGGAAACCAGTAATGATGGGCTGTTAGTGCAGATAGGTCAGTCAGTCAGCAAGCATACTGTTATTATGGGCCAGGCGCTGTGCTAAGTGCTGGGGGTATGAAGAAAGGCAAAAATGAATCCCTACCTTCAAGGAGTTCACATTTTAAAGGGGGAGACAGCACCTAAAGAAATAGAAACAGGTAAGATCATACAAAGCAGAGGTCCTCTCAGAGAAGGGGCTTCAGCAGCTGGGGACACTGGGAACAGCCCCCCGCAGCAAGTTCAGCCTTGAAGGAAGCTAAAGGAACACAAGAAGTTGGAGACCAAGGAGACTCACCCAGATAAATAGGAAGGAGGAGATGGGAGATCAGCATCCTATGAGGAAAAAAGCAGTAGGCTAGAGCGTTTGGATCCTAGAACGTGTGGAGGGATACATAACAAAGACTGAAGACGTAGTGAAGAACTCTAAATGTCAAAGACAGCACCGTACATTTGTTCTTGGGAATGATAGGGAGCCACTGGCGTGAATGAGGCCAGGCTGTTGCTACCACTGGACCCATGCTTTAGAAAGTTCACTTTGGCAGCTGGTGGAGGCTAGATTGTAGTGGGGAGAGACTTGAGGCAGTTTCTTCTCAGAGTCCTTTGTTCATCCATCATCCATGTAATGCCCCTTAACTCTGGGTGCCTGCCTAGGCTCTGTCCTTAGCCCTCTTCTCTCTCTCCAGTCTTGGTATCATCAGTAAGTCTCATGAGTCCAATGATCTTCCCTGTGTAGATGCTGACTCTTTCTCTTGGATGGAATCTGTGACTTTATTAGGGTTTTATCGGTATTGTTGCTGAGGAAACTCCCTCCCTTTATCGATTCAGATTGACACCTAATCTGAGTCTTGGAGAGCAGTGAGACATTGTGACCTACCCAGGGTCCCATAACCAAGAACATGTCAGGGAGGGACTTGGACCCAGGTATTCCTGACTCTGAAGATAGTTCTCTAGTTACAGCTTCTCTCTTCTAAAGATTAATAACATTATTAGAGTGCCTTAAGGTTCATAGGGTTATAGATCTACATCTTAGGGGCCATGATCTAACCCCCTCATTTTATGCATGATGAAGCATGATAGCTATTAAATAGTAAGAGTAATAACATATGAAACATTATTATTTAAATAATATTTGCATATTTTGATAATAGATTATATATAAAAGAATCATAAGGTAATGATAATAATTTTATAGTGCCTAGGTTTATTAATTACCTGCTATGTGCCACATACTGTGCTAAATCCCTTATAGCTATTACCTCTTTTGATTCTCCCAACAACCCTGGGAGGGAGGTTCTATTAATTTCCCATTTTATATATGAGGTTAAAAACAAGGGTTACAAACATCGGTTAAGTGACTTGTTCAGGGTCACACAGTAGGTGTCAGAGGCTGGTTTTGAACTCAGGTCTTCCTGATTCCTG
>NW_027185903.1:20109850-20186091 GCF_028583685.1 Petaurus breviceps papuanus | reverse complement strand
CTCTATCCTTTGTTTGGTTAAGAATACATCCTTTACCCATAACTATGAAAGGTATATGATCCACTTCTCTCCTCATTTTTATGGTATAATCTTTAATATTAAGGTCACATATGCATCTTGAATTTATTGTGTATATAGTATAAGTCTAGTTTTTCCAAGACTGCTTTCCAGTTTTTCCAGCATTTTTTTCTTGCCTAAGTAATTTGTTTTCTGGCTTATTGAACACTAGAAGATTTGTCTTATTTCATGTTAATTGGGCCTTCACTATTTCATGACAGTTCTTTTATTTTTTTCCCTGATTCACTCTCTAACATGTTCCATGTAGCAATAACTGTTCCAAACCTTCTCCTGTTTTCTCAACTCCCTAGCATTTCCCCCCTCCTCTGTCTCTGTCTCTCTCTCTGTCTCTCTGTAGATGACTTTGCCTCTTTCTTCACTGAATAAAACTGAGACCATTTGATCTGAGATCCTTGGCTTCTTCCACTCTATACCTCAAAACCTTTCTACATTTTCCTTTGTTTTTCTCTTTTTGCTCCAGCCCCCAAGGATGAGTAGCCTTTCTCCTTACCAGGGCCAACCTTTTATATGTTTCCTTGATCCCATCCCTTCCTTTCCCCTGTCCTCTGGGAAACTTGCCTTGTCATTCATTCCCTGTCTCTTTCTCTTACTTTCAATTTTTCTTTACGTATTGGCCCATTCTCTACTGTTCACAGACATGATGAGGTCTCTCTCATCCATAAAGAAAAACTTCACTGAGCTCTGCCATCTCTTCCAGTAATCATTAATTACATATTTCTCTTTATTGAGTCATCACCATATGATGTCTCCACTTCCTCAGAAGCCATCCACTTCTTAGCTTCTTGCAACATAGTTTTCAGTTCCACCACTCTACTGAAACTTCCCTGTCAAAGCTCACCAAAGATCTTTTACAACCACTAAATGGAATGACCTTTTCTTAATCCGCATCCTGTTTATTAGAATATAAACTTCCTGTGAGTAGAGATTACTTCATTTTTTGAACTTGTGTCCCCAACACCTAGACAACTACCTGGTAATACATATTAATAAATATGTATTGATTGATTTATTGAACTTTCTTCAGCTTTTGACAGTATTAACAAACTCCTCTTTTTGGATACTCTTTCCTCCCTCGGCTTCTATTATTATCATTATTATTATGACTATTTTTGTCTTTTTTGGGGGGAGGGAAGGCAGGGCAATTGGGTTAAGTGACTTGCCCAAGGTCAAACAGTTAACAGGTGTTAAGTGTCTGAGGATGGATTTGAACTCAGGTCCTCCTGACTCCAGGGCTGGTGCTCTATTCACTGGGCCACCTAGTGCCTGGGCTTCTATTATTATTGCTCTCTCCTGATTCATCTTCCTCTTGTCTTTCCATGACTTTTCAGTCTTCTTTTCTGTATCATCATCTTTCTTCTAACCAGTAAGCATGGAGTTCTCCCAAGATTCTGCCCTGGGCCTTCTTTCTCTCTTGGCTTTTTTCCTTGGTGATCTCACCCACTACCATTGGTTCAATGATCATCTTTATTCAGACAAATTTGAAATCTATAAGTGTATATGACCCTTATCAGTCTCCTGAACTTCACTTTCATATCTCCATATGCCTTCTGGACATGTTCCTGTATATGTCCAATTGGCCTATGAAGCTTAACATGTTCAAAATATAATAAATCGTCTTTCCTCCTAAACTTGTGACACCTTCAGATTTCCTGTTCTCTGAGGAGGGAGGGTGGTACTATTCCATCCATCACCTTACTTGTAATCATAAAGTCACCCTTGATTTCCTCCCCTTTTCCCCTCCCCTGTCCTATACACAGTTGGTTTTCAGGTCCCATTGATTCAGTCCCTCCCACATCTCTTCAACCCAGCTCTTTTCCATTAACAGTTATCGTTCAGATTCTTATCATCTCTCACCTAGACCACTGTAAAAGCTTTCTACTCTGCTTCCCCGACACTGGTCTGTCGCTTTCTACTCTCTACTTCACACAATGCCCAACATAATCTTCCCTGAGACACTTTCCATGTGATCGCATCCCTTCTTTTTCCCATTTCTTCTGGGAAATTTGCCTTGTCAATAATTCCCTGTCTCTCTCTCACCTTCAATTTTTCTTTACTTATTGGCCCATTCTCTGCTATTCACAGACATGCTGAGGTCTCTCTCATCCATGAAGAAAACCTGCACTGAGCTCTGCCATCTCTTCCAGTAATCATTAATTACATACTTCTCTTTATTGAGTCATCATCTCTCTTCCACTCAAAACCCTTCAGTCATTCAAGATTCCTTCTAGAATAACAATACAAATTACTCAGCCCGTTATTTCAAAATTCCCTATAATCCGTCTTCAAGTCACCTTTCCAATTTTCCCCCCAAATTATTCCCCATTTACACATTCCAAATCCCAGCCAAATTGAGTTGCTGATTGTCCCCGAGCTTGAACTGCCACCTCTTGCTTTGGTGCATTTGCACACACTCCATCATGCTCCTGGAATGCAGGAGCATGATTTTTCTCTTCCTAAAGGCTTAGCTAGTTTTCTCTGACTCCCCCAGTAAGTAGTGTTTTCTCTCTCTCCTCAAATATTCCCATTGCTCTTTGTATTGTACCTGTCTGCATATCTGTCATATACCCCAATAGAATATAAACTCCTTTAGGCAGAGACTGGTTCCTTTTGGTCTGTATCTCTAGCACAGTGCCTTGAACATGGTAGGTACCTCCTAATATTTGTTGAATTGAATAAATTTTTCAGTTGTGACCTCATTTGGTTGGGTTTTTGTTTTTTGCTTTTTGGAAGGGGGGGAAGGCAGGGCAATTGGGGTTAAGTGACTTGCCCAAGGTCACATGGCTAGTTTTGTGTTAAGTGTCTGAGACCGGATTTGAACTCACACATCCTCTTGACTCCAGGGCTGGTACACCTAACCGCCCCTATTTGGGGTTTTCCTGGCAAGGATTCTGGTTTGTCATTTTTTTTCTCCAGCTCATTGTACAGGTGAGTAAACTGAGTCAAAAAGGGTTAAGTGACTTGCTCAGGGTCACCCAGCTAGTAAATGTCTGATTTGAACTCAGGAAGATGAGTCTTCTGCATTTCAGGCCTGGTGCTCTCTCCATGGCACCACCTAGCTGCCCCTGGAACCAAATACTATTTCTGCTTTGGTGACAAATGAAAAGTTTCATGACGGTACCTTTGTATTTCCCTTCAAAGATGTTCCTTTGTACTCAGTGGATGCTCAGAAAAAGAGTTGGATTGGATGGTTCTTCATCTCACTACATAAGGAGCAAAGAAAATTATGGGGGAGTGCTGCCCTCTAGTGGAAATATGGAAAATTAGAGGAATCTGTTTCTAGACCCTCTGGAAAAGGAACATTGTTGATTTATCAGACAATTTAGTTATTTGAAGGATACTAAGCCTGAGAGGAGCTTTGGAAAGGACAGCCTTCAGCACGCTGTCTGGGCCAGGAATTTCTAGTCAATACTCAGAACCCCATTTGACTTATAAAAGTTATCAAAACAGTAGGAACAGCACAATCCATATTTCGAGAATCAGGTAGCAACAGACAGCAAATAACAGAATGTTAGATGGGAGTTTTTTTTTTTTTTTTTAAAGCAATAGGGGTTAAGTAACTTGCTCAAGGTTATACGGCCAGTTATTTCTGGGTGTGGTGCTGAGTATCTGAGCCCGGATTTGATCCAGGTCATCCCGACGGTACTCTTACTCGCTGAGCCACCTGGCCGCCCCTAAGCAATTGGGGTTAAGTAACTTGCTCAAGGTTACACGGCCAGGTGTTTCTGGGTGGGTGCTAAGTGTCTGAGCCCGAGATTCGATCTCCAGGTCTTCTCAACACTGGAGCCGGTGCTCTTACTCACTGTGCTACCTGGCCGCCCCCAGATGGGAGTTTTTAAAAAGAAGGGTCATGAAAATAATAATGAACATGTTTGGCTAGTGGTAGGAACAATATCCCAAGGCCTTGCCCAATGTATACTGGGCTAGTTTTTCCTTAGTCGGTATTGAATCTGTCTCGGATAGTTGAAATAGAAACCATTAATAACTTCTTGGTGGACTAAATACAAAAGCCGGTACATGAAGGGTCAGGAGCTACTCCCTTAGCCTTTTGTCCAGCACATCAATCTGGCTAACCCAGAGGCCGGCGGGGAGCTAGGCCCAACTGTAGAGCAATGCTCCACCCTTACTGAGTGCCTTTTTCTTATAGTTAAGTAAACCTCCTTTCATTCACTATTATGTGGTATCTAACCAGGATTACATTTCCTTCTAATCCTAAACCTAAGCTAGATTGGCCTGGGTCAGGCCTGCTAGCTGAAAAGAGGTGTGTTTAGCTAGATAATCTCAACTGAAATGTGTTCTGAAATGGGGTTTGGGGAGATGCCATCTCTTCCTGAGGACTGCTTTGCTTCACCTTTCCTTTGAGTTTAGTTCTTTATGGTGTTTTTTTTTTTAATTTTATTTTTTGATTTATGGAATAAAACAAGCATTTCTACAACACAGTACAATACAAAGATGATTACATATGGAAGTATAAATCTATTATGTACAACTTGCTATTCCTTTCAAATATGCAACAAAATTATCATGCAAATTTCTTTTTCTTTCCTTGTCTTCCCCCCAGTGATGGCTACCATTAGACACACACACACGTGTGTGTACATATATATGTATATATAAATATACACATATATGCACATGCACATATACACATACACACATATATGCTTTCCTTAATGTCCCTTTTCTCAGGACTTCCTTCCCTTCTGTTACTTCTCCTACTGGAGCCAAATATAGTCTTGCTCACTGGCTTCCCACAAGGGCATCAGTCATCTTCTTCTTTGATGTGATGATATGAGAACCAATATAACCAATTCCTCCCAACTGTATCTTTTGGAAATAGCTGTTTGACTTTTGTTTCCATCAGACTCATTATCAGACATAAAAACATACAAACAACGATCCATAGTTTAAAAAAACCATAGGATCCAATTTCTCCTCTATACTTCCAAGACTCAGGGAGGGCAAGCTGTCATGCGGGACATCTTGGGTGCCTTTTTGGAATAAGTAGACAGCTCTTGGTATCACTTAGCAGTCAGGACCTTGGCGGGCAGCCTGCCACTCAATTGTTCTGCCTTCTATTTTTACTTTTTCCAAGCTCTTATTTTGTGTGTTTCTAGGAATAGGATTTGTGCAGTCCTTGTATCACATTCAATCTTTAATGGGCCATACACCTTCCTTCCTTTCACAATATGCTGTGTGTCAACAGAAAATCACAACATCGTGAGACTTATGCCAAAACCGGGCTTATCACAAGAGAAGTGAACAAGCCTGTAGAACCCAAAGAGTTCACAGTCCTCACGGAAGTTTCATATTTATGAGAACCCAACAAAAGGAGCAAGAGAAAACAGGAAGGAGCATGGCATGGGAGGGGAGAGGCACAGTCATGGTGGGGAAAGGGCAAAATCGTTCCTGAAGGGGAGGAACAAGGCATAGCAAAAGCTGACACTTTTTTCCTTGGAAACTGCTAGACTATGAGATAGGAGGGTCTGCTTATCTGCAAAGGACCCCAGCTGCACAATCATTTTCCCAGCCTGGCACAGACCAGCTGGTACCTGTCTTGCCTCCCAAGGACACACAGAGAATCCAGCTTGGGGTGCAAACAACAGATGATGTCAGTTTGAAGACTTTGTCCTTGACACATTCAGGACCTCCTACATGCTCTGGGTTCAGTGTTTTGTTCTCAGATGACTTCACCATTGTATTTCTTGTCTCCACCAACAAGAAGTAAATTGTCCAGAGACCATTCTTCTTTTATCTCCATAGCACCTAGGAGGGGGCTATGTCATCATTATGGATTGGTCGAAAGTGATTTCCATTACATCATGGATCCATTGCTTTCTCTTCCCTAGCAGTTTAGTTAATGGTTGTCTACAGGACAGAACAGGCCTTAACATGTGTCAGTCACAAACCTCTGTGCAAAGATTATCTTATTTAGCAGTTTAATTGTATTACACAAATGCATAATAAAAGTAGAAGAATCAATTGGACATAACCTAACAGACTTCAAATTCTGTTCATTCCAATGCCTGAGGCAGGAAAGACCCCATTTGGGTTGGCATCTATTTCCACCAGTTGCAGCTTCTCCAGATGAGGTCTAGCTCATGGGACTCCAAAAGGAAGTTAACCCAGAAGCTGGCATCTTGCAGTGGCTCTCCTATCTCTCAGTAAAAGCAGAGCTGTATAGAGACTCTAACCAAGTTTCTGTACCAAGATTAGAGAGTGCTGTGGAAACCTTCCGTGACTGCTTGTTGGAGATGCATGAACAAACAGGAACCAGGATTTCCTGGTCCCAAACTGCACTAGTGTGTTTGTGCCTCTGGCTGTCCATGAAGTCAGTGTTATCAAAATGCCCCAGAAGTCAATACTGATATGTCTCAGTCTTATGATAGAACATATATGTGTATATATACATACATATATATATATTATATATATATATATAAAATGCCTCAGTAGCCATTGTGTCCCTCTGAGTTTCTACTTATTTCCACTTCAAAATCTGTGAGCTGGGGCGGCTAGGTGGCTCAGTGAATATAGCACCAGTCCTGGAGTCAGAAGGAACTGAGTTCAAATCCGACCTCAGACACTTGAAACACTTTCTAGCTGTGAGATCTTGGGCAAGTCACTTAACCCCAATTGCCTTGCCTTCCCCCTTCCAAAAAATAAAAAATCTGTGAGCAGTCTTGTGTCTGATGTCAGTCTTCTCCATCCATAGGAGCCTCAGAGGTCCAGAGAACAAAAGAAGCCGTATCAGCACATTTACACACTGAAGAAGGGCAGACTGCCTCTTACACTTCCAAGGCTCAGAGATTAAAAAAAAAAACAACATTTTCTCCATCCCCGCCAATCATCTCCAAAACCCAGGTTAGTAGAAGGAGAAGAAGCACCTCCATTTCCCCATGCACGGGCATTTTGTGGGCTATGCAGTCTAAAAGGGGGTGTTTTGGAGTAGCACAGTATATGAGGCCAGTCGTATGCCTGGCAACCCACTGCCTAGTAACTATGGAAAGGGAAAGCCATGTATTTGTTTGCATCAAATAATTTAGCCCTTTTGTATTTGCAGTTTTGTTTTCAAATTGCTTCACCAGTGTATATCTTGTCTCCATCAGCAAGAAGTAACTTGTCCAGAGACTGTTCTTCTTTTATCTCCATAGCACCTAGGAGGGGGCTATGTCATCATTATGGATTAGTTGGAAGTGACTTTCATTATGTCATGGACCCATTGCTTTCTCTTCCACAGCGGTTTCACGGTGATCGGTTGTTGGCAGGAGAGAATTTCCTCCTCTGCCAGGCATCATGTGCCATCATGAAAGGGAGAATCAGGATCAGCTGAAGGGTCTTTGGCTTGTAAAGTTTGGGGTCATTATATAGGACAGTGATAGATAGGCACCTAAGGTTTCACTGATGGAGGAATGCCCAGATGAGAGGACTCTATCAGTGAAGGTCGACAGCTTCTCTCGGAGAGTTGCCTAGAGCAGGGCTTCTTAAACTTTTTCCACTCATGACCCCTTTTTGAATTTCATGGCTTGAGGGCATGCAAAGTGCAGAAAATGCAGTGTACAAGCTTTGTTTTCAGAACCAAGGCTGCAGTAAAGTTTCATGATGAAACATGGGCAAGCACTCCCAGAAATACCTTGGATTCATTATGTGCTTGATTTTGTATTAATTTTTGGTCATTGCTTGTTCAGAAACCTTTTACTGCTGCCAAATTTTTCATGACCCCATATGGGGCTGTAACCCACAGTTTGAAAAGTACTAGCCTAGAGCACTGAGAAGTCTAGTGGCTTGCCCAGGGGCCACACAGCTGGCTTTGAGCCCCTGCCGCCCCTGGCCTGCCATTACACTGTGAGCTCCTCAAGAGAAAGGATCACACACACACACACACACACACACACACACACACACATTTCTATATATCCCTAGTCCTTAGCACAGTGCGTGGCACACAACAGATAATTAACAAACTTTGTTAACCCATTTATTTATACATCTCAGACTCCTACCGATTCATCAGTATGTTTTCTTTATACGTGTGGTGGTTGATGAATTCTATCTACACTAGTACATAATTAACTGCCCTGTACAGATTAGATTGTGCTCTCAAGGGAAGGGATTGATTTTCTAGGACCCAGCAGGTCTAGTTAAGTGACTGAACCTCCAGGGTTTAAGTAAATTTAATTGAAACATAAAGGCAGTGTGTAACTTCTTTGTAGGCAAAAATAACCCTGCCTAACCCACCACCATTTGGCAAGGTGGCCTGACTCCACTGTTGGGTATCCATCTTTAAATAAGGGGAAAGTAGGAATAAGATTAGTCTGTAGGACTCAGGTGGGCAACCCCAGGTCAGCTCTGACCATAGTTTTCTTTAATCATTTACTGCTCCAATTTTGGTCCATTGTCTGTGGTTGGCTCTGGAAAAATACCAACTCTCCAGATACTCATGAATCCCTCCGTTCATCAAAATGACAACAACAACAAAAAAGAAAGGTCCGTGCTCAGATGTCAAAGGTGCTTTGGCTGCCCTCTGTCACCCAGTCTCTGAAATCATTCGTCTTGATCACATACTCTTTCTTACCATCAAGTCTAGGACGTTTTGATCCCTCCCTTGTAGCTGACTCCTTTTGGTGGAAATGCCAGTGCAATCAGATGCTTTTCAACTCAGTTTCTCCCCTCCCTGCAGTCCTTGTTCTGCAAGAGCACCCCAAAGGATGCAGAACATGCAACTTCTTTTTTCTTTCTCTCTAGTCTTTCTACTGTACCAAGAGTATCTTCCATCTAAGGACCATCCAACTCCTTTCTTGTGGAGAGGAAGGGGTGCACCTTGCTCAGCTCACTAAGTAATTGCTTATCTATTTTTTTCTTGTTGCTGCTAGACCCTTATAACTTGTACTTTTCCATCCATCATTTTCCGAATCTTCTTTCTATGGATTTTTCTTTTCTTGAAGTCTGGATTTGTGCTGAGGGATGGTGCTAATATTCCCTCTTCCTTTATTGTACCTTCAGAGATTTGCCTAGAAGTAAAATATAATGATTCCTTTCCTTTTTTCTCTTCTTGAGTTTTTCCAACCTGAGGCAAAAGCCTGAATTATAAGTTCTTAGCCACTTTCCTCCCTGCTCCTTTCAACTCTCATATACAAGGCTTTTTAGGCAACCCACTTCGAGGCAGAAAGAATGATGATCAACAGTTCTAACCTACTCACTGCTGGGACTCATCCTGGCACCTTGTAGTTCCTGCCCACCCCTACGTCCCCTAATCCCCCATCCCTCCAGCAACCATGGACTCTTTGCTAGGATAGAAACATGTGAAGAGTCTAAAACCCAACCCTCTGAACCAGGCTTGGGCCATTTTCTCCTCCACAGTCCCCAGAGGAAGCCAGGGATATGTTGTTGATTTCTGAGGAGCTGAACATCAGCTACAGAGGGGAATAAGAGGGCTCATAAGCCTTATGGGCACGGATTATTCCTGATGAATTTTAATTCTTCATTTATAACTGCTGTGATCACTCCCTAGACTTAGGCACTACTCCCAACAAATTATGGGGTGGGAGGACAGAGATAGTGGGAATGACCCTGTGGTAATGATTATGTGTATTGTATACAGGACTGCTACTGGCACCTTTCTCTAAGAAAGGTAAAGGGGGTCCATGACATACAAAAACCTGAAGAACCCCTGTCAAGTTTCTGGCATGCTTTTCCGAGATCAAGGTAGGGGACATTCTGTAGCTTTGGAATAGTTTTATTCTCTGTAAATCTGAGTGGACTGGATAAAGATCTGACCTGTGACTTAGACCTTACTTATCACCCTCTGCTCAGTCTGTCCAACAGAGCCAACTTGCTTTAAAAAAAAAAAAAGGCAGCTAGGTTGCCCAGTGGATAGAGCCCTGGACTTGGAATCAGGAAGACAATCTTTGTGAGTTCAAATATGGCCCCAGACAATTTCTACCTGGGCAAGTCACTTAACCCTGTTTGCCTCAGTTTCCTTATCTGTCAAATAACCGGAGAAGGAGATGGCAAACCACTCCAGTACCTTTGCCAAGAAAATCCCAAATGGGGTCATGAAGAGTCGGACATGACTAAATGATTCTACAACAACAGCAAAAGGAGACCCCACTGAGATTTGGATTTGGATCCCTGGATTCAAAGTCCAGAGGACCAATCAGAGCACCATAAAGTAGCTGAGCAGCTCCTAAATTATGTCCACATCACAAGATGTTTAGAAATGACTTAATCTCCTTTTTATTGTCACATTCATAAGAAAAGTCTTGAAACATTATTGCAGTGGTGAGATAAAGCCAAGATGTGTACCGAGATATGTAAGGTTTAAACATATATTGTTTAGTCTTTAGAAATGAAATTGTGGTTTGTTTCCTTTTGCTTAGTTGTCTATACGATCGAAATTCTGAGTCTGAAACTCTTGAAAGTCCTCGGGAATGGTATCTGCAGGAAGAAAATGAGTGAAAGGTTATTGTGGCTTTGGCAATTCTGTCACTGCAGTTCATGAGGGAGTCTGTAGAGGTCACTGTTGAGCAAACAGAGAGGGCTCCAAGCCATCTCTGCACTTTTAAGTCACATCATGAATCACAGGGGCAGGTTTCCTTCACCTGTCTGGGGCTCAGTCTCTTCATTTTAAAAACAACACAGTTGAATTAGATGATCTCTATGGTCCCTTCCTGCTCTCTAGCTATTAGCCTATAAAGTGCCTAGGTGGGCTTTGGTTGACGTAGGAGGAGGAAGAAGGTGAGACTGAGAATTAATCATAGAAGACTAATGGCTGAGACCCTCATGTCCTCATATCTAAATATGACTGAATTCCCCATTGGTTCTTATGCTAAAGAAGTCCTGTCCAGAAGCCTTAACCCATTGGTTCTCAAAGTTTTGTCTAGGGCCCCTTCAGGATTCCTGACACCCTAACAGGGGATCTGTGAGGCTAAAATTATTTTCTTAATAATACTAAGATTTCTAAAATGGTAAATATAAATAGATTTAACCTACATATACAAAAGTTCTTTGGGGAGGTCCTCAAAATATGTTAAGAATTTAAAGGGGTTCTGAGACTAAAAAATGTTTGAGAATCATTGTCATAACTAACTTAAGACCTCAAGCAAAACCCATTCATTTCCATGGGCCTTAATTTTCTCATCTGTAAAGGGTAAAAAGTGAGACTGACATTTGCTTTCCTTACAACAGGGTTGTAATTAGTATTATGTAAATATTTTGAGCTTTTAGGAGGAAAGCACAGTATAAAAATAAGTCAAGGGTCGTTTGGGATAACAGCAATAACAATTTTATAATAATTTACCATTGCAGCGGTATTTGAGATTGGACCAGATGATGTTCTCTTGAGAGAAGCAGAAGACACCCAGTCTCCCACCACGCATGGTGGTGTCAATGGTCACTCCTGAGTCAGCCACCAGCTCGGAGCCTTCATAGAAACGTACCCTGCAGAGAACATAGTCATCGGTATCCTTCATGAGACTTCAGAAGGGGAATGAGTGGCTCTGACACCTGGCCAGTAAAGGGGTGCTGGCAGGCTTCCAGAAACAGTGATGGGCACAGCATCATGGACACAAATGTGGTGGAAGGGGTTTGCCACCTGGGGACCAGGTGTCCCCCCATAATTCTCCTCACTTCTAGCTTGTAGTGCTTTTCAAGGCTCCGGTCAAGAGGCACCTCCTTCAAGAGGTCATTCTTGACTTTCCTCCCCCTTCCCCTGTCCCATCACTGATTATTTGATGTATTTCCTGTATTTTCTAGGAGACAAAAGGGATGGGGTCCTGGGGAATCAGGGAGATCTGAATATGAATCAGATACTTAGTGCTGTGGGACTTTGGATAAGTCACTTAGCCTCTTTCACTCTTAGTGTCCCCATCTGTGCAGATAATAGTAGCAGCTACCTCCGTGGATTATTATGAGGATAAAATAAAATAATACATGTAAAGTGTTCTAAAAATTTTAAAGCACTACATCAACGTTTGCTATTATTATAATTACAATACATGTTTTGTGCTTCTTTAGTAGAACATAAGTTTCTTGAGGACAGGGATTGATTCACTTCTGTATTTGTATCCCAGGCATCTATCATAGTGCCTGACAGATAGAAGGTACTTAATGAATGCTCCCCCACCAAAATTCCTTAGTTATGACTTTGATAGCTCTATTTGGCTATTGATCAGTCAGTCAGTCAACCAGCATTCATTAACCACATTGGGGCAAGTGGCACAAAGTGGGCCTTCAGTCAACTTGGGGATCAGTTCACACTCACCCCAGCCTGCCATCTAGCAGCTTTTTACTTTAACTAATTATTCTGCTTAACTAGGTGCTAAACTCATTGTTTTTATGCTGCTGAAGGAAGATGAATGGTTTCAGTGCCCTCTAAATTTGATACCCTGGAACAAAGCCCCAGTAACCTTGCTATATAGCAATATATATACACACATATATATAGCTATATAGTTTTGGGAGCAATGTTTCTAAATGCCTGGGTTTGGTTGTGGTCTCAGAACACTGGAGGAACAGAGAGACAGAGTATAAGTTTCAAAAAATAAGGTCCTCCACTATCTCCTCTTCAACCAAAGTCTTGTAGTAGTGAGTATTTACCTATGCAGTGGGATTATAAAGTCATGATAGAATCCATCTAGCAAGTCTCTATCTGGTAGCCCATTGATATTGTCCAGAGTCCTTTATTTTCTCATGCCCTTCTGAATAATCTCAGTCCCATATCAAAACACCAAAGCTAGGGCCAACCTGGAACTTCAGTCTGTGCCCACATTGGCCTAAGGTTATGAGAGTGAAGGGTCTGACTGGAGACTAGGAAAACTTCCTGTGCCTCTTTCTTAGATCGATAGCTTGTGTGAGAACTCTTAACCTAACAAGTCAGAGGAATTTGGATATGGACAGGCCCAGAGAAGTGAAGATACTGGAAAGGCATAAGAGCATTTCAACTTAATTCACATTTAATAGGCATTTATCAAGAGCCTACTATGTGCAAGGAGCTTGGTTAGACCCCAGGAGCTTATACTCTACTAGATGGCCTTTGAAGACCAGGAAGAGAAAGCCAAGTCCTGGAATTATAGCTCCTTCTCTAAAAGACCCTTCTATCCCTCTTCCTCCTACCTGATGTAGCCAACCTGGGGCCGGTGCTGTAGGAACCATCGGTAGGACACCTTGTCTTTCCAGCCGACGTTTCTTGAATCTTTCCACAGCAGCCTCACCTGGTCGCTGGTGTCCCCAGTGTGCCACAGGGAGTTCCTGAGGTGTTCCCCAGGTCCTGTCTTTGACTTGACGGCCTGATTAGAGACATAATGAAGTTACAAGCTGGAAGGCACTGCATACTTTCTCACCTTCACTTGAGAGTCCTGAGTAAGGAGGTAGGCATACCGTGTTTCCCCGATAATAAGACCTATCCCGAAAATAAGCCCTCCCCTTACTGTGTAAGATTCCTCTAAAATAAGCCCTCCCCCGAAAATAAGCCCTATTTAGAATGCTACTGTAGTGAAGGTGATCCCCTGCGCTACACGGTACATTACGGTACCCTCTGTATGCACCGTCCCCCCCCCCCCGGGTGAAATGCACACCGCGCTCCGAGCTGCATCCAATCAGAGCTGCAGCAGTGAGCGCGTCATCCTGTTCTTTATTGAATTCATTATTGAATAAAGGTACATTTTTTTGTTCACATTTACCTGTTTATTAAAATTGCTGTCAATGTTCATTAAAATAAGCCCTCCCCTGAAAATAAGCCCTCTGGTGTTTTTCTGTCCAAAAAATATAATAAGACAGTGTCTTATTATCGGGGAAACACGGTAGGTCTAAGAGATCTGAGGCCAAGTTTACAATCAGACTACCTTGTTGTTTGGGAAACAACAGAAAAACAGATATAAGAAAACTCAATTATATAAACACTTGTGTGGTATAGTGAATAGAGAGACAGGGAGACCTGTGTTCAAGACCTGCCTGCCTCTAATTCATGCTAGCTGGGTAAGTTTAGACAAGTCATCCATTGTCTTGGTGAACCAGGCAAGTGTCTAAGGCTATATAACAAGCTACAGAGGAGGAGGAGTTGCTGAGTTGCATCAGTGGAGGGAGTTTCCACACTGGGTGTTCCACCACATCAATGAGATCATAGGAAGGGGGAGGGGGGAGGGAGGAGAGGAAATTTAAATGCTGTTTTGTCTCCTGTTGTTCTAGTTGGGCAGTTCTAATCTATCCCACTGGGTAAGTGAGGGGTGCAGTGGCTAGAGCACCAGGCCTGCAGTCAGAAAGACCTGAGTTCAAACTCAGCCATAGGCACTTGCTATCTGTGTGACCCTGAATCACTTAACTTCTGTTTGTCTCAGTTTGCTCATCTGTAAAATGGGGATAATGATAACACCTCTTTCCCAGGGTTGTTGTAAGGATCAAATGAGATTATAATGACAAAGCAGTTAGTCCATAGTAGGCAGTATATTCTTCTCTGCCTATTAATTACACATACATGAACCATGAACCTTATTAAGGCAAAGAATTTTGCCATGATGGCAGGAACTGAGAGAGATACAATACTGTACAATAAAGTTAACATAGGTGTTTTTTTTAAGAATGTGGATTACTTTCAGAATTATTTGTCAAGTTAAATTTGCAATGCTGATTTACAGAAAGTCAGAACTGTCTGTACAATTCTTTTTTCGTAAGGTGCTCTTAATCTAGTAGGAGAGAAAAGGCATGTACACAAAGTAACTATGAAAAGAGGGGAATGTGCTAAGTGTGTGTGTGTGTGTCTGGTGAGGGGACAGGAGGCCCAGGCCCAGATTCCCATCCTGGGAAGGAGGGCAGGTAAAGGACTGATACCTTGAGCTGAATGCCTGGCTCTGCAACAGCCCGGAATGGCGTGGCTTGCCAATAGGTCTGTTCTGTCTGCTTCCACATGACTACGTAGAAACTGGAGCTATCTTGATAACCAAAGATAAAGCCAGCATAGTCATCATCTGTCTGGGTATTCACATGGAAGGTGCCTTCAAAGTCAACACCATTGAAAGCTGTATACCCTGAAGAGAGAAGAAACTGTTTTTTTAGAAAAGGACTGAGGGGAGAGGGAAAATCCTACTCAATGTCATTACCAGAATCTGGGCATTACTCAATGGAATTTCACTACGCTTGCTAGCCACTGACCCTCTGGACTTACCAACTGCCAGGCCAGGATCACTGTTCATTGTCTGCACAATTTCCATGCCCTGCAAAGGAAGATTCAGCTAGTTGAAAGCAATCCTATATTGGTAGAATGAGCTCATGGAAATCTGTAACTTCAAATGCCATATTGTTGTATTGGCATATTGAGATTTAAAATATGCCACTGAAATTTAAAATGCCACTGAATTCACTCATAAAACTATTTCAGTGATCTCATTAAGGTCTCTGCCTTAGCTCAAAGAGAACGGATAAGGACATGTAAAAATTTCATACAACAAACATTAAAGATTCCACAGGAATTATGATCAAGAATGCTGCCTACCTCTTGACAAAGACAGAGGTGATGGATTAATATGCAGAAGGAGAAATATTTTTGAACATGGCCAATATGGGGAATTTGTTTTGCTTGACTATGTATATTTGTTTCAAGGGTTTTGTATTTCTATTTTTTTTTCCAACATGGGGGAAGGCGATTGGGATAAAAAAATGCTTGATAATTGAAAAAAAATTATTTTAAAAAACCAAACAAGCACCTCTTGAGATGAACTAAATTTGTCATTTCATTGGTATAGTTAGGAATGAGGGGAAAAAAAAATATATATATATATACATATCTGTAATTGCTCTGTAACTAATAATCTTAGGGAATTGGGGCAAGGAGAGGTTTATATGAATCATAGATGGTATAGGTATACTCTATTGGTATATAGTATATATAGTATAAGGTATACTATCTACAATCTACCATATATAATATATAGCATATATAACATAAGGTATACTATCTACTATTTATATATAGTATATGGTATACTATCTACCATTTATGTATAGGATATATATATATATATATATAGTATAAGGTATACTATCAACCATTCATACAGCATATCATCATGTAGAATACCATCAACCATTCATAAGCCATTTTTATATGAATGTTGGTATATTCATGGTATATGAATGTAAAAGTGCTATAAGAAATGATGTAATGGGTGGTTTCAGACGACACTGGGAAAATCTCTATGAACTGATTCAGGGAACTAGGAGAAGAATTTATGTGATCACAACAATATTGTTGAGAAAAACAACATTGAAAGACTTTAGAATTCTGATCAATGCAATGATCATTTTAACTCTTTCCAGAGAATTTAGAAACTTTAAATGCGGAGAGAGGCATATGGTTTTTGGCAAGGTCGATCTTGATGAACAATATTCATTTGTGATGAGGTTTGAGTTTTTTTGTTTAGTTTTTGTTTGTTTTTGGTTCAATGGCAAGGGTTGAGGTGGGGAGAGGATATTTAAAGGGATAGATTACAAATGAATGTCATATATATGTGTATGTATACATATACATACACACACATATATACATATACACACATATATCTATGTATTAAGTGGGAGAGTGTTAGGATTGAATCTGGCCCCTCTGACTCCAAATCTAATGTTTTTAACACTTTCCCATGCTTTTGTTAGTAAAATTAAACAAACAGAAAAGGGTTTGGGAGGCCTTGTTTATAATCCTAGCTCTGTTACTTTCTAAAAAAGTCAGCAAGAAGCTGATGATCAGGTTTTGTTGTGCCTGACTGAATTCACATTCAGGGCCATTTTTCTTTGCCTCATCTCAAAGTAGCAGGACATGATACCCACTCAGAAGATATCTTGTAGAATGTGCATTTGACTCCTGGACCAGGCTTGGTGTCTGAGGCCTTGCCACTGGGCAGGGTCCCAGACATCTCAAAGTTGAGCAGGATTAATAAAGTGGGTACCTAAGCTTGAAAGGATACATGTTTAATTTTGAAACAATAACAATAGTAATAAATAGTATTTATATAGAGCTTTAAGGTTTGCAAAGTGCCTTACGGATATTAACTCATTTAATCCTCACAATAACTCTAAGAGGTAGGTGATATTTTTATCTTCATTTTATAAGTGAGGAAAAAGTGGCAGCTAGGTGGTGGAGTGGATAGAGTCAGAAATACTCCTCTGACCTTAGACACTTACCAACTATGTGACCCTGGGCAAGTCACTTAACCCTGTTTGCCTCAGTTTCCCCATCTGTCAAATGAACTGGAGAAGGAAACAGCAAACCACTTTAGTATCTTTGCCAAGGAAACCCCACATGGGGTCACAAAGAGTTGGACACGACTGAAACCGACTCAACAAAAACAGCAGCAGCAGCTGAGGCAGACCGAAGTTACGTGATTTGTCTGGGTTCACACAACTAGTAAGTGTCTGAGGCCATGTTTGACTTCCTATTACCTAGCTATCTGTAGGTAGAAAAGTGAAAAGCTGTTGTGTGACTCTGGGCATGCCAATCAGCCTCTCTGTGTCTCATTTTATCTATTTGCTCATTGGGAAGACCCTGCCACTTTAAATCTTTTTTTTTTGGAAGAGAGGCAAGAGGGGGAGGATCATAATTGTAGTAACATTAATAACAATAGGAGTGGGTCCCTTCCTACCACAGAAGCATAGGTAAAATCAGAGCCCTAAACACGCTAGAGGGGCGAGACAAACCCAGCACATGTGCATCCCACCCTCCCCGTAAGACAAGCACAAGCTCACCTGGTTCAGAACCACCCAATTAGGATCGATCTGGGCATCACCTTCAGGGTCCAGGACAACAGTCTGGTAGGCTCTGAAATCTGTCAGGGTGACCTCCGCATTCTCAGGGCAGACATCAATCCGATCAATGACATGGTCTTGGTCAAAGTCCGATTCACAGATATCCCCCACGCCATCACCTGGATGCATCAGGGAAATGGGAGAAAGGTTTGGTGACACTAGTCCCCACTCCTCTCTTCTAGATAAGGATAGAGATGAAGTTAGACAATAAAGCCCTTCCTGAAGCCTTGACCTCATTGTGCAGCATCCCAGTGGCTGACCTGCTTCTAGGCCGAGGACAAGGCTTTCAGCAGGGGCAGGTGGCAGGTGTCTCTATCCCACCACCCTACTGAAGAATTCGTTGTTCTAGCTCTTGGGGATTGCTGGGAGAAACAGCTAAACATTCGTGTCCCCTCCTTTATTCAGGGCTTTCCTCCAACTGGATGTGATATGAGACCCTGAATAAAGCAGGGGACACAAGTACTACATCTTGCAACTTTAGCTGGAGCTAAAGTTTGCTGGGGCCCTATTTCCTCTTCCCAGTCCCTCCTGAGCTGGGTTGGGGACTCCCCAGCAGGGAAGGGGGCAGAGCTGGCAGTGGACTCCTTCTGAGGATGTCACCTCTGACCTCCTCAAGGACCTTACTGTCAACACTGCCTCATCTTCACTTCTCCCCTCACCTCCCTCCATCAAGGCCTTGGTGTTGTCAAACACAGTA
Organism: Petaurus breviceps papuanus; assembly: GCF_028583685.1. Classification (NCBI taxonomy): domain Eukaryota; kingdom Metazoa; phylum Chordata; class Mammalia; order Diprotodontia; family Petauridae; genus Petaurus; species Petaurus breviceps. The sequence goes on along the minus strand of NW_027185903.1, from coordinate 20,167,529 downwards.
GCTCTTTTCCCTGTGGGGACACTGTATACAATATTCTGTTCCATTTTTTTCTCCACACCTAGTTATACTTATAGTTCTGGATTCTTCTCTCCCCTTTTTACTGACTTTTGTGGCTCAATTCATAGAGATTCCAGTGCAGGTCACAGAAATACAGAGAAATAAGCTTAGTTATAAAAGCAGCAAATCTGAAATGAAAAAGCCATGACCACTTTGGCCTGGGTACCCTTGGAAGAGTGAGTATTCTGCTTTGTACAATAGGAAAAAAAATGTGAAGGAGGTGACTGTTGACTGAGGAGTGGGTGAATAGACTGCAATGGAATCTCTTTGCTCCATTAAGAAACAATAAGGAGGCGGCTAGGTGGCACAGTGAATAGAGCACCAGCCCTGGAGTCAAGTCAGGAGGACCTGAGTTCAAATCCGGCCTCAGATACTTAACACAAAAACAAACTAGCCTTGTGACCCTGGGCAAGTCACTTAACCCCAACTGCCCTCCAAAAAGCCAAAAAAAAAAAAAAGAAACAATAAGGAATTAATACAAATAGAGGAAAAACTGATAAATATCAGGAAGAACCTGATATAACAAGTAAGTAGAACTCAGAGAACAATATGTACAGTGACCACAGAAATGTAAATGAAGACGAGGCTAAAATGAATGCTGTATAATTGTAATGACTAGTCTTGACCATGGAGAAGAAATGAGGAAATGCCTACCCTTTCTTAGAACTGGTGGGGGATTGTATAGGTGAAAGATACTGCTTATACTATCAGACACGGTTAGTTTGGCTTAAATGTTTTTTTCTCTTAGAATCCAAGGCTCACTGAGGGAGGTGGGCTGGTTTATGTTTAGAAATTACTTTGATGTAAAAATAAAAAGCATCAATGAAACTCCATTTTGAAGAACAAGGTATTGGTGTGCTGATGCGTGACCATGTCCGTGTGTCTGGGTATTTCCCTACAACCCCAACAGAGTGGTCCTGTTGTCTTACGGTTGAGATCTTCCTGGGTTGGGTTGGGGACCAGCCTGCAGTTGTCAGGTCCTGGAGGGACGAGGTCTGGGATTCCATCATTGTCATCATCATCATCACACTCGTCTCCCAGCCCGTCCTTATCTGTGTCCAGCTGGGAGCTGTTAATGACAGTGGGGCAGTTGTCGGTGCTGTCCTGGTGTCCGTCTCCATCGCTGCAGAGAGATGACAGGGAGGGGGACAATAGAATAGACCTTTTTGGTCACTTTGCCTCAGTCTCCTGACTTTAACACATTATCTTTTTTTTTTTTTTTGAGGGGGAAGGCAAGGTAATTTGGGTTAAGTGACTTGCCCAAGGTCACACAGCTAGTAAGTGTCAAGTGTCTGAGGTCAGATTTGAACTCAGGTCTTCCTCATGCCAGGGCCAGAGCTCTATTCACCGTGCCACCTATCTGTCCCCTGAATACATTATCTAGAGGATGTTGTCCCAGGGAGGGTGGAGAACCAGCTGTCAGGGCTGAAAATTAGTTGAGTGATACTATAGAGCTTATAATGAAGTTTTTCTCTTTGGCATTTGCCTTTTTCACCTATTAAAATAAAAACTTCAGTTTTGCTAGGATACAAATCACTATTCTTTCCTGCTTAAAACCTCCTTTTCTTGCCTTGAAAAGGGACCATAGGGGGGCAGCTAGGTGGCACAGTGAATAGAGCACTGGCCCTGGAGTCAGGAGGACCTGAGTTCAAATCCAGCCTCAGACACTTAACATAAAAACTAGCCGTGTGACCTTGGGCAAGTCACTTAATCCCAATTGTCCTGCCTTCCCCCCTCCAAAAAGCAAAATAAAAAAAAAGAAAAGGGACCATAGGAATTTAAGTTTAGAGCCGGAAGACATCTTAAATGCTGTCTAGTCCAACCATCTCATTTTACCAATGAGGAAACTGAGACTCAGAGAGATCATGTGACTTGTCCAAGGTCACACATATATTTAAATAGCAGACGCAGTTTATTAGGCACCACTCTTTTATTAGGCATCATTTCTGTGGTTTTTGTTACCAGACATTGATTAGAAGCATCTGTTGAATGTGTGTATGGTCAAGAAAACACTGGATTCAGAATCAGATACCCTGGGAAGCAAGCCCTGGTATTGGCTATCTGTTGTGACTTTGGATAAGTCACTTGCCGTCTGTGAGCCTCAGTTTCCCCAGTAAAATGAGTCCATCAGACTAGATGTGTTAGGAGACAGTGGGGAAAATACTCACTGGCTCTGGAGTCAGATAATTTGGATTCAGATGCTGCCTTTGACATCTACTACCTGTGGGAGGAACCTTGGGCATATCAATTCACTTCCTTCAGTCTAAATTCCCTCATCTATAAAATGAGGGCTTTCAACTAGGTGACTTTGAAGCCCCCTGCCAGCTCTAGAGATCAGCTTCTATGTTCCTATACTTCAATTCTATTGTCGTTCCTACAAATCCCACGATTTCATGCTCGATTGAGAGAAGACAAGATCTTTGGCACAATGTATAGAGTGCTTGACTGGAGTCAGGAAGACCTGAGTTCAAATCTAGCCTCAGACACTTACTGTGTGCACAAGTCAATTAACTGCTATCTGCCTCAATGTTCTCATCTGTAAAATGGGTTGATAATAGTAGCATCTACCTTTCAGGGTTGTTTTGAGGATCAAATGTGATAACATAATTAAAGTACTTTGCAAACCTTAAAATATATACGTATATATATGCCTGTTATGTATCAAACAGAAATTCAGAGATAAATGCTGTAGGGAGAAAATGACAAGATGAATGATGACCCTATACCCTCCAAGGTCACTTTAATTCTGAGGAGGCAGATAGGGGTTAGCCCTAAAGAGTTTTTTCTTTCCAAGGATTCCCAGGTTTCAGGTCCACTGCAAGATAAATCTGGGCTTCCTCTTTCATTCAAGAAATCATAAAATTGATCCTGTCTTTTAGGGAGTTTTCCCAGCTGGGTCAGATCTGAGACAGCTAATGCCCATTTTGTTCCCACATCTCTACCGTGGTCCTAAACCAGCCTCCAGTAGTAGAGGAAAGAGGCAGGGAGGGGAAGGAGGCAGGAAAGGGGAGGGAGCAGGGTGCCACTAAAATCAGGATGAAGCTTCATCCACTGCATCATCCATTTAGTGAGTAAGGAGATACATGGACCTGGAGAAGGGAAAACTACTCCAAACAATCATGAAGCCACATGGCCTAAGTAATGGAATTTCCTGCCCTGAAGTTTAAAAAAAAAACCATTAAGCTGGGTTATTTCTATCAATGGCCTTTCTATATCTTTGAATGGTTTTATGTAAAAATAAGGGATTTTATTTTCTTCTTTGGGGGTTTGTTAGAATTAAAGTGTTAACTGAATGAGTCACATTCGAAATACTCAGAAGCTGGGGCAAAAAGATGCTTTAGGAATTCAGAAAATGCATGACTTGGTATTCTTGCAGCAGGTAACATCAACAATAACTTACTTTATATATTTCTTTTTGTTTGACAAAGTGCATTCCTTCCACACTTATAGTGCAAGCTGCTCTAAAACTGACAATCTCGATATAAGGTTTTTCTGGGCAATGACCCTGACCCTAATCAACCTCAACCTCTTGAGTGGGCCCATGGATGGAGACAGGGAGGCTCCATTTGGGAATGTCTTGATGATTGCCCCTCTTCACTCTGTAGATGCAATGGGAATGAAGAATGACACACAAATGCAGAATGGTATTATGGCCTAGCAGGGAATGTAGGGAATTCACTCCCTCTCCTGTTCCTGTCCTGGCTTCTGTAAAGATTTCCCAAGGAGGTAGAAAGGTGAGGACTAGTAAATGATTATAAGTTTCTCTAGGGAAGAGAATATTTATGTCTTCATTTTTCTCTCTCTGCCTCACTCTCTGCCTACTTTCCCCATCCCTCCACCTCCCTTCCCACCTCTCTTTTTCTCTCTCCCTCTCTCTCTGTCTCCTTTCATCCCTGCCCACTCTTGTCACCTTCTTCTCTCTTCCTCTTTCCTTTCTCCCTCCCTCCCTGTTTCTTTCAACCCCCTTCTCTTTCTTTCCCCCAGCCAAAAAAAGTGCCTCCTAATCAAATCCATTTAATGAAATCCTGAGGTTAATGAAACAGCAGCACACACACATTCTGCACAGCTCACACGCATTCTGCACAGCTCACACACATTCTGCACTGTTTACGGCACACTGAGATTTCCCTTGAACAAAGAGAACAGTCTCTACATTTCTTGTTTCTTCTGTTCACCTGGTCTATGGTGCATCATGACAGGGACCAAGCTTGCCTCAGAGTTTTCAGGGCTGCTTATGAGGCATGTACTTTTCCTGACTTTGGGCTGGGCCCAGGGACTCATTGCCAGTTCCTTGCCATCAGGAAGGATCTCAAAGCAGGTTGGAAGCAGAAAGCTTGGAAAACGAACATGTTCTTCCTGCTTTTTCCTTTCCTTTCTAAGCTGTCCTTACAGCTGGGGAGTGTACTGTACCTGTCCTGATTGGTGTCACAGGAGTCCCCGACCAGGTCATTGTCCACATCGGACTACAAATAAAACAAAGCACTGTTAGCCCAGGGCTGTTCCATCCATGTTTCCCCAAATCCAAGCCTCTCCCCACATTAAGTCTGGGGAATGATATATCTGGAATCAATGCTCTGTAAAACTGCAAAAGGACAACGCCATATTGATGTAGGCACGCTGTCGGATTTTTAAAAAATCTTTTAAAATATCAAGCTGTGTGGCCGGGCTACCCACACACCAGATGAGTGAATTAGAAGGTAGCTGGGTGTTTGCTGGGAGTGCTTCTGAGCCAACCACCGGCCCTGGCACAGGGACCGACCCCCAGCAGTGGCAAGGGAGGATAGGCCCAAAGGATTCTGCATCGCTTTTATGTTTGGAAGGGATCCAAGGTGATGAGTCAATGTTCTATGGCTCCCTCTTCAAGCTTTAAAAATAAAATGCCGTACCGTCCCAAATTATCTCGTCAAAGAGGGGGAGTGAAAAAGGAAACTTAGCAAGTAAGCGAAGGCGCTTAATCAGAAAGGTCCAAGTGTGGGCCCTGCTGGGGGAGGAAAGGAACCTGGGGGTGAAATTCCACATCTCATTTTCATTCTATCCAAAGGGATTCTGGTTGATCAGCAGGAAGGTCACTTGCCTGAATGAATAGGCCATTGCCAGCCTACCTTTCAGGGACAGAGTAAGGAGGACCAAATCCCAGAGGGCTGCAGAGCATATCTGGTCCCATTTTTTCCCCTTTGAAAACGTGTATGTTGGGGCAGCTAGGTGGCACAGTGAATAGAGCACCAGCCCTGAAATCAGGAGGACCTGAGTTCAAATCCAGCCTCAGATACTTAACATTTACTTAGCCATGTGACCTTGGGCAAGTCACTTAACCCCAATTGTCCAGCCCTCCCCCCCTCCAAAAAGCAGAAAGAAAGAGAGGAAGGAAGGAAGGAAGGAAGGAAGGAAGGAAGGAAGGAAGGAAGGAAGGAAGGAAGGAAGGAAGAAAACATGTATGTTTCATTGCTCAGAGCTGCCAGGAAATGGTGAAGGGAGATGTGCCAATTGTGCTCCTGGGTTTTTTCTTTGACGCTGGGCCTAAACGAATGTCTGTACAGAGAAGTTACATGTGGTGTCTCAGATTCCCTGGACTGTTCACACTCAAGCACCAGCATCCTACTGACCTGGTTAGGGTTGCTGACATCAGGACAGCTGTCACAGGCATCCCCGACACCATCGTTATCTCTGTCCCTTTGGTCCCGGTTGGGGACTTTTTGACAGTTGTCCAAAATATTCTTAATTCCTGGGGAAAAAGAAAGTCTCTGCATCAGCTGAAATTACCTCAGGGTTTCACAGGATCATCACAGGTCTGGGCAGGAAGAAACCTCAGGGGTGATCTAGTCCAACCCCTTATTTTTTTAGCTGGAGGAACCGAGGGCAGAAGAAAGGAGGTGACTTGCCCAAAGTCACAGACAGAAAGGGGCTAAGTTAGGATGTGAATCCCACTTCTCTGCCCATTGTTTCATAATGCTCTTTGGGATTTTCTAAACTGCTAGAGGGATGTGTGTAACATGATGACATTTAGATCTCATGCTGAAAACTGTATATGACCCAAGCTATGCCCTGGTGCCAGAGAAACAAGCGTAGTCAGAGACAGCAGGGAACAATGGGAAGATATTAGATTTGGAGTCAGAAGTACTGGTCAAGGTGCCCAGCTCCATCACTGACCAGCTGCATGATCTTCAGCAAGCTGAGTCTCAGTGTCCTTCCCTCTCATTTGAACTCAGGTCTTCCTAAATCCAAGCCCAGCAGCCTCACCCTCTGTATCACTTAACCACCTCAAATCACACGGTTAAATTGTTGATGGTCAGCTCTTTGCAGCACTTACCCTTAAGGGTTATAAAAATATTAATTATTTATTATTACCCATCTAATCAATAATGTGAGTGAAGCAACCAGAAGGGGTTGCTCTGATAGCCAGGTGAGTCAGCCCCAGAATGGAGGAACTCACGGGAGACATCACAGTGCATGAAAAAGTGCATTATCCCAAGAGTCAGGAGAGACCTGGCCCTGGCACTAATCCATTGTGTGACCATGAGACTTTGCCTGCAAATAGAGGCGGACGAGGAGTTGTGTGATTTTTAGATAAGTGACTTTACCTTGATGAACCTCAGCTTTCTTATCTGTTAAGTGGGACCATTTAACTAGGTTATCTCTAAGGATTCTCCCAATTCTAAGGTCCAAGGTATCCAGAGTACGAGAAGGGTTTGAGGTCACTCTAGGTTGTCGCTCGTAGGTTGAGGGAATGTAGTGAGGAACTGGGCTCAAGGTGTCTGTAAGGGTTCTTCTGAGGTCATCTAGGGCTGCTTGAAGTATCTAAAGTTTCCTGGGCCTTGAACAACCTCTTCTAGACCTTGTGATGCTGTACTTTTGGGGAAGAAATAGCAGGCTGTATTTTATGTATGTAACCACCTTTACTTCAATGATCCACATTTTAGGCTTGTAACAAGACAATTATTCAGGGGCAGACTATCTCCTCTACTTCTCACGATGATGGACCACACAGAAGAATGTCCATAAATGAGAGGCCACTGTTATTTCCTCTCCATAATATTAATACAATTTATCCTTCATTGGTGTCTCACGATTTACAAAACTCTTTTCTCTCCAATAGCCTTAGGTGTTGGGTGGCAGAAGCATTATGGTTCTCATATTACAAATGACAAAAGCCAAGGTCAGAGGAAAGTATAGTGACTTGCTTAAGGTCAGAGAGATGGTAGGTAGTGGATTTTGGACTGGAACCCAGGCCTTCGATTCCAAACCAAGGGCTCTTTCCTGTGTACTCTGTTGCTTCTCTACGTACCTCCAGGCCACCTGAAAGGTACCTAATTGTCTTCTGAGGTCGTTTAGCCCCAAAGACATCACATTAATATTATGATCCCATTTTTGCCAAGGAACTCAATGTTAAGCCTCTTTCTTTTTTTTCTCTCTATTTAAAAGCCTCTTTCTCTAGCTCCTTGAGATAAAAACCTACACTATCTACTTTATACACCAGTCAAGAAGGTCAATATCATCTATTGACCTATTACTTGGAACATTTTTACAGTGTCTCAAGGGTATAAACACAGTGAAGGGTATTAAATAGAAGGATATGATATGAAGCTTCCTTTAAAAACAGGCTATAGTCACAGGGTTATTAGACATGGAAGGGACATAAAAGACCATTGAGGCCACCTCCCTGGTTTCATTCAAGGCTCATCTCAAGAGTCACCTTCTGCATGAAAAGTTTCCTGATCCTACCTGCTCTTAGAAACTTCCCTCCCATCCACAAATTATCTTGTATCTTCTTTGTCTCTGGGAAGCTAGGGGGCACAGTGGATAGAGCCCTGGGCTTGGAATCAGGAAGACTCCTCTTCTTGAGTTCAAATCTGGTCTCAGATACTTACTAGCTGTGTGGCCCTGGGAAAGTCACCTAACCCTGTTTACCTATATATAGAGCAACATATTCATTCACACACACGAATGTGGCTACACTGTAAGCTCCTTGAGGGTAGGGATTCCTTTTTTTGGTCTTTATATTCCTAGTAGCTATCAAATAGTAGGCTCTTAATAAATGATTGTTGTTATTGATTGACATAGGACCTTCCTCCCTCCCTACTGAGGCATAATAATAATTGCTAACATTTGTAAAGTACTTAAAGGCTTATAAATTGCTTTACAAATATCATCTCAACAACCTGAGAGATGGTTGCTCCTATGACCCTCATTTTTACAGATGAGGAAACTGAGGCAGAGGTTAAGGGATTTGCCCAGGGTCACACAGGTAGTAAGTGTCTGAACCTGGATTTGAACTCAGGACTTCCTGTTGCGGGGCCAGAGCTCTATCCACTGTGCCACCTTGCTGCCAGGAGGGGCTTTAAGAGCAGGAAGACGTATGAAGTTAAATCAAGGAACAGATGAGAATAACTAACTAACCATCTCCATCCATGTCATCGTCACAGGCGTCTCCTTTGCCATCCCCATCGGTGTCTTTCTGGTCATTATTTATGACGGTTTGACAATTATCACAAGCATCTCCAAAGATATCTTGGTCAATATTTCTCTGGTCAATGTTGTGAGTCAGGACACAATTATCCTAAAAAAACCAAAAACCCAAATAAATGCAAAACTTCTTGACTTTGGTATGTGTATCGGGGCTTTCTGAGTCTCACAAAAGGTACTTTTACATCGTGTGCACTCTAACGTCTAAGAGTTGCAGTTCTGTATGCATCCTCCAAAATATTGCCATAAAACTGCAATTTCCCTGCATTGCTACTGGGCACTTGCAAATACACATTCCCTTTAAAGAAAATCCTCACCTGTTCATTGTTGATTCCATCCCCATCAGCATCTTCATCACAAGCATCTCCGATGCCATCTCTATCTGCATCTTCTTGACCAGAATTTGGCACATATTTGCAGTTATCCTAAGTGGGGAAACATGTCCTAAAGTTACATCTAAGATCAAAGCTGTCAGCGGTTCTAGTACTTGGGGTAAATCATGTCTGAGGCATTGAAAATTAACTTTTAAAGACAAAAATAGCCAAAAAGGACAAGGGAGGACAGCCAGGAAAACTTGGACCTCAGGTCCCAAGACCCCATGTGTGGAGAGAATTGAGGATATCCAGAGACCACCGCTGGGGAAGCCACCTCCAAGAACATAAGTAGGGTAGGGCATCATTGGGAAAGAGCTAGTTTGGGTTGACATCCCTATGCTGATAAAAATCACAGACTCAGTAAAAAGATGATTACTAACTATGTACTAAGTTTAGCAATTTCTGCTTGCTCTAGGAGTTCACACGCTATCAGCGCCTTGAGGCAAACACCAACCGTACTGCCATAGTTAAGCTCTGTTTGACATCTGACTAAAGGACAGATGTAATTTATATGGAGAAGATTGACCTACCTTGTTGTTAACGGCACATTTGCTTCATTCAAGATGGACTTATCTGGGAGGGTATGGGGGTGGGAAGGTTCTGCTGAGGCTCCTCCTAACCAGAATGTGGCTGTGGCTGTGGCTGTGGGTGTAGGAAAGCCACAGGTCTCTCTTCCTCCCATTCTACTTACCTTTTTGCAATTCCTTCCAGAGCATGGCAGTTCCTCATCAGGGTAGCTATCAATGTCAACATCCTTTCCACAGATAAATCCGTCACCAGCCCAACCAACACCACACTGTGAAGAGAAACTCCATTAGGGATGGAAGGCTGAGTCAGGCAGTGATACTTGGTGCCAGTTGGCAAACACTTCCATTCCTGCTTAACCCAACCCCGAAGCCCCAGGAATCCAAAAAGCTTTCCTGTGTGGGCTTCTCACCCCATTCGTGACTGCTCTTCTGACAGTGTGCCTGTGGCCTTAAATCACAGTCACTCCCTAGAATGTAATCATCATTTAAATTGATTTTTACCAGAGGAAAAACCTTCTGAGGCCAGAGTATCAACTCAGTCTCTTGCTTTTAGTATCAATGAATAAGTCAATCAAGCAAACAACAAGCATTTATTAAACACCTACTATGTACTTGATACTGGGCTAGGTGCTAAGAATACAAGTACAAAGAATGAAGCAATCCTTACAAGAGACTTACATTCTATGGAAAAAGACAACAAGAATATATGTGTTTATAGGGCAGCTGGGTGACACAGTGGATAGAGTGCCAGGCCTGGAATCAGGAAGACTTAGTTCTTAATTCTTTGTTCTTAGTTCTTTGTCTTCCTTAGTTCAAATCTGGCCTCAGACACTTACCAACTCTGTGACTCTGGGCAAGGCACTGAGTCTCAGTTTCCTCATCTGTAAAATGAGCTGGAGAAGGAAATGGCAAACCACTCCAGTATCTTTGACAAGAAAACTCCAAATGGGGTCAGGAGGAGTTGGACATAACAGGAAAAGGACTCAACAACACAGGGATGTATACATATATTCACATATACACACATGTATTCATATGTATAAATGTATATATGTATATATGTGTATATAGACACAAATATATATACACACACAGAGAAAAAAAATAAAATTAATAAATACAAGTATACAAGAGGGCAATAGCAGCTGGGGTGAAGGTGGGATCTGAAAAGTTTCAACTAGAAGTTGTTTGAACTGCCTCTTGAGGAGAAGGGTACTAAGAGGTAAGGGAGGAGAAAATTCCAGGGAGAACTGGGGGAGGCCAGTGAGAAGGCAAGAGAGACAGGAGGTAGAGTGTTTGTGTGAGGAACAGAGAGAAGGCCAGTTTGTCTGGACCAAAGAGGATGGGACAAGGGAGGGCAAAGGGCGAGGAGACTGGAAAGATGGCTGCTCTGAATGCACCTGCTTCCTGGCACTTTCGATGAACTACAGCATCATGATGAGTTAGGAGCCAATGTCCTGAGTTAGTGCAATAGCTATCTGCCTATTCAGGGGCTCCCTTACCTAGTCTCCTAACATCCTGCCTAAGTACCGCCAAAAAATGACAGCCAAGGGAAGAGAGAGAAGACCATTGGCTTTGGCAACCAAGCTCTAGAGAGTCTGAGGGGTCAAGCTAGGCTGCAGAAGGAGGCCCCTGAAGGGAGGAAAGGGCAGTCAAGCAATGGAGAAGAGTGAAGATTTAAGATTCAGGGGAAGGGAGGAGGCAGGAGACAAGGAAAAGTAGGGAGAAAATAGTGAAGCTAAGAGGAAAAAAAGAATCATAGAAAGACAAGGGTCAAAGGAGAGAGTTGGAGGTCAGAGGAAAAATAAAGAGCCCAATGAAATAGAAATAGAGAGAAAAGGAAACAATTGGAGTTTGTATTAATTTTTGTGGTTCTTATTCAAATCCAGAGATGTCAATTTGAGACCAAAGACTCTGCTTGCAGGGGCTGTTCCTGTCCCCAGAGATGACTATTCAAAACTAGGGAATTTTGAGGTATTCTATTCTGAGTGACACTGTTCCCCCTTTACCCCCATCTGCGCTTAGCTCCAGCCTGGAGTATTCCCCACAGAGGGCACCGAACTCTCAATGGTGCCGCATGGTTGCTGATTTATTTTAATGAAGAAAGAGACCTCTAGGAACAAATACATTTTTAATGAGCCATTTTTTGGCAGATTAAATTATTTTAGTAGTCACATGAAGCTTACTAATCCTTTACCATCTGCTGCTGCCTCTCATTACAAATTCAAAAACACATTAAAAGTCCCACCACCCACCATCCCAGTTCATCCCCAAGTAGGGTACAGGAAAATGATTTAGCTGTAGAGGCAGAAAAGGCAGCCCAGTGAATTAGGGGAATGTTTTTCCCCTAATGCACTAACTCCCCCAGTACCCTGGTCTTTTCACAAGATTTCAGGACTAGTTGCTTTAAAGGCTCTCACATGAAGTGCCTTTGCTCCCCATCCTGGTGAAAATAAATCCCCACATCTCTTGGGAAGAATATGTTAGGGAGGCAGATGATACTTGAAGGTGAGCCATTTAAGAGGTATGCTGACTTAGCTCTTAGAGACCTGAAAGTCCTTGGATTTGGAGAGCAAGAAGGAGCCTGCCTCCGTGTCACTCCCTGGGTTATTTTCAGTCTTTTCCCTTCTGCTGGGTAGGCTTGTCAGTTTGGAATACTGTCATTCCAGGAGACTTTTCAGCTAGAAGTCATGTAGGAGGAGGATAGGGGGTGGTGCAGCAAGGGGGAAAAGGAATGTTTCTAAGGCAGGATACAGTGGAAAATGTACTGGATTTGTTAGTCAGAAGACCTGAGTTCAAATTTTAACTCTACCACTTACAATTTGAGTGACTTTGGAAGAGCCATCACTCCACCTCTCATGAAGCTCAGTTTCTTAGCTGTAAAGGGAGAGGGTTGGAGATAAGATGATCTCTAGAGATCCTTCCCTACTCTGAATCCATGATCCTGGCTGGCCCTGGCGTCTGGTTTTTTTTTTTACCTAGGATGCTAGGGATAGGTGCATTTCCAAGAGCTAGCCATAAGGTGGTGCTGTGATCCTGCAAATAATCATTCTGGTCCAGGGCAAGCACCAGGTCTCATCTGTTGCCTATATAGTAACCTTACTTGACAGTTTGGGGCAATTAACAGACATTTTAAAAAAATTAATGGAGGAACAAAAAAGACTTCTCCCTTAATATTGGGAGTCATTTAGGGAATGTCAGAAGAGTCAGTGATTTTGTGTGTGTGTGTGTGTGTGTGTGTGTGTGTGTGTGTGTGTGTGTGTGTGTGTGTTGTGGGGGCTGGGGAGAGAGAGAGGGGATATAGCCCTTTCCTTTTGGAGTCAGCCTAGATAAGGAGCAGAAAGTGGAGTCTGCAAGAGGAAATGGGGAGGGAACAAATATTTATTCAGCATCTACTATGTTCTAGGCACTGTCCTAAGCAATTTACAAACGTTATCTCATTTGATCCTCAAAACAAGCTGAGGAGATAGATTATCCTCATTTTACAGTTGAGGAAACTTGAGGCAGACAGTAGTTAAGTGACTTGCCCAGGGTCACACAGCTACTATCTGAGGCATAATTTGAACTCAGGTCTTCCTGACTCCAGGTAAATACTGCTTAGTTGTCCTGAGAGACTTTATGTATTGATATACTTCTTCTGATAAAGAACCAATTAAAAAAAGGATTAAGTTGCCCCTCAAATGAGTCAAGCCACATTCCTAGACCACCCACGGTCTCCTTAATCTCCTTCTGCACCCATAACCAATCAGTTGCCAAGCCTTTGTTGATTCTACTGCCATAACATCTCTGGCATCCTTCTTCTAACCTCTACTCATTCAGGATGTCTTTAGCTCAGGCCCTTAGCACCTCCCACCTGGAGGTACATAGCCTCCCTACCCTAGTCTCATGCCCTGCCAGTCCATCCCCCACACAGCTGCCAAATGAGTTTTCCCAAAGCACAGCTCTGACCATGTCTCTCACCTGTTTTATCAACCCTAAAAGGTTCCCTATTGCCTTTGGGGAAAAAAAAACTGCTCTAGTTTTTGAAGTCCCTTACAATCTAGGTCCAATGTAACATTTTAGGCTGATCCTATCTCCCCTTTCCTTGCCTTTCCATATGCTTTATTTCCTGTGCCTGGGAAACAGGCCTTCCTCACCTCTGCCTCTTAGAATCCAAGCTCAGTTTAAATCCCTCTTGCTGGGGGACCTTCCCTGACTGGCCACTCTGTCCTCTGTCCCAGTTGCTGATTGCTTCTCTCCCAGAATTACTATGTATCTACTTTTTTATTCTTATATGCTTCTCCCCTTTGAATGTAAGCTATTTGAGGGCAGGGGTTATTACATTACTGCCCAGCACAAGGCTCACAGATTAATATTGAGGGGCAGTGAATAGAGCATCAGCCTTGAAGTCAGGAGGCCCTGAGTTCAAATTCAGCCTCAGACAGCTGACACTTAACTAGCTGTGTGACCTTGGGCAAGTCACTTAACCCCAATTGCTTCCCCTCTCCCCCCCAAAATGCATGTTGATTGGCTGGTTGCGTGCTTGATTGTCTAACAGCAGAGTCTTAGGCAGATCCTTTCACATCTCAGAGGAGTAAAAGGTCTGAAGTTTGAGGACACCTGAGGAACATTTTTGTTTTTTACTGATTTATTCACCCATTTCCATAATTTATTATCTCAGCTGCTATTTTTGTCAACTAGTCTTCTCAAGCAGGGTAGTTTCTTAAACACTTGGTAAGAGCCATCATTTATTTTTTGCAGCAATCGTGGTTTCACGTTTCACACACTTTGATTAATGTTTTCTTCTTGAGCACTTGTAGTCAGAGGGAGCTGGTTAGTAAAGGAAGAATCTCAGAAGTTGAAAAGCAAAGGGATAACTCACCACACAGGTCACGCCTCCTTGCCTCTCCTCGATACACTGGGCATTCACGCTGCATGGGTTAAGTTGGGGGTTTCTGCAGCTCTGTTCAGTTTTGCATCCCCTGATCTGATCTCCAGTGAACCCAGGCTTACATGGGCCGCACTGATAAGACCCCTGTAAGGAAACCAACAGAATGGTCAATCACCCAGTAAGCATTTATCAGGCACTTGTTATATGCCAAGCATTGTGCTAGGCGCCTGGCCCATGTAGAAAATAAAAGTCCCTGCCCTCAAGGAGTTTCCATTCTAAAAAGAAGCCTACATTGGCCAGGATCTCACCTTGGAGCCTTTGTTTTTCAGGGAAGCACTGGGGTTTAGGCACTTGCCCAGGGTGATACAACTAGTAAGTGTCTGAGGTTGGATTTGAACTCAGACCCTTCTGACACCAGAGCTGGTGCTCTATCCACTGTCCCACCCAGATGTCCCTCCATCCTTAGCTTCTAAAATGAAAATAATTCCCTGGACCAGGGGTGTTATTATCACCATTATTAGCATTGTTTTGTATCTTTTATAATAATCATAATGGCTATCATTTACATAGATTGAAAAGCTGTTTTAAATACAGTCTCATTTGATTTTCATAATAAAGGGATTAAGTCGGCTGCATTTCTATTGAGACGAAGCCCCACCCTTGCTGTTTCGTGCAGGCTTCCCAGACCAGCAGTATGCTTCCTGAAACAGTATCTGTGAAAATACCATCCAGTTGTAAGGTGGCATAGGTCAGGAAGATGGAGGAGAAATGATAGGGAACTGTCTGATGCTGCATGTGTGGTTTTTCTCCGTCTCCTTTCCTTTCTCTCCCTCAGGGGCAGGGCATAAGGAGAAGAGACAATCATGTGATCTCTGTGGAAAGAACACTGGATGTAGAATTTAGTGCTCAAATGGCAACTGCTATTTATCTCCTGTGTGACTCTGGGCAAGCCATTCCCTCTCCTGGTCTTGATTTCCTCACTTTAGAAACAACAGACCTGAATTGTCAGAAGGTACTGAGATTCCCAGTGGAGTTAGAAAGTTTCCCTCCAGGTACACGATAAAAAAGTACATATTCCTTGTCTACTAGATACAGGTCCAGGAACAGAAAAAAAACATCTGCAGCTCTGAGGAGAGACCCTGTGAGTTGTGCTATGGTTTTAGTTAAAATGAAATGAAAAGGGCTGAATGTGATAAAGCACCTTAAGACTCCCCAAATGCTAACAGTCCTCTAAAATGATCTTCACAATAGCCTCATGAGATGAGAATTATCCCCGTTATACCACACAGATGGGGAGCCTGAGGCTCAGAGTGACGTATCCATGGTCACAAGGCTATAAATGTCTGAGGCAGGATTCGAACTCAAGTCTCTGGTGACTCCAAGTCTAGTGGTCTTTCCACTATACCACACTACCCCCTGTCTTCCTGACAGTACAGTGAAGGACAGGCTGGGAAAGAAAGCCCTTTGTTCACAGTCACTTTATTTCATCTTCCTATAAACAACACGTCAGGGTGGAGGTAGGTCCCGTGGGCTGCTATGCTCCCATCAGCTCTCCATTTTTGCCAACTGTTTCCCATTTATTTTTATTGCTTTCCCACAAAACCGTGTATCCTTAGGCTCATTTCACATGCTAGGAAGTGGGGAAGTGAGAGGTTGAATAGTTTGCCTGGGGACCACATGGCAGTCAGACAATGGCCCCTACATCCCTAGCCTGACGTCTGGCTTGCTGACCTTACTCCCATCCATTTCTTGCCTAGAAATAGCTGACAGGAATTTTCAGAAATGTGCTGGTAAGGACTGAAATGATTAAATCATAGCAGCTAAATGCATTTCAGAAAGTACCCTGGCATGCCAAGCCATTCTCTGTAGCATGCAGGGATTCTGAAGAGTCTCCCAGAGGAGTCAGAGGTACGACTGTGGGGACACAGCGTCCTCTGGGTCCCCTCAGAGCTCTGTGCTCTGAGCATTCTGGAACTGCATCAGCAACAGGAAATGCTTTTAAATATGACCGTTTTTAAAGAATAAGTATCTTAAAGATAACTCCATCATATGCTTGTACTCAAAAGCACATTAATGAAACTCAACTGTAACGGAGAGGAAGCGGGAGGCTTACTAATTCTCTGGATAAAATTTTGTTCTCATTTGGTTCATTGCATATATTATTACAGTCATGTGTTATATTTGAGTTTTGTGGTTACAGCCCATACATACCCTCTACCCCCTGCCCCCCCCTCACATATACACAGAGTTTGGCAAATTAGTGTGCTTTTTAAAAAATTATGGAATAAAACAAGCATTTCTATAACATAATGTAATAAAAAAGATGATTGCACATAAAACTGAAATCTATTATGCGCAACTTCTATTCCTTTTAAATATATAAAAAAGTTATTGTATACATTTCTTTTTTTCCTTCCCTCTCCCACCAAAATTATTGTGCTTTAAAAACAGTTGCAGAAAATACTTACCACAGTGTTAATACAAACAGAATTGGGGACACAGGCTCCATTTCTGCACTCATCAATATCAGAGCATATCTAGTGCAGAGACATAAAAGACGGCTCTTAGTTGAAAAAGAAAAACACAGAAACCACTCTTAGCTGTCTCCATAGCTTTGTGTGATGTGGAATAATCCAGAATTACAAATGAGAAGGCCATCTGGGCCACCCCCATCTTTCAGCAGAACTAGCCTCAAATCTCCAGTGGACAGCTGTCCATAGTTTAAAATAGCCAGAGAAGACTCCCTAATGTGCCTTGGTAATTCAGTCCCCTGTCCTGCAACCTTTGTAAATGGGAAGTTCTTTCTGATGGCTAGACTTAGATACATCCTACAGCAATTTGAACCCATTTTATTTTGTTTTGTCTTCAGTGGAGGCAAAGATAAGCTTCTCCCCATCACTCACGTATCCATCTGATGAATGTAATTCAGCCTTATTACCTTCTGTCTCTCTGCTCTCTCTCCCAATACTCCTTTCTCTTCTCTGGTCTAACAAACAGCCCTCACTGGAGATGAGGGATGGGATAACTCAGAAATAATGATGCCTCCTGCTCCGCTTCATACCTAATGATTTCCCCAAGGTAGTAAAAACTCATCCAAAGAAGATCAACCATCTAAAAATGCTGAAAACATCCCTCCCAAAGTTTCACAGTCAGTCAGTTTAATAATGACCTGGATATTCTAGTATATTTGGAATCAAGTGGAGAAGGTCATAGAATGCGCTAGGATTTTACTGCAGTTTGTGGCTTGTAAACGCTATTGAAGAGGCTGTGTCTATTTTTTTTACTCTTTTACATCTTCCCTAGCTGCAGTAAACAGTACATAAATACAAGTTTATCTTCCCTTTTAAAGTTCTTCTGTTGCTTATGTTCTTTTACCCTTTGATGCCCAAGGGATGGATCTGGATATCAAAATGTTCTACTGGTATAAACCCAGTGAACCTCAAGCCATTCCTCAAACTCAACACTACCAGGTTGCTGTCACTGAACAGCTGCTCCCTCCCTCCTAGAAATCCATGAATCAGAGAGGAGTGAAAAAATAATACAGATGTGGCCTGGTGTGCATTATTTATCTTCAGCATGTGATAATCACCCAGGCAGGACAAATGAATAGTTTCTGAAAGAGACACGAAAGAACCAGATTCATTCCAAGTTTTACTAAGTGAGAAGGGGGAATACAAAAGAAATGAAGTCCACCCCTATAGTTCACCTGCTTATGTGTCTTGGCGAAGGTGACCCCTACCCCCTGCACCATTGGTCCTGTGAAGCCAACTGGGCAGGAATCACATCTGAAACCTGGAGTCAAATTCAAGCAACGTACTCCTCGGAAGCAGGGGTGGAAGGTGCACTAACAAGGAAGAAATGGTTCAAGATAGTTAGTCAAATGGGGGTGCTCTCATTGAAATTTGGAACTCTTTCCAAATGAACAACCACATTCTAGTTATCCTTATCTCTACTCTAATATCTAGGTACATTGCCTTGCATGGAATAATAAATGCTTGTCAAAAGAAAGAAGGAAGGAAGGGAGGGAGGGAAGAAAGGAAGGAAGGAGGGAAAGAAGGAAGGAAGAAATGAAGAAAGGAAAGGTGGAAGGAGGGATGGAAGGACAGAGGGAAGGAAGGAAAAAAGGAAGACAGGAAGACATATTGGGAAAGGATAGAGAGAAATTAATTCATGATTCATTTAACAAACCTTTATTAAACATTGTCAGACTATCATTAAAAATCATAAAGTCTTTTGCCAGGTGCTGGGGGAGAAACAAAGATTAAAAATATTGTTCCTGCCCTCAAGGAGCTGCCAGTCTAGTATGTAAGAAAAGGAAATAACTTTAAAAAGAAACAGGTTCCGGGTGGGGGTGGGGGAGAATGTGAACAAGGTTCTATAAAACTCTTTAGGACAGAGGAATCACCTCAGGTGGGAGAGTTATCAGGAAAGGCATTACTGAAAGGATGGTTTTCACTGGGCCTTGAAAGATGGGAGGGCAGAGGTGGTGTTCTAGACTTAGAGGTCTACTGAACACTTCAGTTCTGTGGAATCCCATTCTTTCACACAAATTGTGCTGTGGGGTTATAACAATTATGATAACAATAACAATAACACACATATATATCCCATTTATACAATGCTTTAAGGTTGAGAAATCTCTATCCTTGTTGACAACTCGGGGGGGGGCAGTGTGGGTGGACAAAATATAGTTTCAAAACAACTGTCCTTGAGCTGAGGAATTAGTGCTGTCTGGGGATGGTCAAGGTGACTGGGCCAAATGCTTGTTCTCAAACTTACTACAAGGTGAGAAAGCCAGTCAGCTCCTTTGACTTTAAAACACAAAGATGAAAAGACATTGTGGAGACAGAATGAAAACAAAAACTGCCAAAGTCAGGCCTGCCCCCTCCATCTGGTTAAAGTGTCTTGTACTACAGCGGGTCAGTGGGCACGCGGGTCAGTGGGCACGCGGGACCAGTGGGTCTAGAAGAGTATTTCTGCCACTCTTTATTACTGCTTCAATTAATGTAAAAAAAGAAAACCCAAGCACTTCTGGCTTTTTCAAAAGGGTAAAATCCCAGCTCAAAAGTCAAAGAAAAAAAATCTATTTTTAGTAGTTCTATAAAACTGTGTGTAAATGTTTATTAAAGGGTTTTTTTTGAAGGATTTTTATTTTTATTGTTTAATAATAGTTTATTGAAGGATTATTCGATACTACCTTAAGATCTTAATTATTAGATACTACCTTAAGATCTTAATTTTTGGAGATGGGGGGTGGTGGTGTCAGAGGCGAAATATTTTTTATCACAGACTTTCAATTACTCAACCAAGGGAGATATTTGTTATATTTTCACTTGGAGTGAGATTGGTCATCCTGAAACTTTATCTGGCCTCATGGCCTCTTTGCAGCCTTCTAATAATAATAATAATAATAATAACAACAACTAGCACTTTGAGGTTTACAAAGCGCTTTACATATTTTTTGGTTGATCTTTATAATAACACTGGGAAGTAGGTACTATTATTATCCCCATTGTGTTGATGAGGAAACTGAGGTAGACAGAAGTTAAGTGACTTGGCCAGGGTCACCTAGATAGTAAGTGTCTGAGGTAGGATTTTAACTCTCTCTGGCAGGCTAATCCTGACTTTCAAGTCCAGTACTCTATTCATTGTGCCATGCCCAGATACTTGTAGAGGACCAGATGCTTTCAGTAGAAGATGATGAAAGTCAGGAAAAGGAACTAGCCTGTGCAAAGTACTCCTGTAATATTCTCTTTCTGAAGGTTTGTCCAGGCTATAGCTGTCACTCAGTAAAACTATCACACTCCTGTGTTGGCTGCTTTTCAGGACTACACAACCCAGTTGTTCCCCGAGGGACGCATCGTCTGGGCTCATTGCCTCCATGTTGTGAGTTGCGGAGATGTGTGATATTGCCTCCTTTCCATACAGGGATCCCGATGAAGATAATACCTGGAATCCCTTGAAGGCACCCTTACAACAGTACCCCCTCTTCCTCCTCCCTCCTTCCTTGTAAATGGGGGGGGGGGTGAGGGGAATTGAATAGGACTGTGAAAAAAGGAGAAATGACTACTAAATGAGAAAGCAAATATAGAATGTATTAGTACTTGTGATAGAAAGGGATGCCAACCCTATATAAGCACCTCCATATTCCATATATATGCACATATACTTATGTATACATGTACATTCATGCAAATATATACACATATGTTATATATAGAAATGTACTACATTATATATATTTATATACAATCTCAACTCCAAGTCTGGCTCTCTCTATCCATGACCAATGCTGCCCCTTTTTCATTCATACAAAATAATGCAAAATTTCCCACTGCTTTTAATCTGTCCTTTATTCCACCACCCAGTACTCCTAGGAGTTTGTAAAGATCCCTCCATCTCTGGATATGGAAATGACTTTCCTGCAGCCTAGTGAAAGTCTGACTTAACCACTTCCTCTGCCAATGTACCTTCTTTTACCATAAACTTGTCATTATCAGGGACTTTTTTTTTTCATCTCTTACCTGGTACATAGTAGGCACTTAATGAATGCTTGTTGACTTGACTTAAATTTATAAGGATGTGTGAGAGAGATAGTAAGATGACTGTGAAGGAATTGCTCTTCTATCCTCTATCAATCTATTCTTTACCTCATCAATATCAGAGCAGGTAATTCCATTTCCTGTATATCCCTCTGGGCAGGGACCACACTGAAATCCATCTCTGGTGTCAGTACATCTGACTCCTCGGAAACAGGGGTTAGAGTCACACCTGAGAACCAGGGTTGCTGGAGTGGGAAGGGTGTTTGGAGTTGGAGACTGGAGGCTGAGGGGGCCTGAAAAAAAAGTTTAAAAAAACATCCAGAGCTGTTCCCTGACCCAACCAATGAGCATTCCAGTGATGGTTGTGAATCTTAGAAAATTGCAGTCTCCAAAGAATCCATATTGTGACTGACCCAAGGGGCAATGGATAAATGCATAATGGGCATAAGTAATTTGCTACATATTTCCAGTGATGATTTTGGCATAAGAAGTGACAGAAGAAATTGGGATTTGGGACTGGTCCTGTGTAAGGCATTGGAGTCAAACTCAGAGTATCTCTTTCTGCCATATATTGACTCAAAAAAACCACATCATTATCTATTTCTATTATTTTTTGGCTCATCTCATTAAATATTTCCCAATAACATTTTAATCTGGGTTGGCTGCACTCAGGAGTGCTGTGAGTGGCAATGCTGCCCCCAGCTGCATGTTTGACATCTCCGGTGTAGGGGGCTCTGAGAAGAATGTTTTTACCAACGCAAATGAACACTCTGCACTTTATTCTTGGTGTCAGACTATCTGCAAAAGAACTCCTGGATGTTGCGGATGCTGCAATATGCCGTATGTGGGTGTTTAACGAAATGCAAAACCAAATCTGGCTTTTCCTATCCCACAGTACATTAAAAGGCACACAGTCTTAGAGAATTGTCTGGGGGTATTTAGAGGTTAAGTGACTTGTCCAGGATCACACAGGCAGTAAATGTTAAAAGTGAGAGTTTAGCCCAAGTCTTCCTGATTCTGCTGCCATCTCTCCATCCACCATACCAAGTTGCCTCTCTGGTTTAAGGGATATTATTCAAGAAAAGCACGATTGGAAAAGGAGGTAGGATGATCATGCAAAAAGAACAAGGATAACCAAGTACATCACTGGTACCCAAGAAAGGCAAAATGGCTTAGATGAAAGCTTCTAGCACATGTAATGAAAGGATCACAGAAGATGGGAAGGCATGTATGGGTTGCTATCTGCACTGATGAAAAGAATATTCACATGGGATCACAGAAATGTCAAAAAAATTCAAGTACGTATGGTCCTTTTTTTGTTTAGCCCTGTGATTTCATTAGTGTAGGAAAAGTCCCTTCATGCAACAGGAACTCTTCTGAAATTTCTGCTTCCCTGGATTGTTGTCTAGGAAACTGAGAAGCTAAGTGACTTGGCCAAAGTCAAACAGCTAGCATTCATCAGAGGTAGGATTTGAACTCAAGTCTTCCATGACTCCAAGGCTGACCATTTTTCTACAACTACACACTGTTTGTTGTTGTTATTGGAGGTAATCAGGGGTAAGTGACTTGCCCAGGGTCACACAACTAATAAGTGTCTGAGACTGGAATTTGAATTCAGGTCCTCCTGACCGCAATGTCAGTCCTCTATCCATTGAATCACCTACCTGCCCAATCTGCACTGTTTTTCTTTTCTTTTCTTTTCTTTTTTTTTTTTTAAAGCAATCAGGGTTAAGTAACTTGCTCAAGGTTACATGGCCAGTTATTTCTGGTTGTGGTGCTGAGTATCTGAGCCCGGGATTTGATCCAGGTCATCCCGACACTGGAGCCCTCTGCTCTTACTAGCTGAGCCACCTGGCCGCCCCTCTGCACTGTTTTTCTTTTCTTTTCTTTTTTTTTTTTAAAGCAATTGGGGTTAAGTAACTTGCTCAAGGTTACAGGGCCAGGTGTTTCTGGGTGGATGCTAAGTATCTGAGCCCGGGATTCGATCTCCAGGTCGTACTGACACTGGAGCCGGTGCTCTTACTCACTGTGCTACCTGGCTGCCCCTCTGCACTGTTTTTCAAGTAAAATCCTTACTTCTTATTCTTTTGGATAATGAAGAATTTTATTCTACTCACAAAAGAGAATTTTCCTCTCAATTAACTCTTCCCCTGGACTTTGTGCCAAGCCCTGGAGCTTCAGATCAATGAAGACCTCTCCAAATCTCCAACAACAACAAATTCAAAAAAGCATTTTCACTAATTGGCTCCTAGGATGAGTCTTATTTATCTCAATAAATTAGCTAATTATGAGAAAAGCACTTACCACATGCCTGGCACTCTGCGATGGTGTTTCGCAAAAAAGTGGTTTCTTTGACCTTTGGAAATAGAAAGATGATTGAAAAGCATTATGAGACCTGCAGTCTAGGGACTGGAGAATCTCAGGGAAGTGGTAATAAAGACTCTTGGAATTGCCTAAGCTGTTGCCTGTGAGATTTGTCTTCCTGTCTGGTGCCTTGTTCCCCAACTTCCAGAACCATGTCAAAGGGTTATAGATTTGGAGATGGATGAGACTTTAGAGGCCATTGAATCCAACTCCTTCATTTTACAGATGAGAAAACTGAAGCACAGAGAGGTTAAGTGATATCCCCAAGGTCACACAGCCAATAAGTGTCTGAGGTGGACTTTTGAACACAGGCCTTTCTGACTTCCAGTCCAATGCTTTGTCCAACATGCCACTTAGTTGCCATAGAACCTTATAATGATGGAGTTTTAAGGGGACATCTTCTAGACTGTGGGCACTAATGTACTTCTACCATCTCTGGTAGAATACCAGAATACGAAGGGGATTTCCTAATACTACTGGGAATGTGTCATGCTCAGTGGCCAGTACTATACCTGCTGTCTCAAGAGGTCTTTTACTTCTCCCAGTATTTTGTTGAGTTGTGTCATCTGGCCCAAGACTTGCCAATTTATGTCTCCTGCTAGAATACCAAGGTGAAAAATCAACAAGCCAAGTTAATAATGGTCATTTTACATGGTCTTTCAACTCCCATAGGCTTGACCCAGATCAGAAAGCGCCCCAGAGAAACAGCAAAAGGCAAAAGATTAAAATACACAGGGCCTCTGGATTGTCTGTGCCAATCTTCTGAGTTGCTTAGTTGTAATGAAAAGGATGATAGTGTCTACTATAACAATGTCACCATATGAGAAAAAACGAGTTTTTACAAAATTCATCCAAGTCATAGAAATAAAGCGACAATGTTCAGAATTCTAATTCAGTATTTTGGATTGTCATACTCAACCCCGGTCACAGTAAAAATGGAGTCATCTGCATGGTCCCACTGGGCTCCAGCAACAAAATCTCCAGATACCATTTCAAGTATGTAAGTCAAGTGATTGACAAACATGTATTGTGCACCTACTATGTGCCAGGCACAATGCTAGGTGCTGGGGCTACAAAGAACATAAATTAAAGGGATGCTAAACATATTGTGGCATGTGAATATAATGGAATACTATCAAGGCATAAATAATGTGAAAAAATATGTTTACAAATAGTTATGGAAAGATTTGCATGAACTGACAGAGTGAAGTGAGCTAGATGAAAACAATCTATATGAAAACATCAATATCATAAACATGGACAGTTTTGAAGGTTTGTATGAATTGATGAAGAATAAAATGAGAAGAACCAGGAGAACAATTTATACAATAACATCATTAAAAAAACAAACAACTTTGAAAGCTGTAAAAACTGATGAACGAAATGACCATTCATAGTACCAGCAAACCAATGATGAAGCATGCTTTTTCTGTATCCTGGACTGAGGATACAGAATGAGACCCATTTTCAGATATGACCAATTAGTGAATTTATTTTGCATAACTATGCATATTTGCTATAAGGATTTTTTTCTGTGTTTTTTTTTTAATGTCCAGGGGGTGGGAAGGAGAGAAAATAGAATCTGTTAGTATTTTTAAAAATCTAATTTAAAAGTATTTTTAAATGCAAGGAAATAAGCACTTAGTAGATGCCCACTATATGCCAGACTACACCAAGCACTACATAAATATTGTCTCATACAGAAAATACGTAAATGTAAATATGATCCTCACAACAATCCTGAGAGGCCATTATTATCCCCATTGTACTTGAGGAAACTGTTTGAGGCAAAGAGAGGGTAAGTAACTTGCCCAAAATCACATAGTAAGTGTCTGAGGCAGGATTTGAATTCAGATCTTCTTGTCATTAAGCCCAGCACTCTACCCACTGTAACACCTAGCTATTTCTGGCAACAATCTAAAATACAGACAGCGCAAACATAAAGTCAATAAATACAAAATAGTTTACTCTAAGGTAGTTTGGGGTGGTGCCCTACCGCAAAGGCGAAGAGGTGGGAAATGAAGTATTGTGTATGAGGTATAGAGAGAAGGCCAGTTGGGCTTAACAGAAGAGTGAGGGAGGGGCAGCCATGCCCAATGATACTGTAAAGCTAGTTTGGGGCAAGAAAGCTAAACAGAATGTTTATATTTTGTGCTTGAGGCAATAAGAAGCCAGTGGAACTCAATGAGTAGGTGAGTTACACAATCAGATACATATGATTGAGGCAGGTTAAGTGTGGAGGATGAGGAGAGCCTTGAGACAGGGAGTTCAATTAGGAGGCTATTGATTTTGTTGTTTGTTATTGTTCATCATTCCTTCTCAAAGAGGACCAATGATATCATGGGGCAATGTCGACTTTTGAGTGAATTGGATTTAAGTGAGGCAGAGCTGTACAAAGTCATCAGTCTCACTCTCTTCTCCAGAGTCATCTGTGGCAAGATATAGATCAGGATTAGCTATGGCCCATGATGCCGTGGAAGACCTTACCCTTCTTAAACTAAGGTCTTTCCCAGGTCTCAGTTTGACTGAGGCAACACCCATTCAGTGATTTAAGTCTAGGTAAGAACTGAGGCAAAAGATGGCCAAGCCTGCCTTCATAAAAAGAATCAATCTGGGAGGTGAAGACTCTCAGGGTTTCTGGACAAAACAGAAACAGTTACTATTTACACTCACTCTGAGCCAACAAAACCTGTAAACAATGAGTAAGTGAGGTGTGGGCTGGGGCACATTATTGGTCAATCAGTGAGAGCCAGAGTGATTTGGGTTTAAAGGCATAAGTAATTACTTAGATAAGAGGTAATAAGGGGCTGAATTTAATCGGTAGTAGAGAGGAAGGGACAGATCCAAGAGATATTTAGAGGTAGAGATGTAAGATTTGACATCTGATTGTCTAGGTATCAGTTAAGGAGCATAAGGAGTTCGAATGACTTGCTTTGTGAAGTTGTGATTGGACTGGGGCATCTCTAGTGAACCTTCCCACCCATGATTAGGGTGACTACACAGAATGGGGAGGGGGCATACCTGAGCTTGTGGAGGGCACGTGGTCACTTTGCTGGAGGAAGCATTCTTGGAGACTGGCGACCTGGAACAGTGAACCTCTCACAACCAGCTTTAGTTCTTCCAGGGTATCCTGGAAGAGGAAATGTTCATGTCATTGATTTCTGGCATAATTCAAAGAGAAACCATTCTCAGTTAAGATGTGGTAGCCCAGTGATCACAGCGAGATTTACACAGGCTGTGATTAGAGTCTTATCTAGTGGGCGGGAGAAGTGGTTAGAGAATGATGCTGTTTCTGTAAAGATAGGCATGTTGGAGAAAATACCTGAGGTTTCCTATCCAATGAATGGGGAGGCTTTAAGGATTTGGACAGTGTTATGTCCAAGTGAGTGAGGGCCCATGCCCAGAATCTTTGCGGGGAACTAAGAGGAACTTCCTCCTAGGGAAGGGAACGTGGTATAGTTGAAGTAGCAGCAGAGTCAAAGTCTAGAGGACCTGGGTTCATTTACTAGTTTTGTTGTCTGGTACCATGTTGTGCAACCACTTTGAGTCTCAATTTCTTCAACTGTAAAATGGGACTAATAATAGCACCTACCTAACTGGGCTTTGGTAAGGATCAGCTGAGATAACCTTCATTTCCCACTGTTTCTTCTTAGCCCCACACAGGGAGCTAGCTATCCCTTGTAGCAAAGAATGCCAGAATCACTTTGTAAAACAATTGAGGACTATAGAAACTTCCATTATTATTAGAGTAATAGGAACTAAATAGCTATGTAGGAAGAGCTTTGATTGAAAGGAAAATTGTACAATGCCAACATTTGGAGCCATAGGATCTGGGTTCAAATCCTAACGCTGCCATTTACTTCCTATGTGACCTTGATCCTCACCTAGCATCTCTGGGTCTCAGTTTCTTCACCTGTAAAATGAGGGGGATTGACCTAGATGACCTCGAAGGCCCCTTCCACTTTTAGGTACTATTTTGAGTATGTACTTGTTGGGGCCTGTGCTGTTATTGTTCAGTTGTTTCCAACTCTCTGTGACCCCATTTTCAAATATTCTTGGCAAAGATTCTGGCATGGTTTGCCATTTCCTTCTCTGGCTCATTTTACAGATGAGGTAACTGAGGCAATTGGTAATGGGGAATAGAAAGATCTTCTCCACCCATTAATAGGCTTCACATGGAGCCCATTAAGGGACGTTTGATTTAGGGGAGGTTTGTTTTGTAGGAAGGCTCATACCTTTTGCTAATTGCTGTTTGTCACTGGGTCATAAGGCTTGTGATACCCTCTGGCTCTAAAAAGGTTATATATACTCTGAGGTTAGCATTTTGTTTAGGGGGCTCACTCCTTGGAAGAATATTCCTGTGATTTGACCAAAGAGACTGCATAGCCATTAAGGAGCCTCACCCTTTGAAAAACCCAGATGCTGGTGCTTCTCTCTGGTAACTATGTATGTATTGCTTTTGTCAGACAGTTGGATCTGTCTGTTGATCTGTGTTAATTTCTCAGTTAGAAGCCCTGTCTGTTGGTCTTTATTTCTCTTCTTGTATTTTCTCTATTTTCTTTTTTTTTTTTTTAATTTTTTTTCTGAAGTTCAGGGTGCTGACTTTTCCCCTGAACTAATGAATGTAATAAAAAAGATTGCTGACCCCTTGAACAGCTGTCTTTCCTGGTAAAGCAGATCTAAGAATCTGTGCTAGCAGCTATCTTGTTTATGCCAGTGTGGTTGCCGCTACAGTCAAACAGGGTTAAATGACTTGCCCAGGGTCACACAGCTAGTAAGTGTCTGAGGTCAGATTTGAACTATTTTACTTAGTCTAGGCCCTGCATCCTATTCACTGCACCACCTGGCTGCCCTATTGAGGACTTCGGGGAAATGCAAAAGAACAACCTGTGTAGCAGTGCAAAGAATGCCTAAGAACCACTGAGCTAAAGAAACCTGCATGTTAGAGACTGCAGGTAACTAAGAATTTGGAATAGATTTTTGGGAGAGTTATTTAACAGGCCATTTCCTTTCATTTCCCAAAGAGTCTTTTTTTCCTTCCCATTTTGTTTTCCTTAGTCTTTCAATGAAGTTTTCCTTCTTTAATATTGTGAATTGTAAATTTTTAAATGCGCTCAGTTTAAGTGGGGATGTGGGGGAAGCACCATACATTAATTTTCTCTGAGTTTTTTGGGTGGGTTTATGAACCAGAGATGTAAAGAATCATCCAAAATGTAGTTGAGTCTTTCATGCTTTGAGGCTCTCAAGGGTTACATTAGTTCTATTCTTTTATGTTGCCTACATGTGTAATGGAGTAGGTTTATAGAATAACAGATATGGGCATTATTGAACTTCTACTAAGAGACAAGGATGCTCTGGTGGTTTGGAGTACTCCTCTTTCAGAATGCAGTTGGGTAAAGAAATCCTAAGGGGCGGCCAGGTGGCTCAGTAAGAGCACCGGCTCCAGTGTCGGGATGACCTGGATCAAATCCGGGCTCAGATACTCAGCACCACACTCAGAAATAACTGGCTGTGTAACCTTGAGCAAGTTACTTAACCCCGATTGCTTAAAAAAAAAAAAAGAAATCCTGTAGAAATTCAGTTTTCTAAGAAGAATATTCATTTCTACTAGCTACTGACTGCAAGGAATATTGACATCTTTAAGTTGGTGGACATTGACCTCAGATTTCTTCAATGATATAATTATTGACTTCCAGGTTAAATGATTTGACTCATCCTGGGATTTTGAATGAGGGCTAATTTCCCATAGTCTCCAGCTTTCTGAGCTTCTTCACACAGTTAGGCACTGTTTACTCAGAGTCTCTGCATTTAAACTTTCTCAGAGTTTTCCCTAAAAACTGTCTAGTATTGTTCAAGAATATATTTGACCCCAGAGTAAGAGTAATAATTTTTATTCTGGGTCATAGGATAATAGGAGAAGATCATCTAGTTTTACCACTTCATTTTACAGATGGGCAAACTGAGGCATAAAGAGGTTAAGTGATTTTTGTCCAAGATAGATAGACAGCTAGAGCATTTATTAAATGCTTAATATGCTTCAGGCACTGTACAAAACCCATACAGTTATCATGTAGCACTATAAGTGGCAGAATTGGAATTTGAAGTTAAGTTTTTTTTGTTGTCTTTGTAAATGGGAAGCCCAAAGGATCAAGGAATCACGGGAACACAGTTGCAGGCCTGCAAAGGACCACAGAAGTCTTCTGTGTAACTCTATAACCTTGTGAGATCTGTATGAAACCTCTATTTGCACCCATATTTAATGCAAAGTAAAAATTAGCAAAAATAAAGTTGAGGGATAAAAAAGAGAGTGGTTATTTCTCTCTCTCTCTCTCTCTCTCCCCCTCCCCATCTCTCTGTGTGTCTCTCTCTGTGTCTGTCTCTGTTTCTCTCAAAGACTTTATACATAGAACTGTTTACAGATAATTTCCTCTTTTGTGGTTACGGTTATATGAAGAAACTGAGGCCCAGAGGGATTAGGTGATGATCACAGTCACACAGGTAGTAAATGCAGAACCAAATTTGAATCCAGATCCCCTGGATCCAAATCCAAGGCTATGCATGATACAAAGGTTATGTAGTTGATTGGAAAAGATACTGTAAAGTAGATCTTGGGAGCTCCCTGCCTGTTAGAAGTTAGAATCTCAATGTTACTGCATTTTACTAAGTTTTTTTCCAGCTTTTTGCTTTTAGTAGGTGATACATGAAATCCATGGACAAATTACTGTGGTGTGGCTTCAGCTCATGAATCCGCCTTTGAAAGAATAGAGGCTGCTCTACTCACCTGTGCTTTCCTCTGGAATGTCCTCAGTTCAACAGGCTCAGAACTATGAGAGAGCCCAGAGAATGCCCTGGGGAGATCCTGGATGGTGTCCACCTGGTTACAATCCAAATAGAGCTCCACAGAGCTGGACCCTCGTTGAAAATTGCTCAGGCGAAGGAGCATCCTGTGGCGCTTGCTGTCAGCCAGCTGGATGTTGTTGAAGACCACCAGGTGTATCTTCCCATCAGCCTTTAGGTAACGGAGGATGGCTGGAACAAAGCACAAGTTAATGATGGGGAAGAGAAGCAAGAGAGAGAGTATCCACAGGAATACTCCTGCATCAGTCAGAGATGGAGGTTGTCCTCTTATATTCAATTAGGACACCTTCTCTTTCTCAACCAAAAAGCCCATCCACAAGTAAACAATCTGTTAAGTCTAATGAAACTACATGATTTTAGAAGGCTGAAGCATGCCTCTGACTCTTGGCAGAGAAATGATAGAATTGAGGAGAAAAATGAGGCATATATTTTCAGACATGGTCATATTTTTTTTTTGACTACACTTATTTATTACAAGGGAGGATTTCTATGAAGGAGGTGGCGTGAGTAGTGAAAGAAATGATTCCCCCCAAAAGGAAGAAAAGACTGTCAGTAAACCATTAAAAAGTGTGGAAATTAAAACAATATAGAAACAAATAATATCAATAAAACTGTATCTGAAATGTGAAAAATGCACAGAGGAAAGCCAAAAGTTCAGAAGACACAAACAGGGCAACTTTGTTACTACCATGTTAAATTTAATATGAACTTTAAAGCTCTACATAACAGAAATTCATAGTTTCATATGCAATTCCTTTTTGTGTCCTTTGTATATTGAAATGTTCATGTTTGTTGATGATTATTAAGTTACTAATAAAACAATTCCAGAATAAAATAAATTCACTCCTTCTTGCCCCACCCCCAACCTGAGGTTACAAACTGGGAAAGGGCTAAGTCTTTATTAAGGGCTAAGTTCTTTATTACCTTCCAGACTGCCTAATAGAGTGTTAGGCATGTAGGAGATATTTTGTAAGTACCTGCTGACTTTCCATAATGTCATTTTATAACCCATTCCATGTTTCTTGGTTCCATTTCAATTTGCTCCTTCATGATTCAGTTTTAAGCTAAGTTCCACTCACTGATAGAACCTTTAAAATTTTTTTTTGATAATTCTTGTTTTTATATCATATAGAAATACTAGAATACTAGTCTATGCCATTTTATTTCTAGATTTATGTAATTTCCTTTTAAAAAACAATTGTTTTCTTTTTTTTATTGTGAGCTTAAGCATAAATTACATTTCAATATACAAAGAAGAACAGAAAAGAGGATTGTGTGAGAAACAGAACTTTTGTTGTGTCCAGTTTGTCTTTAAGGAAATAGACATGTATAAAAGCTTTTGTGAACCTCTCTATACTCATTTCATTTTCTTTTGGGCACCCCCCCTGCCCGTACTTAGTCATCCTTTGTAACAAAAGATAAAAAGAGGGAAAAAAGCAGTCCAGCAAAACTAACTCCAGCCAAGTCTATGCCGTGGTTCCACACCCATTGTCCACCATCTCTATAAAGAAGAGAAAAGAAGTACATTTTCTCATGTGTTCTTCAGAGCAAACTTGGTCACTGTAACTCCTCAGCTTTTAGTTTTGGCTTTCATTTTTTTCTTTCCAGATAGATTATTGTAGCCATTGGGCATATTGTTTTCCTGGTTCTGCTTACTTCACTTTGTATCAGTTCACACAAAACTGCCAGAGCTTTGACCACAGGTTTTCATCTCAAAATTTTTGCCAAAGCTCCAGTTCCATTTTTCCAATTGCCTCTTGGGCAGCTGTCCCTGAGTGTCCCAGTGGGTCCTCAGACTCAACAGGTATAGAATTGAAAGTTTTATTTCCAAACCTGCCTGCTTCCAAACGACCTTATTTCTACTAATGGTGACACCATCTTCTCAGTCACTCAGGCTCAAAACCTTGGTGTCATCTTGGTATCCTTCCCTTCCCTCACCTTCCAGCTGCCAAGTCTAGTGGATTCTGCCCCCACAGTTCCTCCTTCCTGCTCTCTACTCACCCTGTGACCATTCTATCTCATACTCACATTCTTTATCTTCTGGACAACAGAAACAATTTGCTGACTGGTCTCTATGCCTCTAGGCTCTCCTCTGTTCATGCTACCTTTCTTACCACTCCCAAAGCAATCTTTCTAATGCACAAAACTGATCAGTCTACTATTCAGAAATCTTTGGTGCCTCCTCCTGCTGAGAATCTGGGTTTCAATCCCCCAGCTCTGCCACTGACTGGGTGATCTTGGATAAGTCATTTTGCCTCCTCTGGGTCTCAGTTTCCTTCTTTGTATAATTAAGGGGCAGGAGAAGTTGACTTCTAAGGCCCCTTGCAGCTTTCGATCTATAATCCTATGACTTAAAGGATGAACTATAAAGTCTTCACTCTGGCATTCAATGCTTTCTACAACCTGGCTTCAATTCGCTTTTGTAATTCTCTTTTCCCCTTTACTCTTCATTCAGTTCACGTGTCAATCACACTGAGCTCCTGTTTGCTGGTCATGTCTTGCCTCCTCCCACCTCAGTGCAATTGCAGCATGATTTTCCCCAGACTGGGTTTGGACTTCCCCCACGTTTCCAGCTGTCCAAACCCAATTTAGATGCTGCCTTCTCTGTGAAGGCTTCTTTGACTTTCCCTCTGCTGCAGGTGAAGCTTCCCTCCTTAGATCTCTCATTCTTCTTGTTTTGAACTCACCTGTGCATTTGTCCCATCTTAACTTGTATGGTGTTTATATACATGACTCTTTCCTTTAATAGACTGTGAACAACTTGCGTACAAAGCATGCCTGTCTGCTTTCTTCCTACCTCCCAGCACCTAGCACAATAATCACAGCTAACAGTGATACAACACTTCAAAGTTTGCAAAATGTTTTATATTTATTATTGCATTCTAACCTCACATCAGTGGTGGGAAATAAATACTATTATCATTCCATTTTATAGATAAAGAAATTGAGGCAGACAGAAGTTAAGTGACTTGCCCAGGGTCACACAGTAAGTTTCTGAGGCAGAGATTGGAACTTAGGTCTTCCTGACTTTATGTGCAGTACTCTATCCATTAAGCTGCCTTGCTGCCTATAGACTATACACAGCAGGCCCTTAATAAAGGTTTGAATTGAATTGTTCTTTGACATTTCCCATATTTGTTCACTTTTGATTTTTCTCCAAGGTTCATCCCACAAGGCTTTAAGTGTCTTCTGTGTACAAAGAACTGTGTTAAGTGCTGGGGTAGAAGCAAAGCTTAAATAAGGCAGTTTCAGCCCTCAGATCCTCAAGAGTAAGCTACCAGGTCTTCAGGTATGGGACCCAGCTAATGTGGACTTGGAGCTACATTATGTGACCCAGAGAGAGCAAACACCACCAAGACCCCATGCATATGGTGGTTAAAGAATAATCAACACATGCCTACTTGAGTCTGCATCAGGAACTCAGCAAGCACCAAGCTCCTGTGTGGCAATGTTGCTGAGTACTTAAACTAGGTATAAGCTGCAATGCTTTCTTCCAAGGAAAAACAGACATCCATCAACTGGTACCTCACAGCCCAGCCATCTAGTGAGACTCAAGCAAGGTCACCTTCCATTCTCAGGATTGCCAGATACATTGCTCAGGACAGCTTTACACTAAAACCAGACAATGGAGTTAAAAGGATAGTCTATCCTTGTAGAGGAAATTTGACTGTGATGAGAACCCAAATCTTATCTGGCCTGATTGACCATGACCAGGACAGAAGCTTTCTTATTTTTATTTTTTGCTCTGTGATTTTTTAAATTCAAAAAATTATTTCCATTAGTATTGATATTTCATATTAAAATATGTTGAGAAAGGAATTCTGTTACAAATTTATATGCATAGTTGAGCTAAAAAAAGTTGCCAATATAATAGGATATTTTTTTCCAAATGTCATTTCTCTTTATGCAACCACTGGGCATGGTTTCTGGCACACTCTTACGCTGCAACCTATTTCAGAAGGTCGTTCATATTCACATTCTTTGCAGAAGTTCATTCCAAAAATTCCAAAGGAAATGTGCTGAGTTTTTATATAATATGGGTAATATGAGCTCAGCATCAGACAGTTAAATCAAATGCATTGACACCAAGAAAATTCTTCATAGGGTCACTCTACCCTCCTCAGGCAAGCAGGCCTAGATGACAGCTAGAAGCTGCCAAAATTTTGTCCCTATGGTAGTCTCGAAAAAACAAGCAGAGGGAAGGGTTCACCTGGCCCTTCACTCCTTCTGCTGAAATCCTGGTGCTATCCTGGGAGGGCTCGGAATAGTAAATAAGCCAGTATCACTGAGAGGAGGAGAATAATGTACAAAAAGTCTAGAAAGGCAGAGTAGGCCCAGGTTGTGAAAGGCTTTAAATGTCATATAGAAAAATTTATATTTTTCTATAGAAGCAACAGAGAGCCACTGGAGATAAATTTCCAAACTCAATAGAGCCTATATTAATACTAGTCTATGACATTTTATTTCTAGAACACTCCTACAGTCTTTCAGAGCTAGTTTCAGTGTCAAAGTATCCGGGTTCATAACCTGGCCAATTTCCTAAAAGTAGAGGAGACAATTCATAACTACATACTGTTCTTGACTAGGTCACATAGCCATTCCACCTTCAAATGCTCTCAATGGGTGATGGTTGCCACGACCAGTTTCTATCCCAGAGGTAAAAGGCCATCTTTGTGATAGACATGCTCAGTGAAATGGCTCACTTCCTCTCTTATGCCTGATCTTGCATTTTGGTCGAGGATATACACTCATTCCTTTAAAAAAAATTTCTGACAGTCCTTGCCCTCGAGGAACTTACATTCTATTAAAGGGCTACAACCTGTTTATGACTAAGATAAATGGGCTGCCTTGGAACACGATGAGCTTCCCAAATCAAGAGATCTTTAAGTAGAGATTGAATTAGCACTTTGGTGTAAATAAAACTCAAACTTTGGAAGATTTTGTACTGTATAACTCTGAGGTCCCTTTTACCTATGAAGCTCCTATTGAGGGATACTAATAACTGACTTTACTATACTATTAATATCAATTCACAACCATCATCTTCATTTGAGCCTTACATTAATACTTTAAGACCATTAGGGTAGACATTATTATCTCAATTTTGTAGATGGAGAAACTAAGGCTCAGGGAGGCTGAATGACTTGCCTAAGGTCATACATCATATATACAGTGGTAGAACCAGGATTCAAATTCTTGTATTCTGACACTAAGTCCAATGTTCTTTACAACAAGATACATCAGGACTGAGTTTAAAGGGAAAATTGTTCCTGTGTATAATAAGTCCTTAGAAAACAATGTCTGGGTCTATCCAATCAGTGCCTTTTAAGTAACACAAATTCATCAGTAAGAAACTTACCTAGTCAACCATGTTAAATCCCTCACTGCAGAAGACTTACTATGAATTGATGCAAAGTAAAGCAGAACCAGAAAACTGAATACACAATGATCCCAACATCCAAGTAGAAAAAATAACAATATATCAAAAACAAACACTGTGTTATAATGATCAAGCATGCTTGCAAAGAAAGGATATGAAGAATATAACTTTGCTTCTTTGCAGAGCTGGAGGGCTTTGGTATGGAACATGATGCAGATTGTTAGATTCAGCTGATATGTTGGTTAGTTTTGCTGAACTCTTTTGAAAAAAATTCTTCATTATAAAAGATGACTTTCCATAGACCACAGTTGTGGGGGGGGGGGGCGGGGAAGAATCAGAATAATTCTTCTCCCTCTTCCATTCTCTACCTTTCTAATTTTCCACTTGGTCCCACCTCATCCCAACACATATCCATGGGCTCCTGAAGGAAATCTGAACAGTAAATAGGATTCCCTTAATCTGAAACCTTACTATTCATTGCTGACTAATCTTCTGGGACACTAGACCTAATAACAGATAGATCAACCATTTCAGAGGGGGAACAGAGGGGTAAATCAACTGAGAAAATCAACAGAGGGTGGACCAGAATGATTTCTACCCCTTTGGAAGTAGTGGAACCAAATGTATGCTGTCCAGAGAAGAACTGGAACCCGTTTCCTTGTTCCACCCCACCCCAAGCCCCGGTCTTCACTCAAGGGAGCACCATACTTTGGAAAACAGGTACTGGGTACAAGTGTGTTTCTTCAGCTGTGGGTTAGTCAGCTCTCATTTCCTTTGTTTTGGTTCTTTCCCGACCAAAGGAGGTCTGTGCAACAATTTACAGCTGCTTACCCTCAGCTAGGAGAAGGATGTAATTTGTAGCTTCATAAGAATAAGGATCAGATAAAATAATGTATGGAAAAGCACTTCATAAACCTTAAGTGCTATATGAATTGTGGGTATTATTATAGTAATAAATTTTAATTACACATTATAATATATTTTTATCTGTATCATAAGGATACCACAGAGATATCTTCTTAATACTGGATGCCAGGAAGTAGTACATTGGAAAGAGTGCTGAATTTGGAGTTAGGACTAAAGCCTGAGTTTTAATTCTGGCTTTGTCACTACCCATGTACCCTTGGATAAGTTGGTTGACTACTCTGGACCTCAGTTTCCTCAAATGTAAAATGAATGAGTTGTACCAGATGCCCTATAATAACTTGTCCAGCTCTAAATTTATCATCCAATGGTTATATAGTCATAATTATAGACTATGAGACTGTAAACTAGAGAATGTGTGTATCAACTCTTATTTATCAAATGAGAAAATATATGGAAAATACTTTGCAAACCTTAAAGCATTATACAAATATTAGCTGTTATTATTATCATTATTTTTAAATGACTACCAGTTGGCCAGATTTTGCTTTTTATCTGCATTTTTTTTACCATTGCTAGTTTCCAGAGGAAAAAAAAAGATAGTGTGGAGTTGAATTCCCAGGATATTTAACCTCAAAGTAATTGCCTAAGGTTATTCTGATGTTGAACTGTGAGGAAAGAAATCCAGGGGAGTCCTGAGCTTTCGAGAGGGGGTGGTAATAGAGAGGGCTTTAAGCATGGGATACTTTTTTTTTTTGGCTTTGAGGCATGGTCCCTTTTTTGGCTTGTTTGGGGCATCTTGCTCCCCGGCTTTGCAACAATCCTGGGAGAAGCCAGAGGCTGCGCCCAACCTTGGAATCTCTGGTGATGAGACTGTGAAAACATCTGTTGATCAGCCTAGCGAAACAATGGACTAGAGATGAAAGTTTTCCCCCGATTTACCAGGGTAAATTTACCTGGTACCCAGTACCTGTTTTACAAAGTATGGTGCTCCCTTGAGTGAAGACTGGGGCTTAAGGTGGGGTGGAACAAGGAAAAGGGTTCCATTTCTTCTTTGGACAGTATTACAATATTACAGGAGCAAGATGGCTGTAGGGTGATTTTTCTACCCTTCTCCATGAGACTTTGAGACTAGGGCACTGAAAGCTGCTTCCCTAAAAAGGCATTAGTTTGGGCCTGGGAAACACCAGTATCAGAAATCTGTGAGGGTGGAAGTAAGAACTCAGACCTCACTGGGAATTGTGGTTGTCTGTCATTCCATCATTTTAAAACGAACGTTGTTAATTTCATTATCATGAATCTGGGAAATTTCAGATTCTTCCAAGGAGTGGCCCTACTTCTCTGGACTCCAAATTCTATACTTTGTTAGTATTAATTATCCTTTTGTAAAAATAGACTGTCACTTATATAGGAGTGACTTTCAATATAATCCTTTCAGGTCACTTAAAGGTGGAAAGGAGATTAGAATCTCAATGGGATGGGGGCTGAGCCATGAGAGATTAATATATTATTATAATTATTTGTCTCTCTAGGCAGAAACCATCTGCATTAAAGGGAAAGGCTAGGAGCTGTGGGATCCAGAATCAGATCCCATTCACATGTGTACAAAGAGAGCCCAAACCTGATGTGGTTAGGTCCTGTTTGGGCCATTTCAGTTACTTGGGCTGATAGTTCACAGCTTGGAAAGCTGTGGCTTACCCAGATAAAGCTCTCTGAATAGATATTCCAGAAAACTGCCTAGTGCCAATATAAAGTAAGGGTTTCTGTGGATGAGAGCATGCCCTCCTCCACTCTTATAATTATTACATATAAACATAAATAAAACATAATTTAAAATTTTTCTATTGATTTATTTATTTAACATCTTTCAACCCCTAAAAGCTTACTATCTGTACATACCTGTTAATCCTGGGGCTAATTTCATGACAACAACTCAACTCAACAGACATTTATGAAGCACTTTATTATGTAGAGGACACTGTGTGGAGATGACAATGAAAAATTGCACAGTGGCTACCCTCCAGGAGTTTACAGTCTATTGGAGGTGGGAGTTAAGATGATGCAGATGATTAGGATGGGAGTTAGAAAATGGCTAAGTGAATATGTTATGAAGGTTGGACCAAGAGCTGCTCTAAGAAATTATTGAAAAGACATAGAATGTCAAAATAAGAGAATAGTATAGACCAGTTCCAGGGAACTGACTGTATTATGAAAGGATAATGTTCTGTCTATTTGAACAGTTACTCAATCAACTCAGCATTTTTTGAATACCTACTGTGTTGTTCCTGGTATGTGATGGTCCATGAGGTCATGAAGAGTTGGACACGACTGGATGACTGAACAACAACTATGTTGCAGATGCTATGCTAAGTACTGAGGATGCAGAGAAAGGCAAAAGAGAGTCCCTGGACAAAAGGAATTCAGAAAGCTCTGGTCTTTAGGTAACACTCTTAGGGCAGGCATTTGGTGTTCCACTTGACATCTGACTCAGGCTCCTCTGAAGTGGCATATGCATCTTCACATTTATCATCACTGTATTCTTGTGTTCCTCCTTATATTGGACCAATGTGTGTTTTAAATAGGACAGCTGGGTGGCACAGTGATAAAATGCCAGCCCTGGAATCAGGAGGACCAGAGTTTGACTGTGGCTTCAGACACTTACTAGTGTCTAAGTGGCAAGTCACTTAACCTTATTTGCCTCAGTTTCCTCATAGGTCAAATGAGCTGGAGAAGGAAACGGAAAACTACTCCAGTATCTTTACCAAGAAATCCCAAATGGGGTCATGGAGAGTCGGATATGACTGAAATAACTCAACAACAACATATTTTTGAAAGGTACATTATTGTTTTTCTCACCCCTTGTGATGGCTTTTCTTGTTTGAATGATATTTCTACATCCCCTATGCTCTGCCTTGGCAATTTTTATGCCTTCCAATCAAACATAAGTGGAAAATCACCAAATTCATATTTCTGAAAGTTATGTTAATCTTCCAGCTACATTAAATTATAAAAAATCCTGTACATTAAAAAATAGTCACTTATAGTGGTTTGAACAGATGCTTAAGTGCTATGTAATATAAATATGCATAATCAAAATAAAACATATGGAAAGGAAATATGGAAAGTAGTATTTCAGATAGGTACAATGCTTTATATTTGTGATGACTAATTAATGCATTTTACACAACATGAAAATGAGACTTATCATTATCACTTTGTTTTTTAGGGCCTACAATCTAGGTGAAGATTATAATGAAGGACGGATGCAGAGTTAGAATTGGAAGTGGAATTTTCTAGAGCATGTACAAAGCTCATTAAGCAAGGGTAGAGTGAACTGAATCTCAGAAGAGTAGAATATTAAAGGTTCTGTAGACCTCAGGGGTAGACTATCTACAACAGTGGTTCTTAACCTAGAGGCCATGCACTCCCCAGGGGACTGTGGATAGATTTCAGGGGATCCCCTGAATGTAGAGCTTTTTAATAGTTTGATAAACTATATTTCAATATAATTGATTTCTTTTGCAAATACATATACAAATGTACATATATATGTGTATATAAACGCATATATATGCATTTAAAAACTTGATTCCAAGAAGGGGTCCTTAAGCTTCCCCAGACTTCCACAAGGGTCCGTGACACAAAAGAGGTTAAGATCTTCTGATCCAGACAAACCTCCCAATCTATCTAGGGCTCCCTTCTCCCACATCCTTGTCACATGTGTGGTCATATAATTTCTGCTTAGACTTTCAGTACAGAGATATTAATGATCTCACACCATTTTGGGAAAACTTGAATAGTTAGAAAGTATTTTATTAGATTGAGCCAAAAAGTTCTCCCCTTTGAGTATCACCCATTGCTCCTAATTTTGTTCTATGAAATTACATGAGAGACCTTTAAATATTTGATAGTTACTATACTAGGTTCCATCCAAGTCTCTTCTCTAGGCTAAATATTCCTAGTCCCACAAAGTGTTCCCCAAATTACATCATTTCCAGACAGAGGCATTGTGGTGTAGTAGAGAAAAAGACACCTTGAGGCCAGGAAGATCTGGGTTCAAATCCTACCCCTAACCCATACTGGCTGTGTGAGCCTGGGATAGTTGAGATGCACCATAGGTCTCTGTGAAGAACTTTGGTATTGATTGTGAGACACGGGAGACACTGGCTGTTCAGCATGGTGTGCCTACATCAAAGAAGACACTGTGCTCTGTGAGCAAAGCAGAATTGCAAGAGTTCAAAAGAAACATGAAATGTGCAAATTCAGAAACATCTCCTTCCCAAATGTTCACATGGACTATTCGTGCCCAGCCTGTGGTCGTCTTCCCAGCTTGTGTTGGTTTGGTCAGCCATCGTTGGACGTTCTATATATTGACTCTGACAACTTGATGTCATTTTGGTCCTCTTTGATTGAGAAGGACAGCAACAAACTAATGTGAGCCTGGACAAGTCACTTATTTTGTCTCAGTGCTCTAGGAAATTTTAAGAGTATAAGTTACAGAGAAAGTGCTGACTCACATTGGTACTGGGAGTTCCCTCACCTGGAAATTCCCTATACCAGTGAAATCATAGTTCCTATCCTTATCCAGACATTTTGCCATGGCAGTTGCTTCCTTTTAGACACCTTCAAGTTTGTCAATGTCTCTTAGAATGTAGTGTTAAGAAAGAAGTGGGAACAATGTTGGTGCCTATCAACTTGGAATTGTGGTACATGAATATAACGGATCATTACTGGTACATAAAAGAAACAATGGCCATGAAGATTTCAGAAAAATACAGGAAGACATGTGAACAGATGCCGAGTGAAATCCATAGAACCAGGAAAATGATATACACCATGACGACAGCAATGTAAATGGAAGCACAAAGATAAAACCAAATGTTATGTAATTAAAACGATCAAATTTGTCCCTAAAGAAGAGTTGGGAAATTTATACTAATCTTTTCACTAACCATTGCACACATGGAGAATAATGGTGATATTGCTAGACTGTCAGATCTGGTACTCATATTAGTTATTTCTACCGAAGTTTCCCCCTTCTTTTTAAAAAAAAAATCTTTGTTACAACGGCTAGTTTACTGGGTAGGGGAGGGAAAGGGACTTATGCAGAAATGAATGCAATGTAAAAATAAAAGGCATCCATAAAAAACAAGATAACATGTTTAAAATGCGATGCTCAGAAGTGGGCAGAGGATTCTAGATGTCATTTGACCACAGAAGTGAGTAATGGGACCACAGCATATGTAGTCCTATATACTTAATACTAAACTTTAATAATTGGTCAAGAATTAGTAATTGGTATTATGGAACCAATCATGTGTCAGGCCCAGATCCTTTCAGTAAACATGTTAACATAAGTAGTACATGGAACCTTCTCCGAAATTTTTAAGGCATCTCTTATGCCACATCTACTTACTTCTGGGCTCT
This sequence comes from Petaurus breviceps papuanus, assembly GCF_028583685.1. Lineage (NCBI taxonomy): Eukaryota > Metazoa > Chordata > Mammalia > Diprotodontia > Petauridae > Petaurus > Petaurus breviceps. The sequence goes on along the minus strand of NW_027185903.1, from coordinate 20,125,806 downwards.
TAGAACATGAGTGACAATTTGCCCAGGCCTGTAATAGGGTTTTATTTTGAAAAAACAAAATGCACCAAGTTAAGATTGTTTAGCTATCCTCGTCCAGGTCTCCCATCTAAGAATTTCCTAATCACATCCTGTTTCATTTTACTTAATTAAATCTCTAGCATTCTTCAAATGTAACTCATTTCATAGCTGTCACAAAGCTTCTGACTCTATCTGCTCCATGGATTGTAGCTACTTTAATCTGACTACATGGGCAGAGAATGTTTATACTAAACAGTCACTTGATTTTCAGAGCAGAGGACCAAGAAAAGACATGTTAGTTTTCTACTTAGAATCTTAACAGAAATCATTCTCTTTAGAGCTCTGGAATGAGAACCACAAAGGAAGGAAGAAAAAAGGAAGAAAAGGAGGGAGCTCTGGAAAGGAGAGAGAGAAGGAAACAAGCATTTATTAAGCACATGCTACATATGGAGGATGGTGCTATGGCATAGAGGTTCAGCGGTGGCCATTCAGAACTTCTCTCCATCCACATCACTGAAAATTTCAATCTTGATGTGAAGGCCTCATATTAGTTTAGAGGATGAAATATGTGCCTTTCTAGTTCCACATAAATCAGATTAATCATGATTTTTTTTCTTAAGAAAATCCTGATTCAATTCCATGGAGTATAACAACTCAGTATGGAATGGTACAGAAGGTAAACCTGCCACTTTTGCACTTGTGGGTAGCCCATAACCAGGAAGGAGGGACAGGATGTGGGATCAGGGAGCAAAACCTCACTTTCCCCCTACCATAGAAACCTATAAAAGTCTGCCTGCCATAGGCTCAGAGATGCAGGACTGGAAAGAACATTAGGAAAGGTTTAGTGCAACTGCTTGATCACAAATGAGCACTGCCCCCCTCCAAAAAAAAGGTGAAGCAACTTGTTTTAAGGACACACAACGAGTAAATAGCGGAGCTGAGATTTGAACTTAGGACCTGTGATTTCTGCTCCTGAAACTTCATTCTTCCCATTGCCCCTTTAGGCTATAGGTGAGAAGAAACATTTCTTTCTGCCTGCACAGGATCACAGCTGAAAAGCTGGAAATGGCCTGAGAGCTCATCTCATTTAATCTACTCCTTTTACAGATGAGGAAACTGAGGCCAGAGGGGTAATGTGATTGACTTAAGGCCACGGAGCCAGAAATTGAACCTGGGTCTCCTGATTCCAAAACCATCATTCTTTCCTCTATTCTAGTCTGGATGGTCTTGTACTGAGAATGTAGTTACTGTATTAGGGCTACCCTCAGTTTACTGGAGTCCTAACAATCTTATGTTGGTTTGAGGCAGCGGAATGAACTTAATTATGTTCTTGTTGCTACTTAAGGTAGAGGAAAAAAAGGAATTGGAATGGTTCCTGCTAATTATGACCACGTGCCCAAGTTTCCCATGTTTCCCTTGTACTGTTCCCTATTGCCCTTAACACTATTTTTTTTTTTTTTACCAAAAGTGGGGTTTAGAAGAAGAGAGGAGGGATGGATAGAGAGGGTGGACAAACCATTCTGGTGCACTATGCATGAAGGGGTGTGTGTGTGCGTACATATGTGTACCTGTGCCAATGGAGTCATGGGGTATGTGTAGAAAGAAAGAGGGAGAGACAGGTCCTGGAATTAAATCACTAAAAGATGAGTGGAGACTCACTGTCTCCTTCACCTCAAACACTGTGATCACCATAAGATCCTTTGATGGTTACTTAATTATTTTACTTTCCCAAGCTTAGGGAATAAATCATTCAGTGAATGACTCTACAAGAGAGTCTATAACACTGGTAATGTCTATGTTATAAGGGTAAACCAAAGTATCAAATCTTACCAGGGTCAACGAGACAAATTTTGCCTTTATTTATTTATGTGTGTAAGGCAGAGAATACATGTATCTGTGACATTCTCTAGTAATCAGACATGTGTAGTCCTAGGGGGTGAAGTAGGGGGATTAGAAAAAGGAAATCAGGTTCCTAGTTTCTTTGGGAACCCTTCAGGAGCCCTTGGAGCATCTCTCTTGGACAGCAAACAAAACAAAACAAGAAACATGTTGCCTGATTGGGTGCATTTACTTTATGAGGCAAAGGGGTCTTGAGATAATCAGCACAAATCCTTGGATTGAAATTTGTTTTCTCCTTCAAGCCCAGGAAGGTTCTTGTAGCTCATTTATATGGATGAGGAGGAGGAGAAAGGAAGAAGTTCCTGTAGTGTGGAGTGTGTGTGTGTGTGTGTGTTTGTGTGTGTGTACATGCCTGTGTACATGCATGGGGTGGGAGTGGGAGGGGGATGCTGTTTCCAGATTACTGGAACTACTCAAGTGCTAAGAGAGGTGTAATGGGAATGTAAATTTGAAGATCTTCCCTGCCCTTAGGCTAAAGTGCACCTGGAGCCTGGGGTGGGAGGCTTGTTTTTCAGTAGATTCTTCTTGATTGGCCAGTGAGTCAATAAGGTTGTTACATTCTCTGAGCCAGGAGAAGGCTATATAAGCCCTGATGTGTAGCTTTGTTTTGGGGCTCACTTTGAGAAGTGTTCTGTGATTTGATATGGATTCTGGGAAGCTGTTGTCCAGAGACCCCCGGCTTTGAAAAACCCAGCTGTTGAAACCCAGATGTTGATTTGGTATGGATGTAATGGTTGGACAGTTTGGAAAGCTGTCTACTTGATCTGTTTCTGTCTTGATACTTCTGCCTGTATACTTTGAAGTTTGGGGTGCTGACCTTTTTCCCCTGAACGAGGTAAACGATATATGTTTGACTGATTAAAGTAAGCTTGTTAACCCATTTTGAGTTGCTTTCCTTTAACAAAGCAGATCCAAGAACCTGTGTTGGCAGCAAACCCTGAGGACGCTTGGGGTGCTTGCCGCTACAAACTCCTAAGAGAGGAGACACTGTTAAGCCACTCACTTTGAGGGGAGAACAGAATCCCTCTTCCAGGTGGCCTTATCTATAAGCCACTAGCAGTCCCTATAGCTCAGTCCTTTGGGTTATCGTATCAGGACTGAGCCCCCAGGGCAACAATTGAGTTAATAGTCACATAGCATCTCTGTATAATGGGAAACATTTCTGCTTTCCTCCTTCTTTTCATCTCTTGCCAAGGAGGAGACAACACAGTAAAAAGGATTCAGAGTCAGAAGTTGTTCATTGTATATGACGCTTCGTGACCCCACTTGGGGTTCTCTTGGCAAAGATACTGGAGTGGTTGGCCATTTCCTTCTCCAGCTCATTTTCCAGATGAGGAAACGGAGGCAAACAGGGTTAAGTGACTTAAAACAGATCACATAACTAGTAAGTGTCTGAGGTTGAATTTGAACTCTGGTTTTGCTGACTCCACTGTGCCACCTAGCTGTGAGAAGACTAGAGTTCAAAACCTGCCTTTGCTGTTTCCTACTTCTATGACTGATCTGAAACAAGTCCTTTAACCTTCCTATAATTGTTTTCTCATTGTGAAATGAGGGGGTTTAAGTCGATGGCTTCTGAGGTCCCCTCCAGTCTCATTCTATGAACTCATGTCCTCCAAATATGCACTAGGGAAAATTGGTCTCAATGAATAAATAGGCAGTGGGAAATGAAATTAATCTTGGGTGAGAAGAAAAATGTAAGGAATACAATCTCCCCTCTGGGACATGGAGTGTAAGATCACAAGCCTAGAAAATTTTTAAATTGAATCCCCACCTCCCTAGCCCCCCATGCCCATGCTTACCTTTGTTTAATCGTCCCATCACTGTAAATTCAAAATACTTGCTGTTATCTGATGAAGAGTAAAGGCCAAATATGGTAGCTGAACTTTTTGTCTGCAGCTTAAATGTTGAAATCACGTAGACCTCATTCAGGGTGGGATCCATTAGGATTGGTTTCAGGAAACTTGTAACCAGTTTTTGGTTTGAAGGTGAAAGGAGATCGAAGACTGTAAAAAAGCAACGGGAAACTTAAATAGGGCATTAACCCCTGAGCAGTACCGTTCCTGCAGAATGGAACCTAACCTTTCACTACTGTGCCTTGGGGCCAGATACTGGGTGACCCTCTAACAATTAGCTCTTTGCTCACTTGCCCAGAGTAAATAATGAGTCCTATTACAAGGCTGAATCACTAGCGTTGTTTTAGAAAATAACGGTATGGTAATTTAATGCATTAGACCAGTTTTGTAATCCCCTTTCTCCACCTGCAAAACTTTCATAGGTCCTTCCTGCCCATGTCAGTGTCTCAACAGCAGTGCTTTAAGAGGAATTAAAGAAGTATAGGCCAGCAGCAGCAGCAAAGAGAGACAGGACTGACCTAGGAAACACGGGGCACTGGCCCCTGAGGGGGAAAACATGGGATTCAGTCCTTGGGTGGTTTGGAGACACTCATCACTACCCAGTGGTGACTTGGGGAGAGGACAACAACTCACGGGGACTGTAAACCAAGGCATGGAGGGTTTTGAGATCTGAGTCAGTGAAGGGGCTACCCATTCTGATGATCCCACAGATCTAGCCCAAGCTTGAACTCAGGGTTGGAAAAGGAGGAACCCTAGCAACCTGGGAGGCAGAGTAGAGAAAGTGTTCTAGGTTTGGAGCCAAAGGTCTTGGATTTGAACCCTGGCTCTGCTACTTAATACCAGTGTGAGCCTGAACAAATGCCTTCACTTCACTAATTCTCAGTTTGTCCATAAAAGGAGAAAGCTAGATTAAATGGTCCCCTTAAGTTTCCTTCTAGCTCAAAAATCTATGATCCTGAAAGTATTGGAGAAAACAGTCCATCAATCTAGTGAGGCAGCAGAGACTTTACAGATAGATTACACACCAAAGGGGAACCATTCATTGTCTCCAGTTCTGAGTGTGCCCTAACTCAGATGGAACTAGCCAATAGCACTTTCAAAGACTGAGTTGTATCATTGAGCTAAGTATGTTCACAGACTATGAAGCAGGAGGAAACAGCATTAAATTGAGGCTCTACTAGCCTGTACCATTGGAGAACTTCTCTTGGTTCCTTTAAAAAATCTACTCCATTGAGAATTATTAAGAAGTCAAATTATTTTTTTAGGAGACAAAAAACAATCAGATTTCAAATTGGATTGATAGGATATGCACTGAAAACAAACAGTGCTTTGACAAGGAAAGGAAATACACACCGTCTAGTGCAAAAGTGGCAATTCACATGCAGACCCAGTGTCTAGAATTTATTCTCCATGTGGTATGAGGGAATTTTGGGCAGGACATGAAGGCTGCTACCTAACATGTTTCAGAAAAAAGGGAATGGAATCTTTTAAATCTGGGGAGGAATGGAATTTTGAGACTTCCACCTGTAGAGGCGAGGGAGAACAAGGCAATACTGTTTAAAACTTCACTACAGGAGGTTCCACTTTCTAAAGAGAGTCTCTGTAATCTTAAAGTTCAAGGATCACCCTCAAAACTAAACACATTTGATTTATGTTCTTGCTTTTCACCAAAGTTCCTCTGTGACTTACCTTGGGCAAAAATCTCAGTTCCCTTCATCTTCACCATTGAGTTTTCTTCTCTTATGGGGGCATGGTGGTGATTAATTACTGCTGAGCTCCCCGAGTGTTTTGAAGAGGAAATGAGCCCCTATACATTTATTCCATTGCTAAGGTTAGCCCTCAAGGTAAGCATTACCTCCTGGGTGAGAGGCAAAATTTCTGTTCTCAAGTGAATTCAACTAGTACGTTGTGTATTTCTAGAAAGCTCAGAGGGAAAAGGGACTTTCTAGTTTAATATTTTCATCATTTTCAGAACGGAAAAGAACCTAATAAATTTATTCAACTGTAAATAGGAAACTTCAGATAAATCTGTTTGGCATTTGAGAGTTTACATTGATCAAATTAAGCAGATAATTACCATTTTCATTTTATGTTGCGTATGCTTTGTCTAAGTCTCCATAAAATAATCCTACCATTATTTTGTCAAAAAGGAGTAAGGGCTACCCAGACAGAGAATTTATAAACTATCAAACATGAAATCTATAAATGTATCTCACTTGTGACCTGCCAAATGACTTCTGCAGTAATGAAATCTCTTTTGAGTTATATAAGGAGGAAAGCTTCCTCACTCAGAAGCTCAGGTCACAAAGAATGCAAGTTACTGAGCATTTCAAATAGGTTTTCCAAACACTAAGGCAGAGATCCAGTGCACTCTTAAACCACAACTTCTGATTGCCTAGCCTGGAGTCCAGCAGGGCAGTTTGTTGAAACCCTGAATTTAAATAGGTGAATACAGGAGTGCCCAGGTTATTGGGGGGCTAAAGAACTCTGAATATAGATTTTACTGACTCTGTTTTGGAAATATTGATATTCTGAGACCTCATGCATAAAGAAGCTTTCCCTTAAAATTTGTGTTGTTTTTTTTCCCCCTTCTGTTTTATTTTTCCAGTACAGTGATGATCTAAGCCTGGTACCAACTTCAGACAGATGAAGGCCATGGCTGGATAGCATATAACATTTACCATTAGCTCTCCCTACTTAAGTAATTCTATCTTTTTGAGTTTTGTATTAATTTTCTTAAACAGCTCTTTACCTACTTCATACTTCTATTAACAAAGGGTTTGATGTCTGATTTTTCAGTTGCATTTGAATATTATTATCTCTCCATGAAGGGAAAAGAAGACCAATTACTTAGCTCTTCTCAAATCCCAGGTGAGCCCTAGGGTTCACTGTGCTCACCCAGGGAGGGGATAGGGGAGTTGGCAGTGCAGAAATGAGAGGAGAAGACACTTTGGAGGGGTTAATGGGTATGGCCATCTTTGAAAGCATTTCTCAGGGGCATACCATATCTCAGAAGATCTACAAACTTTATTCATAAGGATGTCCAAAAAGTTATGGGGGCAAGGGCTAGGCAGGGAAGGGAAAATTAGGAATACTCAAACTTCTCTCTGAGGAGAAAAACTGATTTGAACAAGCACAAGAAAAGATGTTTGGCAGACTGTTAATTTTTTAAAGAAAACTTTTGAGGAAAATACCAGGTGTTTTCATATTGGCCCTACCCCCAAATTTAGTATTCCTACCCCTGCTCCCCACCCCTTCCCATGAAACAAACACCTTCCCATTGTAGGAATGTCTGATTATTTCATAATCACTTCTTGAGACAGAGTTTTAGAGATGGACGGGACTTTAGTGATCTTAGACATAATTTTGATTACATGATTGTTGCTGCTAATAGCATCTTCTTAAACTTCGACTTAAGGGAGATGGAAGAGATGGAGAACCAGGAATTAAGAATTACCGGGTTCAGTTAACCCGTGGCAAGCTTTAGAATAGGGTGATTTGGTTTTATGTCTGCCTGTTGATCAGAACCCACTCGTAGTTTAGTGGCAAACTCTCAGCCCAACCCCAGCCCAGAGACTGTGCCTGCGCCTACTTACCTTGAGGTGCTGCCTGGGCTCCAAAGCCTGGCCAGGACTGGAAGAGGATGTGTAGGAAGAGGAAGGCAGCTTTGCGTGTGGCCAACATAGTGCCTTTTCCTGATTTAGTTGGCCAGTGATCAGAGCAGAGGGCACAGCAGCCCAGATATTCTCTGTGTCTGTACCTGAGTATATCGGTCTTGGAGCAGCTCAGGTGGACGATGCTCAGAATGGGGCTGTGTCCTGCCCCAGTGCTGTCCTGTGCAGTTCAGCCCCTCCAGTCGAGGAGACAGAAGCTCAGCAGTGGCACGAACAGGGCCGGCCAGACAGGCTCTCTCTGACTGGAGCTCAGCATCTAACGGGGCTGTTTTATGCTCCGGGCTGCCCCTGGCCAGGCTCTCGGGGAGGGACCAAAGCTGGTTGCAGCCCCCTTGGCTGCGACTCTCCTTTCACCAGTTGGAAGGCGCTGGGGCGGGGTGGGCGGGCAGAGCGGGTCTGGAGGGACCCCAGGAGGAGCCCAGAGGCAAAAGGGGGCCAGAGGAAAGATGGGGGCCAGAGACTGGGGAGGGCATTGAGCGGGAAAGTGAAGGAAGCAGACGGGTTCTGGGAAGCAGGAGAAGCACGCCACCAGAAGAGAATTGGAAGAGCTACCTTGAGAAGCGGGAGAATGAACCGACGTGGGAAATGAATGAAGAAACAGGGGGCAAGAGGACGGTGGTTTCAGGGAAGGAGAGGGAAAGAGGAAATTAAGTGAAACAACAGAACGAGGAAAGAAAGCAGGGAAGGGGAAACTAGGACAAGAAGAAGATTTTTTTTTGTGGGGGGAAAAAAGGGGGAAGAATAGAAATTAAGAGAGGAGAGAGAAACTGACACTCTCAGATAGACTCCGACCAGCCTTGCCTCTTTCCACCCTTGGTACCTTCTTAGTGCCTGTCCCATTGACTTTCTAATTGTCCTTTCTTACTATAAAAGGATGAATTAGGAAGCTGAAGGGCTTGAAATATGCTGTTCCGATTTCCTGGTTTCAGTGATCAGTTCAGAAAGTTTCTTCCCAGGTATCCTGCCTAACAGAGCTGAGTGCCATTTCTTTGCACAAACACTGGTATGGTCATTCCCAGGACAGGTCATAGCTACATTAAAAACATAAAAAAAAATCAAAGATTGAATGGCTTGAATAGCACTCAAAAAATACAATTAAAACCACACATAGCAAAGGTTTTGTTAAGATAGTTCCCTTCAGGTCCTGCTATATACTTGGGTATTTAGAGTGAATAAAATTTTTTTTCCTTCATAGTTGCCTAATCTAACATCAGAGGTGACACTGGATTCTCAAAGATTATCCTTGATGAGCATAGATTCCATTAGGTTCTTCCAAGATGGAAAGGTGAAGGCTTCCAGTATGAGCCCAGTTTTTGACAATGTGCTATCTGGGGACCTGCCTAGATAAGTAAGGAGATGCTTGGCACCTGAGGGTTGGCACAAGGGGATGAAACTTTGGTGTAGGTGTCCTATGTGTGATTAGACCCTTGGTCTTGTGCTTCCATAATTTTAGAAATCACACACAGATCATTGATAGTTACACACACATAGGGGTGGGGAACCTGTGACTTTGAAGCCACATGTAAGTAGCCCATTGGAAACAGGCTATTTGATGTCATACGACCCATTAAGTAACTAGTAGAAACAGTATTTTACATTGAAGTTTTGGGATGTATTTGATGGTCAATTCTACCTCTAAGCTGAATTCTATTTCATAATCACAGAATCTCAAAGTTTGAAGAGACCTCAGAATCAATCTAGTTCAGCAGCAGCTCCTAACATATTCCTGACCAGTGGCCATCCAATTTTGGTTTGAAGACCTCTGAGGTGTGAAACCCACTCTTTCCTGAAGTAGTTCCATTCCACTTTAGTAAGACTCTAATTATTAGAAAGTTTTTCTTTTATATCAAGCCTAAACCTGCCTCTCCACAACTTCTTTTTGCAGCAAAAGACTGATGACCCATTGGAACTTTAAAAAGGGAGTGCCCCCTTCCTTCAGACCTCCCTAATTCTGTTCTCTGGAATAAAGCAGAGCAAGCCTAAGCCCTCTTCCATGTGAAGACCCCTCAGATAGTTGAAGACAGGTATCTTGTACCTTCTAACTGTTCCCTTCTGCAGATAAAGACCACTTCCCATCATAATATAGCATAGTCTCCAAACCTTTTACCATCTTGGTCAGCTTTTCTGGATGTACTCTAGTTTGTCTAAGTCTTTCCCAAATTATGGGATCCAGAAATGAACATAGTACTGTACATGCTGTCTGATCAGGAAAGAATATAGTAGAACTATTTATTAGTTTGTTCTTTCTGGATCTCATATCTATCTTTATTCAGTCCAGCAATTCTAGATGGTGCAGTGGATAGAGGGCCTGGTCCAGAGTCAGGAAGACTCATCATCCTGAGTTCAAATGTGGCCTCCAACACTTACTAGCTGTGTGATCCTAGGTAAGCCACTTAAACCCCTTTTGGCTCAATTTTCTCATCTGTAAAATGAGCTGGAGAAGGAAATGACAAACCATTCTAGCATCTTTGCCAAGAAAACCCCAAGTGGGGTCACCAAGAGTCAGACATGACTGAAAAATGATACAACAACAACTCTTTTTAGTTGCCATGTCACATTACTGATATATCTTGAGGTTTCTTTCTATTACAACCCTAAAAAATTATTGTCTAGCCATGCATTCTGTACTTGTTGAGCTGATTTTTAATACAAATAAAAAAATTTCCTTTTTTCATTATTATATTTCATATTATGAAACTTTCTCCATTTTCCTTTGGATCCTGCAACACATTCATTGTCTCTCTCAGCTTTGTGTCACATGCAAGTCTGATAAGGATGCCTTCTATGAATTCATTCAAGTCATTGATAAAAAGGTGAAACAGCATACGACCAAGGACAGATCCCAAGGGAACTTCACTCAAGATGTCCCTCCAAGTTGATACTGAAACTTTAATGATGACACTTTTGGATTTGGTCATTCAACCAGCTCTAAATATACTGAACTGTCCTTTCATCTATCTCTTCATCTTGTCCCTAAGGAGAGCATGAGAGACCTTTTAAGATGCTTTGCTAAAATCTAAATATGTTATATTTACAGCATTTCCCAGTCTAATAACTATCACTTTAATAATGCATTCTAAAATTTTTCTAGGAATAAAAGTCAAATGGAAGGAAGAAAGGAAGAAAACAAGGGAAGGAAGAAAACAAGAGAGGAAAGGAGGAAGAAAGGGACAGAGGAGTGAGGACAGAAGGAAGAAAGCAGGGAAGGGAAGGAGAAAGAAAGGGAAAAAAGAGAAGGAAGAAAGCAAGTATTTATTAGGTTTAAGTTTGCCACCTGTCCTCTTGCCATCTTCTTCTTCCTCCTCCACCTCCTGCCATCGGGGCTCAAGTTTTTCCTTGGAGACCCTGAAATATTCTAGGTGAGCTTTTACCTTATCTTGTGTGGAATGAAGCCACCATACCACTTCCTGGCCATTTCCGAACCATGCTGCTATATGCATACCCTCCCTACTCCATTAGAATGTAAGCTCATTGAGGGCAGGGCCTATTCTGTTTGCTTGTATTTATATCCCCAGCAATTAGCATTCTGTCACTGGCAATACCTTCTAGGTTCCCCTTTGTTAGCCAACCTTGAGTCTATCATGGAACATTCCACTTGCATATTCTTATTCTCCTCTATCACTTACTGTGTTAAAAAATACCAAAGCAGGGGTGGCCAGGTAGCACAGTGAGTAAGAGCACTGGCCCCAGACACTTAACACCCACCCAGAAACACCTGGCCGTGTAACCTTGAGCAAGTTACTTAACCCCAATTGCTTAGGGGCAGCCAGGTGGCTCAGTGAGTAAGAGCATCAGCCCCAGAGTCCAGGGATGACCTGGGATCGAGTCTGGGCTCAGATACTTAGCACCACACCCAGAAATAATAACTGGCCATGTAACCTTGAGCAAATTACTTACCCCAATTGCTTTAAAAAAATATCCCAAAGCATAGCTCTGAAGGTAGCAGATAATATATCACTTTCCACAAATCACTATCCAGGAATTACCTCTCCAAAAAAGGAGAGAACATCCCTAACACATTTACCTATTCAAAAAAAGGAAAACTAGGAAGTATCATTGGAATTGCCAAACCACCAACCTAATTGGTGTGCGCATTTGGAGGACTGCAGAATCCTGATCTTATCTCTAGCCTTTCTGAGGCCTTAGTTGGTCTGTAGAATATCCTTAAATAAATTTATTTATGTCTTGTACCTGTGTTTCCTTTTCCTCTATCTAGTGTGGATTCTTGGGTTAGCACATAATCACTCATTTGAAGAGCCATTCGCCACCACATTGAGGAATTTAAATGTGTAGGAAAAAGTGATCAAGTTTCCTCCTCATTTTAAAATTTCTCAGACGTGAAGAGCCCTCATTTCAATGATTTCAGTGAAAGGCCCTAGTTTACTTGGATAAGTTATTTAACTTCTGGGACTCAGTTTTCTCTTCTATAAAATAAGAGAGGTTAGACTAGATGGGCTCAAAAATTCCTTCCAAATTCATGATTCTATGTACTTGATGGGTACTACAGTGTTTCCTTCATTATATTCATACATATGCAAAGGAGATTCAATTCAATTTTTAAAATATTGCTTATTTCTCTTTTATGTGTCAGCATTATGTTAAGCATTGGGGATACACTGAGAAAAACTAATCCCTCTTGTCCTTGAGGGGTCCAAGTTCTACCGAGGAGACACAATGTGTAACTAGACAAGTGTAATTATAAGGTGATTTGAGGAAGGAGAAAGCACTAACAATTTGGGCCACCAGTAAAGGCCTTACCTAAGATGTGGCACCTGAGTTAAGTTTTGAAATAAATTAAGGGGGGGGGGCGGCCAGGTAGCACAGCAAGTAAGATCACTGACTCCAGTGTCAGAATGACCTGGGGATCAAATCCAGGCTCAGATACTTAGCACCACACCCAGAAATAACTGGCTGTGTAACCTTGAGCAAGTTACTTAACCCCAATTGCTTTAAAAAAAAGAAAAGAAATAAATTAAGGGTTCTAAGAGGCAGAACTGAGGAGGGAGGGCATTGGGGAGGGCAGCCCATACAGGAGCACTGAGACATCATAGGGAATGCCAAGTTCAGGGAACAGCTATTAGGCCAGTTTGGCTGGTACATAGAGTACACAAGGAAGAGTAATGTGAAATACATCTGGAAAGGTAGTTTGGAATTGGGTTGCAGAAGGCTTTAAATGCCAGACTGAGGAGCACAGATTTTAACCTTGTAGCAGTACGGCACCCCTGGAGATTTTTGATCAGATAAATAATGTGCTTAGATTTAATTTGGTAGCTAGATCAGTGGATGGGTTGAAGAGGAGATAAACTGGAGGCAGGGAGGCCATTTAGGATCATATTGTAATAGTGAAAGGTAGTGGGCTGGAGTAGTTAAGTGGACAGATAAAAAATGGATATGAGAGGCATTGAGAAGGTAAAAATTAACATGACTTGGCAACTCATTGGAAATGAGAAGTGAGGGAAAGGAAAGGGTCAAGGACAATTCTAGGTTGTTAACTTGAGGGACTGGAAGCACGATGTTGTCTTTAAAATAAATGGAGGTGTGGGGTGGCCAGGTGGCACAGTGAGTAAGAGCACCAGCCCCTGGGGTTGGGAGACCCAGGATCGGTTCTGGCCTCAGATACTTGGCACCCACACAAAATAACTGGCCGTGTAACCTTGAGCAAGTTACTTAACCCCAAATGCTTTAAAAAAAAATAAATGGAGGTGTTTGGAGAGGGTGGGAATTGTAGGGAAGATAATGAGTTTTGGTTCCAATATGTTGAAGGGACTTCCAGGTGGAGATGTTGAACAAATAATTAGCAATGTGGTACTTGAGGTCAGGAGAGAAATTATGATTGGAACCTACAGAAGATAATGAGCTCTTCAAGGGAAAATATATAGATTGAAAAGAAGGATAAGGGACAAAGTATTAGAGGAATACCCATGATGAGGAGATAGGAGGTGGGTTAGGGTGAGAGTTAAGAGACCGAGCAGCCATTTGACTGTCTGGAGAAGAACCAGGAGTGTACAATACTCCTGGAAGCCAAGAGGGTACAGTGTACTTAGAAAGAGAAGATAGTTGAATGTCAAAAGCTACAGAAGTCAAGTAGGAAGAGGAATGAAAAAAAAATGCAAGTAGATTTAGTAATTAAGAGATTGTTGATAGCCTTGGAGTGAGAAATTTCAGTCAAATGGTAAGGTTAAAAGTCAGATTTCAAGAGGCTGAGAAGTCAATGACAGATGAGAAAGTGAAGACAAGTTTTGGATGAGTTTTTCTAGGAGTTTGGCTATCAAAAGGAGAAGACATATAAGACAATTACTTGAAAGAATGATAGTCTCAAGGGAAAATTTTTAAGTGATGGGGAAGATTTTGGTGTTTGTGAAACAACAGGGAAAGGAACATTAAATTAGGGGTTCTTAACTTTTTTGTTTCATGCACCTCTTTGTTAATCATTGACTGCTTCCAGATGGGCATTTGTGATTCAACACTGAAGGACTTGGGCATTCTGGGGATGACAAAGCAATCCCCTTATTAGCCATTGAGCAGGAAGAGCCTATGATCCAATGGAACATTTAAAATGAATAACTCTCCCTTAGATTGCTTCTTAGACAATTGGGGAATATATGAACAAGTGGTGGCATATGAATGTAATGGAATATTATTTCTCTAGAAGAAATAATGAAAGAGATAATTTCAGAATATCCTGTGTGGTATAACTCTATACAGAGTAAAGTGAGAAGAACCAGGGGAACAATTTATATGAAGACAATACTGTAAAGGGGAAAAAAACTTTTGAAAGACAAGAACTCTGATCCAAGCATGACTTACCATGTCTCTGTGGGGCCCAGGATGTTATTCATCCTAACAGAGAAAATCAGTTGATGCAAGGTTCAGAGATATGTTTTTGGACATGGCCACTGTGTGGATTCATTTTTGCTTTACTAGGCCTATTACAAGGAATTTTTCCTCCCCTTCTTTTGTCTTGTTTAATTGGAGGATCAAGGAGGAAAGGGAGAGGTTAGCAATAGTGATACCAAAATAAGAAGAGACACTGAAACAGTTTCTTCTAAATATGCAGAATAGAACAGAAAGAAGTCCACACAAGCAGAAGCATTTTAAAATCAACATTGTATCTATTATATGCTTTTAAAAAGTAAGGAGTGTAATATGGAGATTCATGGTTTCATATAGAACTCTTTTTTGCGTGTTTTCCTGTGTGTATAAAAATGCTTTTCTCTCCCCCTGCCCCCCGCCTTTTTTTGTTTCGTTTTTGAGTTTAGAATTTTTTTAAAAAAGTTTTTTAAAAAGACTGACTCAAGTTGTGTCTCCCTTCAACCCAGCAGGCGGCATCATGTAACGCTGGAAATTCCCATGAGGATGGAGGAAGGATGGTCCCCTTCTCTGCCCTGGTTGCCTGTTGACTGCTTCCATGTGGCAGCTGGATCAGAGGTGAGCTTGTGTGGCCTCTGGCTGCCTCTCCCTCTTTATATTTCTTGGCCTGGTCCTAGTGGCCCATCATTGATCTTGAGATGGACACCAGGCTTAGAGGTCACCTTGTGAGTTGGAGAGGTCCAATGATTACTAGGGCAACTGCTCCAGCTCTCATGGAAAAAATGGTCATTGACCAAAGAATGAGCCCAATCCCTGCTCTGGTTTCCTAAGAGTTGTCTACTTTGGGGCTAAGGGTAGGGAGAAGTGGCAGTGAAGAGCCCAGGTAAAGGGTAAAATGTCTATTCAGCAATCATAGTGGATGCTTTATACTTTGATTGTTTTAATAATAATGACATCTAGCATTTGAAGATTGTAAAGTAAAGCACTTCACAAATATCTGATTTGATCCTCACAACAAACCTGGGAGGTAAGTGCTATTATTATTCTCATTTTGCGGACGAGGAAACTAAGGTAGACAGGTTACGGTATTTGCTAGGGATGCAAAATACATGTCTAAGTCTGGATTTGGACTCAGGACTTCCTGACTCCAGGCCCAGCATGCTATCCACTATCCAAACTCCTAGCTGAGTCTAATGACAGTTTTAATTGCTGCTTGTTTGTGTTTCTGTCGATATAGTTTGGGAGAACCTTCTGTGTTAAGAATATCTTTTGTGTGTAGAAAAATAAATACTCATCCAACACCTGATTTACACTATATGTCAAATGCCTTTTTATTCTTTCTTTTGGGAAGATCCTAGAAGAGAGCCACAAATTAGGCTTTAAGCTAACTTTCCCTGGGGCACTGGGATAAGGATATAATGACCCTTACTTATTTGGTTCAGTGGGTATAGCCCTGGCTGTGGTCAGAGAAGACTCCTTTTCTTGAGTTCAGATCTGGCCTCAGATACTTACTAGCTCTGTGACCTTGGGCAAATCACTTAACCTTGTTTGCCTCAGTTTCCTCATCTATAAAATTCCCTGGAGAAGGAAATGGCAAACCACTTCAGAATCCCACATGGGGTCACAAAGAGTTGGACTGAAATGACTGAACAACAACAAACAAACATGTGTATGTATCATTACAGAAATACCTACCTAGTGA
>NW_027185903.1:20051360-20109840 GCF_028583685.1 Petaurus breviceps papuanus | reverse complement strand
AGAACTAGAAACAATAGGTAAAAGTTCTAGAGAGCAGCTGCAGACTTCAGCTAGTAATCACCAGCATTTAGATAAAGCTTTAAGGTTTACAAAACAGCTGACAAATCTTATCCTCATAAGAGCCCTAGGTGGTAAGCGCTGTTATTTTTTGCATTTTAGAGATGAGGAAACTCATCTCTAAAGGCAGAGAGAGGTTAAGTGACTTGCCCGGGTCACACAGCTAATAAGTGTCAGAGGTCAAATTTGAACTTCAATCTGCCTGACTCCAGGTTTAGCACTCTCTCTTGCACCACCTAGCTATGGAAGAACTTTCAAATAATCAAAGCTATACAAAAGTGGGATGGGATGCCTCAGAAGGTAGGGGATTTCCTCTCACAAAGAATTCTTGTTCAGGTACAGATTGGACCTGATTGCCTCTGAGATTCTGTAACACTTCAGACTGCCTGACTAGCTGGTGAATCTAGATACAAATCAATGCAGCTACCTGATGCAATAGAACACTTTGCTTAGAGTTGGAAAGACCTGAGTTCACATCTTGCCTCAGACACTTACTAGATGTGTGTCTGGGCAAATAACTTCATCTTTGTGTGCCTCAATTTTCACAACTGTAAAATGGGGAAATAATAGCTAGTACCTACCTTCCAAGGTTATTGGGAGGATCAAATGAAGTAATATTTGTAAAATGCTTTGCAAACCTTAAAGAGTTATACAAATCATAGTTATCTCAGTGCTAAATACAGTGCCTGTCACATAGTAGATGCCTAACAGAGGGGGGCCATCTCCCGTTGTCCTAATCTCATCTAATCTGGGTCCCTGGACCCAGACCGCTCGAGAGCAAACGAGTGAGTGGTGACTCTGCACAGGCCTCCCTCACTCAAATCCAATTCACTTGCGAGTCATGGCATCACTTTCCTGATGCCATGGTCCTCTTCAAGAATGAAGAACAGGCAGTAAGTAGGGTTGGGGAATTCACGTGGAGATCAGAGTTGTGTCTGGTCTGAGAGGGCAGAAGGCCAAGACCATTTGAAGGAGACATGGCTGCTAAAGTGTTTGAAGCTGTTGGCAAGTTTGGCCTGGGCTTAGCTGTTGTAGGAGGAGTTGTCAACTCTGCTTTATATAATGTGGATGCTGGCCACAGAGCTGTCATCTTTGATAGGTTCCGTGGAGTCCAAGACATTGTTGTAGGGGAAGGGACTCATTTTCTCATTCCCAATGAGTACAGAAACCAATTATTTTTGACTGCAGTTCCCGGCCACGGAATGTCCCAGTAATCACTGGTAGTAAGGATTTACAGAATGTCAATATCACTCTACATATTCTCTTCGACCTGCTGCCAATCAGCTGCCCCGAATCTTCACCAGCATTGGTGAGGACTATGACGAGAGGGTGTTGTGGTCCATAACCACTGAGATCCTCAAGTCAGCGGCAGCTCGATTGGATCACCCAGAGAGAACTAGTCTCCAGTGAGCGATGACCTCACAGAGCGAGCGGCAACCTTTGGGCTCATCCTAGATGACGTTTCTTTGATGCATCTGACCTTTGGGAAAGAGTTCACGGAGGCAGTAGAAGCCAAACAGGTGGCTCAGCTGGAAGCAGGGAGGGCCAGATTTGTAGTGGAAAAGGCTGAGCAACAGAAGAAATCAGCCATCATCTCAGCTGAGAGTGACTCCAAAGCGGCCGAGCTGATTGCCAATTCGTTGGTCACAGTGGGAGATGGCCTAATAGAACTTCGTAAGCTGGAAGCTGCAGAGGACATCGCATACCATTTCCCGATCTCAGAA
Source organism: Petaurus breviceps papuanus (assembly GCF_028583685.1). NCBI lineage: Eukaryota > Metazoa > Chordata > Mammalia > Diprotodontia > Petauridae > Petaurus > Petaurus breviceps. The sequence continues at coordinate 20,108,059 of NW_027185903.1, read as the reverse complement.
CATCACCTACCTGCCGGCCAGACAGTCTCCTCCAGCTTCCCCAGCTTCCCCAGTGAGGCCTATGGCCCCACTGATCCTACCTCACTTGGCCATGATTTAATCCACAGCCTTCTTCTTCTCCCCCCATCCAAAATCACTGTGAGATTTAATGATTTGGCTTAAGCAAATGAAATAAAATTAAAGTCATTTTGGGATCTTGAAAAAAAAAAGAATGAAGAATAAACAATAGCAACCTTACAGATGCTTGTTGTCTTAAAATGTGACACTTTGGAGGGCAATGATGGTGGACTTCATTTATCTGGACATTTGCTGGAGGTCTCTTGGCACTGAAAACAGAACATCTCACATATCGCTGATCTGCTAAGTGAGGCCTTGGAAAGTAGGGGAAGTGAAAAGGGGACCTCCTCTTTTGGACCTACCTCTCATCAACAAGGGGAAAATGGTAGGTAAAATGAAAATTACAAGAATCTTGAGGCATGGTGAATTATTCAATCAAAAGGCATTTATTAAGGGGCAGCTAGGTGGCTCAGTGAGTAAAGTGCAGGCCCTGGAGTCAGGAGGACCCGCTAGCCATGTAACCTTGGGCAAGTTACTTAGCCCCAATTGCCCTTTGGCTGGTCTCTGTGCTGAATGCTGGGAATAGAAAGACAAAAGTGAAATGGTCCCCGTCCTCAAGGAGCTGATGTTCAATCTAGGGAGACAAAATGAACATATATAAATTTATAAATATGTGCTATATAAAATTTATGTATATTATTTATAAAAATGAATACTTGTAGGTTGGGGAGGAATGTGGGATGAATCAGGAAAGGCTTCAAATAGAAAGTGGCTTTTCAGCTTAGGCTTGAAGGGAACTCGGGGATTCCAAGAGATGGAGATGAAGAAGGAATGCATTCTAGGCATACTCAGTATAATGAGTCAGAGATGGGAGGTGGAGAGTCCTGGGTGTGATGAGCCCGCTGACTCCCCTTCATCCCTGGCTGGGGGTAATGCTGCATTTAGTCAAGCACCTGCTAGACATTCTGACCAACATTATTTTCTTCTTTTTCTGTACTGTACTTTTCCCTTGGGTCTATTCATGAAAGAAATTCCCTGGTTCCACAATTTTCCATGTCATATCAACTCCACTAAAGTCCCCAGTTTGTCTTTCATTTCTGCATTTGTGACCTTCTAAGGAGAGAGTCAACTTTTCTGTGGCTTATCACTTATCATCAGTCTTATGTGCAAAAAACAAAAGGAATGGGTCATCCTACTTTACACTACATTTTCTCCTTAAAAACCTAGAATTTTGTGAACTATGGTTTCCACCTTTGGTTTTTCTGTCTCTTGGGTTCTTGTAATCAATGATTAACTGGGGAAGGGGGGAGATTAGATGTGACCTTGGCTTACTTTTAGCATATTTTACAGGCTGTCAAGGTAGCCAAAAGGCAGGGGAGTGATCACCATCCTGCCCTTAGGGAATGCTTGGGTATCAAGGACCTGCTCTGGCTACCATCCCATGATATCCACACCAGAATCAAATCTCCTTAGAAACATGATATCACTCAGGTGTGAAATCTCACTAGCCATTAGGTAGGATTAGCAATTTTATTTCATATCCCTTTTGTGTACTACTGATTCTTATTAAGGTGGTCCAACCTCAACCCAGAATTATGCTTCATAGCCTAAATCATCCAGAAGATTCTTAATTCATGCAGATAATATAGTACCTGGGAGCACAGACTTAAAGAGAAACATGTGGGCTTCTGCACAATGTGTATGCCCCAAACTGATCAAGATCTATCATCAATGCGATTTGCATGCACTAGGGAAACATTCCCATTGACTTATTCTATGACAAGTCCAGTGGAAATGCTTCCTTATGGGTAGGCCAGCACATTGCTCTATGCATAATTGACCAGCTAGAGAATAAGGTTTGCAGACCTTTCTGGTAGAGTTTCTCCTGATCTCTACGATTTGAAACCAGCTTTCAGTGTCCTTCTAAGGCCTCCAGATTTAATGATCTCAAGAAATTCTTATTCCTGACCTGGCATGCCTTTTGTTTTACACTCAAAACTCATCTCTCTCTTCCTAGAGGTTTGGGGGTAGCCAGCTTTCTGGTGATGAACTCCCAACTTAGCTAGAAAAATCTTGCATTTACAGATGCTAGGACTGTACCTGAAACCTTTCCCACTTGGCAAAACCTTCCAGAATTCTGGAATTCTGGGTAAAACCTTAAAACCCTAGAGCAGGGGAACCTGCAGCTTCAAGGCCACATACAGCCCTCTAGATTCTCAAGTGTGGTCCTGTGACTGAATCCAAATTTAACAGAACAAATCCCCTTAATAAAAGGGGACTCATCGAAAGACTGCACCTGAGGACCTAGAAGGCCGCATGTGACCTCAAGGACACAGGTTCTCCACCCTTACCCTAGAATGAAGACCACCTCAACTGGATGTGGCCTTGGAACAGGAATTTAGTAAGGCATTGATTAAGGTTATAAAATTGATTAGCAAAATGTACACCCTTTTCTATTTGAGTATGAAGGGATATCATAAATATAAAATCATTATCAACATTAAAAGGTGATTTAAAGGGAAACATTAATATTGCATGATATGACAATATTTAAATCCTGATCCTGAGAAATATAGATTTTCACTTTTAGTTAATTTTCTTCTTGATAAGGACACTGCTTCATTCAGGGATAGGAAAAAGGTACAGAAAGAAACTATTCTAGGTCTTAATAAATTAAGGGAAGAACAGCTTTTGATCAGCATGTAATTGAGTCAAAATCCTCTTTTTCAGAATTTGGAAGATATTTTGCCTTGGCAATTAGGTATTTAAATAAGTGAGGCAAGCAAATGAACTACATAATCTCTCATTGTGAATTGCACAAAGGAATTAGATGAACCCTATGAAAAAGTACTTACCAGGGTGCTTGAATACACTTTAATAGTAGCAACAAATATTTCTATAGTACTTTAAAATATGCTAGGCATTTTGCATTCATTGTCTCATTTGAGCCTTACAAAAAATCCTGAGAGGTAATTATCGTGGTTCAGAAACTGAAGCTGACCCTAAGTTGCCCAGCACCTCACAATTAGCAAACATCTCAAGATGATGGTTCTAGTTCTTCTCTCTTATGGGCTTACTGTGATAGGACCAGGGCTCCCCGTTTCACTGGAAGGGAGATTAGTTTTCCCTAAAAGGCAACAAAGCTGTCTCTGGGACCTGACTGGCCCCTGCTTTGTTTTTTTTGTCACTTAAAAATCCTACCCATGTGTATTTCTTGCCCTCTGACACAAGGGATGTCTGAAAGCCATCCAAGTCATCATACCTTGCCGAACATCTCTATATATGGGTCGCATCTAGAGAAGCCACTGTACTTTTGTTGCATTTCCTTGATGTTGGTGCAAAGTAAACCTACTTTGGTGACCTGTGAGTACCTCACTCATTCCAACACGAGACCAGAACTAACAGAGTGCTGGAGGTAACAGCCACAAAAATACATCTGGTCCCTTTCTAGCTTGACAGCCCTCAGTCTTGCATCACTCCCCCTCTGTTTCATGCCTTCTCTTCTCTGGTGTCGATGATCTCTGGATCTTCTTGAATCCTAAACAATTCCAATGAACTGCACAGACTCCTCACGGAGTATCTGTAAAATACAAAGCAAGGAAATTCACAGTCAAATGTTCATAGCTATGAGCTATCCAACAGGAAGCCCAGAGAGTGTTTGACAACAAATATTTATTACAGTAGCTCTTCCACTCCATTAAACAATGAATTAATCCATCCACTTGGGTGGTTCCTGCAGTGTCTATTGATGACAATGAATTCCATGCCAGGAAAATCACATATTTGATGCCAAATATCTGAAAGTATTTTCTAAGAAAATATGATTAACACAGTAAAAGGGTAGGAAATGGGGGGAAATTTATGAGTCCAGTAAGAACTCATCAGGATAGACTTCCCTAGGTGCTGAAGCAGATAAGAGCACTGGGTCTGGAGCCAAGAAGACCTGAGTTCAGATTGAGCCTCGGGCCATTACTAGATGTGCCACCACTTAATCTCCACCTCAGTTTCCTCATCTGTAAAATGGGGTTAATAACAGCACCTACCTCACAGGATTGTTGTGAGGATCAAATAAAATGATAATTGTAAAGTACTTAGCCCAGTACCTGTCACATACTAAACACTTTACAAAAAAATGTTAGCTGTTGTTATTCAAATTTGCTTGGAATCTCAAATAATTTGCTGTGGGCTACAGGGAAAAGAGATCACAGATCTAGAGCTGGAAGAACCCATCCAGTCCTTGTCTTACAGGTGGAGAAACAGGGTCAGAAAAGTTAAAGTGACTTTCTCAAGGTCATACAGCCCATAAGTTAGGAGAGCCAAGATTTCAATGCAGGTAATATGACTCCATACCTAGCAGTCTTTTCCCACTGCAAAATCATGTCTCATTTAAGATTACTTTTAAAGGGACAGCTAGGTGGCACAGTGAATAGAGCACCGGCCCTGGAGTCAGGAGGACCTGAGTTCAAATCCAGTCTCAGACAGTTAACATAAAAACTAGCCGTGTGACCTTGACCAAGTCACTTAACCCCAATTGCCCTACCTTCCCCCCTCCAAAAAGGAAAAAAAATAAAGATTACTTTTGTACTATGTGTGAAAACAAAGTTTTTCAAAATCAAATTATGAGGGGTAATAAATCCTAGGGGCATGTTTAATTTAAGCAAGAGACTTAGCCTGTTAAGGACGTTAGGGAATTGACATAATAAGGAACTAACTGGTTGTTGAAAAAGGAATGATGGAGAAGTGGCCATTTTTCATTTTCATTTTTAATTCAATTTACTTATTTTATGGTTTTTATTTAATAGAGGAGAGGGAAGCTGGGCATAGTTTGACATATACAGTGAGTGTGCTCTGGCCCCCTCTCCTTGAGCCAGGATGCTATGTCTTGTCCTTAGGATCCTCAGGTGTCCTGAGGGATCTGTGGGGCCTCTTTTCTCCACTCTCAATAGCTTGTCACCAACTGTGTTCTCTCCATTATTTGGCTCTGGAGATCAGCCTTAGTTCCCATTTAGCCATTTAACATCAATTAATTTTTACAAAGGGATATTTACTCCAAAGATATAGCAAGAAAATATGAAAGCAGTGTCCCCATTATCTTGAGGGCATATTCTCTTCTATACAACCCAGGTCTTTGGCATACAAGAGGGTAGGCTCATCTTAGTTTGGTTCCTAGAAAGCAATGGTCCCACCAAGTTCATGCCTTGTAGTTCTCATCTCATTCCAACTTCCCTTGGTATATGTCTAACGGCCACTCCTTGCTCCTCAGGCAGGGGCCATCTCCAGTCGTCCTCATGTGTATCTGGCCACTGGACCCAGATGGTTCCAGAGGAGAAAATGAGGTTGCACTTTGCACAGTACTCCCTCACTTAAATCCAATTCACTTGCAATTCATGAAATCACCTTCCTGATGTCATGGTCCTCTTCAAGAATGAAGGACAAACAACAAGAAGAAGCTCTTCAGGTATCAATTCCCTATTGATTCTGGAAACCCTGAATGCTGGAGTACCCACTTAACACTTTGACTTCAGGATATCAGAGGTTCTACATTCCTCCCACTAAGAGAGAAAAGATCAAATGCAGAAGCCAAGGCCCAACCACAGGCTTCAGAGATGAGGAAGCCCCACAGCCTTTCCCTTTCCAGCATAATTTCTCCCTAGACACTATGGGCAAAAGAGGCCAATGAAGAACTAAAGAGCTCAAAGTACTGAGGCAAGAGAGACATGGAGGAAGCCCACTAAGGACTTTTGAATGCCTCTGCAGCCAGTTAAGGGAACTCCCCATTCATCATGTGGTTAGCAGCCAGAACCAGCTACAGAAAGTCTGCATGTTCAACAGACTCCTCAAGGCACTTCCCTTCTACATCATCTTGATTCTCCCCCAAACAAGTTTCTGTTCTCTCCCCACGGAGAGATGACAAGGAGGGCACTCTGTGCATACACCAGACCCCTACAAAATGTGCCTTTTAGATTTTTAAAGAACAGATTTCAAAGGGGTCAGAAGATGGAATGTGGGATCTGACAGCTAAAATTGCGTAAGAAAATTGGCCTAGAGTAAAGGGAAGCTTTCTCAAATGTAATTCTATCAATGTAAACACATCTGATTCCAATGAAGAAAAAAAGAGAGGGCAAACTCAAAGAACCAGATGTGGCACGTCAACCAGCTTAGATTTTTGTAAAGATATGCAAAAAACATGGGAGGTAAGAGAGGATGAATACAAAGTACTAAAACTGTCCTGTAAGAACGTCAGGAGGATGCTGGACAGGATGGTGTTAGGGCTTGAAACCATGCCATAAATGAACTGGTTAATGGAAAAGATGTTTAGCATTGAAAAGAAAAGACTCAGAACATGATAAGTTCCATATACTTGAAAGACTGTTATGTAAAAGAGTGATTACATTCGTTCTGCTTGGTCAGAAGAAGGACCAGCAGGCAGAAGTTTCAGGGAGGCATCTTTTGACTTAACCCAAGGAAAACTTCCTAATACACAGATTTAAAAAAAATAAATAAAATGGGCTAAATCAGGAGATGGTTCCAGACTTGTACATTCAATCCTAACCTTTCTCTTGAGCCCTCAGTCCTGCTTTGCTACCTTTGGAATATATCAAACATGATGTTGCATAGGCAGGCGCCTTCACCTCCACATGTTTAAAACAGAACATTTTATGGGGTATAGAAACCAGAAACAGAAAAAAGGGGATAAGATAAGGGGGGATGATAGAAGGGAAGGTAGACTGGGGGAAGGGGTAATCAAAATGCACACTGTTTTGAGGTGGAGGGAGGGGGGAGATGGGGAGTTTGGAGCTTGGGGTCTTGTGGAAGTGAATGTGGAGGACTAGAAATAAATTGGTTAATAAAAAGAAAAAAATTTAAATTAAATCAAACAGAACATTTTATCTCTCTTCTGAGCTTCCCTATTACTGATAAGGGCATTGCCATTCTCTCAGTGACACAGCATTACAACCTCGGGGTCATTCTCCACTCAGTCACTCACCCCACTTACCCAATCCATTGTCAAATTTGCCATTTCTAACTTTTCTACATCTTTTGTCCCTTCTCTCTACTCCTATAGGCACCACCCAAGTTCAGGCCCTCATCATCTCCCAGCTGGACCTTTGACTTTAGCCTTCTGGTTGTTCTCCCAGCCCACTCCAATCTATCCTTCACTCAGACGCCAATGATTTTCCTAAAGGTCAGGTTGGATCATCTTCCATTCCTTTACTCAAAGAACTCTAGGGGGTCCCTATTGTCTTCATGATCAAACAAAAAATTCTCTGCTTGGCGTTTAAAACCCATTTGAACATGGCCCTGTGCTACCTTTTCTATCTCCCTACACTTTTCTTCCCTCCACACACTCTACAATTCAGTCATACCTCCCTCCTTGCTCTTCTTCACACATCTCTCACTTTGTTCCTTTCACTTGTCCTCCATCTCTGGAATTCTGTCCCTCCCAACCACTGACCTTCAGCTACCCTAGCTTCCTTTAAAACTAAGAAAAATGAGCAGAACCAAGAGAATGTTGCACACAGTAACAATATTGTTTTAAGAACAACTTCAAGCAAATAAGCAAATAAACACCCAAGTTAACTACAAAGGACATATGAAGGAAGATGTTATCCGAATCCAGAGGAAAAAATTAATAAACAGAAGTATGTATAGAATTATTTTACATATATGTATATATTTGTGTCTAATGGTAACCATCTCTAGGGAGGTGAGGGGTGAGGGAAGAAAAAAATGTCCACGATAACTTTATTATATATTTAAAGGAAAGAGATTTGCAGTTTCATGTGCAATCATCTTTTTTTTATTATATTATAGAAATACTTGTTTTATTCCAGAAATTAAAAATAAAAAACCCTCTAAGCTCAAATCCCTCATTCTATAGGAGGTCTTTTCTGGTCCTATCTCTTACCCTACCCTCACCCCTCAGTTCCTTCCGAGATGACCTTCTATTTAATATCTATACACACATATATTTACATATACACACATACATACATATATACATATTTTTCTTATATGTACACAGTTGTTATTTCCACTATTGGAATGTGAATTCCTTGAGAGAAGAGATTTTTGCCTTTCTTCGTAACCCAGAACTGCCACATTTAAAGCATTTAACAAATGCTTTTTGATTGTCTGATTGACTTGATCCACTAAAGACATATAAGTGGAAGCTGGTTGATCCCTTATTGGTGATGTATGTGGGATTAAAGATTTGGGTAGGTATTGGATTAAATGACCTCTGAGGTCTCTCTTCATACTGAACATTCTATGATTTTAAAATCTTTGGGCTGGGAAGGATAGAATAGAAATATTTAACAGGAAGTTAAAAGCCAAAATAAATAAAGAAACAATGAAAGTCTGTGAGGCAGTAAGAATAGCTGCCTTCACTGAGTTCAAGTCACCAGGCCTGCATGAACTAATCCCAGGCCACCAATGAAGGGACTGTCAGATATGATTACAGAGTAGCTATCAGTGATCCTTGAAAAATAATGGAGATAGGAGAAGAGCCTGGAAACAGGCAAATGCCCTGATTTTTGAAAAGGAAGAACATATAGTCAGCAAACTATAATCTGGTGATTGACAGATTCCTGACAAATCTGAGAACTATTGTTAAAGAAACAGTCTGTAAGCAGACTGCCTTTATCAGGAATAGGTCATGTTTGACTAACCTCATTTCCTTTTTTGACAGTTCCTAGACTGGAAGACCAGGGGAACTTGGTAAACAAGTGATTTCCCACCTTTTTGAGTCTGAGGTCCCTTTTTCAACACAAAATTTTTTAAATAGTTCTTTTCTATAATAATAATGATAATATATAAAATATAATAAATAATGTATTATAAATTTTATTATCTATTATATAATAAATAATAAAATAAATTTATTATAAAAATATAAAATATAATAATAAAAATATATGAATATTAATGCATCAGTTATTATACACAATTATAAAAAGGTATTATGAAGTCAGCAAAGCGTTTAACTGAATTATTTTATAGGTCACAACAGTATGTGTGTACATTTGGAGAAGAATAGTACATTCGTGCAAGACATTATTTGTTCAGCCTACACAAATTATGCTTGATTATTCATGAATTGCCATATGTGTTTGGGAACCTCTTGCAAAAAACCTATACTCCCTTAAGGGATTACTGTGCCCAGACTATGACCTATTTTATATACTCTTCGCATAATAAAGTTTCAGCAAAGTATTTGACAAAATCTCTTCTACTCTCCTTATGGGCTAGCTAGAAAGAGGAGAGGAGGTAGTAGAATTCATAATTGATTAAATGACTAGATGCAAAAAAATAATCATTAATGAGTCAATGCCAACTTGGAGGGAGGTCCCTAGTGGGGTTCTTCAGGGAATTGTCCTTGTCCCTGCGATGTTCAACATTTTTAGGAGTGACTCAGATGCAGGTATAGGATGAATACTCATCACATTTTAAAATAACATAAAAGTTGGAGAGAGAGGTCATGCATTGAATGAATTGGGAGCTAGCATGAGGTCAATAGGTTAGAACAATAGGCCAAATCTAGTAAGATGAAAATTGGCGGAAATAAAAGTAAAGGCTTACAGTTGGGGTCAAAATATCAATTTTATAAGTGGAGAACAGGAGAGCATCAGATCCTGTTAAAAAAAATGGTCTAGGGGCTTTAATAGATTGCAAACTCAAATAAGTCAGTAAGGTGTCATGGCAGCCAAAAATATCTAACTCATTTAGGTTGCATTAAGAGAGGCAGTGTCCAGAATGAAGCACTCTGCCCTCATTGTATAAAATCTGGAGGACTAAGTTTCATCCTAGGCATTACATTTTAGGAACGATATTTATAAGTTGACATGCATCCAATAGAGTAGGAGGAATGTAGGAGTTTGTGTAGTATGCTGGAAAGGACACTGGCTTTTGAGTCAGAGGCCCCGAGTTCAAATTCTACCTCTGATGTCTAATTGTGTGACCTTGGGCAAGTCATAACCTCTGGGACTCAGTTTCTGCATTTATAAAATTAGAGCTCTGAGGTTCTTTCTAGTTCTAGGTCTTACATTCATGTTATAGGAGAAGGGTTGAAAGATGTGCTTATGTAGCACATGCAGATTCTAGGAATCCTTACTCTGACTCAAATACACACCGACAAGTCAGGTACCCATAATAAAACTGGCTACATCTCTCTTCAGGGCTCCAAGAGTAGTTCTGAGAGGTTACCGTGTTTCCCCGATAATAAGACCTATCCAGAAAATAAGCCCTCCCCTTACTGTGTAAGATTCCTCTAAAATAAGCCCTCCCCCGAAAATAAGCCCTATTGAGATTGCTACTGTAGTGAAGGTGATCCCCTGCGCTACACGCTACATTACGGTCTACATTACGGTACCCTCTGTATGCACTGCTCCCCCCACCGAAACGCATGCCGCGCTCCGAGCTGCATCCAATCAGAGCTGCAGCAGTGAGCGCGTCATCCTGTTCTTCCCCAGTGATTTGCTTATTGAATAAAGGTACATTTTTTTGTTCACATTTACCTGTTTATTAAAATTGCTGTCAATGTTCATTAAAATAAGCCCTCCCCTGAAAATAAGCCCTCTGGTGTTTTTCTGTCCAAAAAAATTAATAAGACAGTGTCTTATTATCGGGGAAACATGGTAGGTGTGGTTTTTCTAATGTTACAATTCATGAGCCCCCACCAGTATGTTTCACCTATGATTATCAGCTGCTTTATAGGTAGGTTCTGGAAAAAGGATATTTACTAATTTACTATAAAATGTTCCCTGGGACACATTGTTTCACCAGTACATATGGAATCCAGGAAAAAAATGCACTTAAGCTTGGAAAGCATGTATTAGTAAGGGGTAATACAACTCTCAGAAGTCTCTTTACCATGGACCTCAACATGTTTCCCTTATGTATGGGATAAGTTTTGCTGTTGGACTCTATGAAGAGTCTTGAATCTGGATTCAGTATGTCTTTGGTTCTTGATGTAGACACTGCTGTCAGATGTTCTGGGGATACTCCTAGGATGACAATGGGAAGTCCAAAACTCTCGCACCCCTCACAGCTAACAATGAATGTCCTTCTCCAACTAAGGTGGAAATGTTCTCTTCCCCATCCATACCTCCAAAATTCCTGATCCTCTCCAACACCAGGCATTCAAATCTCTTCTGTTCCAAGTTAGTTCTTTGGTTGTATACAAGTCAACAAGGTGTTACTGAGTTGTACCTAGTTGAAATTTGATTGAAGGAGGTATCTAGATCTTATTCATACCCAGTTCTGATCCAATTGATTCTACCAAGAAATGTTCTCGTTTGACAAAAATAATTATTTTGAAGTAATTTAAATGGAGCCCTAGCCTGTACTTAGTGAAGAGAAAAGAGAACATTGGTTATGGAGGAGCATGGTAATGGTCTTCCAGGATCTGAAAAGCTCTCATTTAGGAGAGAGATTAGAATTGCTCTGTTTGACCTCAGACAGCAGATCCAGGATTGGTGGGTGAAATCTACAGAGAAGATTCAAGCTTGGTTTAGGGAAAAACTTCTGGATAATTAGAGCTGTTCAAAAGTGGAATGGGCTGCCTCTGGAGGTAGTGAGGAGGTGAGGAGTTTTTTCCTTTTCCAAAATATTCAAGGGATGGTTGGGTGGCCATTTGCCAGGGAATGTTCTAGAGGGAATTAACTCCCTGTTCAGGTATGAGTTGGACTAGATAACTTCTGAGGTTCCTTCCAGCTTTGAGACGGATTCTTTGACATGTAAATGGATCTCTTAATTATGAATAGGCCTAATTTGATATTTCAGAAGGAATACTAGATCTAGAGTTAGAGATCCTTGGTTTGAATCCTGGTTTTTATTTTTACTTATGGATGCCAGAGTCAACATACTGCAGCGTTACAGGCTCTGAACTGAGAATCAGAGGACTGGGGTTCAAATTCTACCTTTGTCACTTAACTTTTTTGTTAACTTTGGACAAGTCACTTAGCTACCCCTTGGTTTTCTCATCTGTAAAAAGGAACAAGTAAATTAGATGGCTATTAAAGATCCCTTCCATTTCTGTATCTTTGATCCTGTGATCCTGAGCAAGTCCATTAATCTGAGTCTGTTTTTTTTCATCCATAAGATGCAGAAGTTGAATTTTATTGTTTTTCAGTCATGTCTGACTCTTTGTGACCCATTCTGGGGTTTTCTTAAGAAAAATACTGGAGTGGTTTTGCCATTTCCTTCTCCAGCTCATTTGACAAATGAGGAAACCAAGGCAAACAAGGTTAAATGACTTGTGCAGGGTCACACGGTTAGTTAACCAGATTTGAACTCATGAAGATAAAGTCTTCCTGACTCCATATCTGACACTCTGTCCACTGTACCACCTAGCTGCTTTAGAAATTGGACTAGCTGTTCCCCAAGGTTTTGTCTACCACTAAATACTATGATACTATGTACAGAAATCTGCTCATATGATCTGCAGACAACTGATCTACCTACAAAAGAACAGAGAACCAACTGAGGCTATTCAAAACTGGTAGTACTATAACTCTTACTTAAACTAAGCAGAATAAAGATCATAATGAGGAACAATGAGGATTGAAAAAGAGAAATTATGTATAGTACTTTGCAAAACTCGAAGATCTATATAAATGCTGTTATTATGATGAAATTATTGTTTGCCCACCCAACTTGTTTTGTTATTCAACAGCTAAAGTTACTGAATATACTTGGAAGAATTAAAATTGTATTTCTTAAAGTATGCTATTATCATCATATCATTATTATTAAACTTATCTAACCAATTTGTTTTTTTTGCCTTTCAAAATTTCCCAAAGTCTGAGTAGCTTTCATATGGGTTCATTGCTTTGTTTATTCTGTTTATGTCAGAAAAAGCTATCTTTTAAGTATCTTGATGTGTTGGCTTTGAATAGTCCAATTTTCTTGAATCTGGGCCAGCCCACCTGACTCCTTGTTCCTTCTCTGTGGCAAGCCTGGCAGGATATTTCTTTGAAATACTTATTTAGCAGCTAAAGTTACTGAATGAACTTGGAAGAAAAACAATTGTATTTCTTTAAAAAATTCTAGAATTCATATTTTTCACAAATATAGACAAATCTTTTGCTGGTGTGCATGGAATATCAAAACTTTTCTAAACTAAGATTTTGAAGGCTAAACTGTGTTTGAATTTATGTTCAGTGTTGGAAACACAAAATATCACTCCATGTTTTGGAAATTGTATAGTTTTACATTTGTTTTATTGGGAGCTTATAATACAATGAGTTTTTGTTCTTTATTGCTGTTTTTATTGCTGAGTGTTTTAATATCTCTTCTCAGAAAATTTCTCTGATTTGAAATTTCATTTATTTTCGGATGAGACAAATATGAGACATTCTTTATGTTTATATATTTTCTGAACTCTCTTTTTTGCATCGATTAGCATCTTGAACAAAAATCATGTTTCTAAATAGATGTGAGTAGGGCACAGTGAGGTACAGTAAGAAGAGCATTGACTCTTGTGTTGGAAGTCTTTGGTTCAAATCCCACCTCTGATACTTATTCCTTGTGTGAGCCTGAGCAAGTCACCCCCCTGGGCCTCAGTTTCCTTATATATAAAATGAGAGGGTTGGTCAGATAGATGGTCTCTGAGGTTTCAATCTATTTTAATAAATATCACGACTTACTTTAAAGAAAAAACTAACAGTCATTTAAGAAAGTCCTTCAAATAGGACTCTTTCTTATTTAATAGAATGATCAACTAATTGAATAGAAAACCTTATTTTTCACCCCTTGATAGGGAGATGATAGATAGAGTGAAGACTGAGACTTTTTTTTTGGCTAATGGCAGATGCTGGAATTTTTTTTTTGTTTGACTATATATTTTTGCAGCAGAGATTTTGGGTTTTTTTTTTCATTCTCATGGTTAGAGGAAGGAAAAGTGGGAATGAGAGAATGCGGATGTTCCCCTCAAATAAAACAAAACTGAACAAAAAAGAAAAAAGGAAAATTTTGGTTTCTCTTAAATCAAACAAGCACAATTTGAGGACTGCAACTTTTAAGGATCAAAGCTGAACCAGGCCTATGAAATTAGTGCTGGTGTCCCAGTCATTCCTTGGGGATGAGCTGGTACACCAGGCTCAGCTCTCCACAAACTCTGACAAGGACTCCAGCTCCCTGGGCTCTGATGACTCTCCCAGCCTTCCCTAGCTCACGAGTTTACCTAAAAACTAAAGAAAGACAGGAAAGGCAGGAAAGAGAAGGAAATACAACAGGGACAACTCAAGAGCAGAGCCATGTGCTTATGACCTGGGTAGAGTGGCCTGCTAGAGCTGGTCTCTCCCCACTGGAGGTTCGGAATACAGCCAGATGAGGAAGAAAGAGGAAGGGAGGCATTGGTCATTTAGTGCCTTTTGAATGCAGACCCAGTTCTGGCATAGCAGTCAATCAAAAATCTATTTCTTTACCACCTGCTAAGCAGACAAGAGACAATTACTGAATATAAAGACTCTGAGGTACATGGGAGGGCCCTGATCATACATCTGCCCTCCAAGAGTAGACTCGCCACTCCTGCCATGGGTCAGCAGCAAGGAGAGAATACTGTATTTGCTCTGAGGATGGAGCTCCCAGTGCCCAGTCCTCCAATAATATTTCAAGGGAGAGCTCTGTTAGAACAGTGGGAGAAGTCAATGGGGAGTGAACATTATGTTTCTTTTTTAAAAAGTACTCATGCATTTTGATGCTCTTGTAGTGGAGACTGAATTTTGGCCTACACACAGAGGATGCTCAAAACAGCCATTCCTCATTCTGTTCAATCACATAAGATCTTTGAAGTCTGCTTCTGGTAATATGGTGGTCTAGTCATGAAGGGCATGATTAGCAAGCCCTCAGGCCTTCCTTGGCCTTCCCCAGCCCTGTAACTGCAGCAGGCAGGCAGGGTACTGTATCAGCTAAAAGAAGAGGCATGTTCTGGCTCAGTTTTTTCTTCTGATTCTCCAGGTGGAAGGGACTTCCAGTGAAACAAGAGGAAGACTGACTTTTCTTCACTCCAGCATCATGGTGAACCCATCCACATGGCAGGTAGTGCAGGGGAGACTCAAGGGTGAGACACTGCCTGAGTCATTGGCTAATGTTTCCCTATTTTGTGTTTGTTCTTCCCTGATCAAAGGAATACAGGTATCTTGAGATGACTATGTCCAGGCTTTGTGGCAACCTTGAAAGCTGAACAGGTCTGAAGGACCCAATGAGACCGAACTGAATGGCAGCAGGGGAGGAATCCCTGGCAACTACTGCAGCATTCTTGGAGAAGATGGCCACTGACAAGAGGGTGGACCCAAACCTTGCCACTTTCCCAGCAGACATTTAAATAGAGTTGTTTGGACAGTGCAGAGCAGAAGTAAAATGTAAAATACCTAATCAAGAGTCCTATGCCTTTCCCCCTCCAAAAATTAAAAAGAGTCCCATGAAATGCTTTCTGTTCTTATAAAGCAAAAGTATCAGCCACCCTCCCCCCCACCCCATTTCTGGATCACTGCCTTGTCATGGTGGAGGGTCTTGCGTGGCTCAATGAAACTATGAGCTATTCCATGCAGGGATACCCCAGATGGACAGGTCATAGTGACTAAAAGTGATCCACAGGAGAAGAACATGGCAAACCACTTCAGTCTCTTTGCCCAGTAAACCCCAGGGACAGGTCCACGAAGTCACAGAGAGTCAGTCACAACTGAAAAGAAACAACAAAATGAGCCTCCCAGCAGAATATCATGGGACAGGGTGCTGGACTTGGCATAAGAAAGAGCTGAATTAAAATTCTATCTTAAAGTCCTAGCTGTGTGACCCTGGTCATTTAAATTCTTGAAACCTCAGTGACTCCATTTGTTAAATGGAAATAATAATAGCATCTACCTCACAGGATTGTTGTGAGGATAAAATGAGACAATGGATGCCAAACATAAAATGCTTTGCAAGCCTTAAAGCACTATAGAGATGCTAGCTATTTTTAAGTCAAGTTGCTGAATTTTGTCTTAGTCTTTATTGAGTTCATACTGAGAATTTTATACGTGGCACATCTTTTGAGTCTAGAAATAAGTACCTGTACCTGATTCATATTGTCCACTGGGTTCCTTTTTATTTTCCTCTTTTGAGGAAACCTTAAACATGAAGCCATAACCTAAGCTATAAGTAAATTTGTCCCCATGTGGAGGTTTAAAGACCTGAAGAGTGTGAGAACAGGGACCATGGCCCAGTCTCAGGCCTGAACCAGGCCCAGATCACATGCATGATTACAAAAAAAGAAGTTGATGCAGTACTCCAGTCCCTATGGACCCAATATTGGTTCCTCAAGGTTAGACTACATTCACATTAAACTTTTTTATCCAACTTTTATCATGTTAGTTTTCATGACGTTCAGGTTCCTTTTCTCTGAGTAACTAGCTTGATTTACTCTTTTGTTAGACTATACTTCTGACTCTTTTTTTCCCCTATTAACCAGTTCATATGCTTTCCACATTCTCCCTCCTAACGTCTGGCATTCTTCCTCATCATTCTCTAAAACCCTTAACAATAAGAAATATTTACTGAGTACCTACTGTTTTCTGGGATTTGATTGGTAGATAATGAGCACTATGATCTGGATTGGGTTATAAATTTGTATCTCGTGAATCTCGAAGAAGGAGGAGTTGCTAGTGAAGGTGACTTAGGGAGAGTCTGGAGGTAGAAATGGTGATGGAGAAATCTTCTGACTTGCCTACTCCCATCAGCGAGGTATAGAAACTGAGAATAAAGGTAGCCAGTATTAGTAAGAGTAGTGAGGGAAACAATGACTTCAGGAGGGAGTTGTGAGGGCTAGAAGATGGAAGGGATGAGAAAGATAAAGTTTAAGATGAAAAGACACTTGCTAATTACAGAACAGGCATTCCAGAGGGCACAGTGGGAGAGATGGGTATATTTGGAGTGGGATGTGGTGGAGGGAGATATTGAGGTGGTTAGGGCTGAGAGAGTGGTCAGATAATAATGGGGAACCAGGTTTATGTGTTGGTTATCAGGGATTCATGATCACTGGGATGGGATGATTATAAGGAGATAGGTGCATGCTAACCATTGAATAATGGCTCTAGGTAAAAGCATCAATAGTTGAAGAGACATTTGTTGAGAGATGTATGGGATTAGACTATTTGGGATCTTCCTTTGGGGTATAGCCTCTTAAGAGATGGAGATATTGCACCCTAGGATACCCAAGGAGGCCTACCAAATAATAAACAGAAGAGGAGACATGGGGACCTGTTGAGGAGACCAGGGTGCTGGTTCTGGAAATAGGCCTAGGTCCTTTCCTAGGTCCCCTAGGAAATAGGCCAGCCTTGAGTTAGAGATGGTCCTAGGGAAATACCATCTGAAAATATATCAAAGTGATTTATATTTTTTATTTTTTGCTTTTTGGAGGGGGGAATGCAGGGCAATTGGGGTCAAGTGACTTGGCCAAGGTCACATGGCTAGTAGGTGTTAAGTGTCTGAGGCTGAATTTGAACTCAGGTCCTCCTGACTCCGGGGCCGGTACTCTATTCACTGTGCCACCTAGTCACCCCCTTTATTTTGTTTACAACAGTCTTTAACAGATTGGAGAAAGAAGACAGAAATCAAGGGGGGAAAAAACTAAAGTAGAAAATTTGAGATTAGCAAACATGGGTTTGTAGTTAGACCTGATATGGGACACATTCAATGAAGAATCAGGAGAATAAATGTCCTGAGGCTCATTAAATCTTCCTTCCTACTGACATTTTTTGGTTACCATTAGCTTCCCCCCCCCCCCCCCCGTTTTATATCTTTTAATAATAGCTGACAAAGAATTCAGGCCACAAATCCAGCAGATCATAAAAAAGGAACAGGGAAAAGACACTGACTCCAGCACTTTGCTTATTACACAGGCAAATCTAAACAAATGAAAAGGAATATAAAAAGGGAATTTACTGCACCTGTCAGCTGGGCCATTCCCAGGGTTATTATAGAAAGTATTTATGACTTCCTGAGGATGAGGACTGCCACAATCCAGCTTGCTTGCGACCTTGTACAGAATGTATAGAATTACAATTTTGCTGCAGACTGAGTCTATGGGTTTCATAAATAAGGAAAGAAGATTGGTTTGAGAGATTACTTATTTATGTAGAAACAACTTTGAGAAAAATACAGAATGGCTGAAAGGTAAATACTAAAGATTTATGCTTTAATACTCACACCATTTGGTGAAGTGTTGGTTTTTTCCCTCCCAAATATGCTTGGGGCTATTGCCAACATTTAGATTTCCTGCAAAGGCAGCAGTTGGTCAATATTTGCAATGGATTTTCTCCTTTAATATTCTATCAAACTGGATGTGATGATGGTGGATGGAAGAAGGGATAAAATGCCATTTTCCCTCCAAGCTGCATGTTTCCAACAGCCAACTGGGTTGGAGCAGGCAGAGCCTGGTCTGAATCCCTCCCCTTGGAAGTGCTGGGCATTGGCAGCTCTCAGTAAAGCTCTTATAGCTCTGCCTAGGGTTTGAAACTCCATCTTCTGCCCCCAAAACACGTAGGAAGTCAACCGGATTACTACTGGGACGGGAGCCAGAGGTCCTTGGCAGGACTCAGTGTCACGGAGGCGAAAGCTACTGTCTCTTTCCCTTGGCTCCAGGGGAAAGCGGGAAGCAGGCTGTTTCCAAAATGCCCTGAGTCCTCAAGTTGGGATAGACAAACATACCCTCCTCCAACAGGGATCTTCCTGACTCAGGCTCAGTGCTCTATCCACTGCAACACCTAGGTGGCCCTATACATACATACATACATGTGTATATATGCATATAACATTTACATAAATATTTGTGATAGTGTAAGAAATGATGAGCATGATAATTTGGGCTCTGATCCTGTTTTCTCAAGTAATTTCTTCAGATAATACTACTACTAGGTGTTAAGGGAATTTTTACCCCTGGACTTCAGAGCAAACTTTTTGGGGTATGTAATGTGACCACCATCTACTGTTTTGTAGTGCAGTTATTATTTCCCTACAAGGAAGGACTGTATCTTATTTCATTTTTCTATACCACCCCACCATACCCCGAGTCTAGCATTGTACTCCACACACAGTAGTAACTTAGTAAATGTCTGCTGAATTTATTTCTTTCCTTTCTTGAAAAATAACAACAAACTCATCAAAGGTCCCAAGCTCAAAACCAAGAATTTATCAAGCATTTATCTGTGCAAGCCACTAGGTGGCACAGTGCACAGAGTGCTGGACAAGGAATCTGAAAACGTTGAGTTCAAATCCTGTTTGAGGTTGCAAGATCCTGGGCATGTCACTTACACTTAACTTCTGTCTTTCTCAGTTCCTTCACCTGTAAAATGGAGATAATAATAGCTCCCACCTCCCAGGGTTTTGTGAGCAAAAATATAAGATATATTTAAATCTTTATATATCCATATCTAGATCTACATACATATGTATGTGTTATACCCAGGTGTCACAGTGGATAGAGCTCTGGGCCTGGAGTCAGGAAGACCTGAGTTCAAATGTGGCCTCAGACACTTAGTAGCTGTGCGACCCTGGGCAAGTCACTTAAGCCTGTTTGCCTCAGTTTCCTCATCTGTCAAATGAGCTGGAGAAGGAAATGGCAAACCACTCTAGTATCTTTACCAAGAAAACCCCAAATGGGGTCACAAGGAAGAGTCAAACATGACTGAAATGACTGACCATAAAAATGTGTCTTTGTGTACATTTATACATGCACACACAGACATACATATATACATATAAACACATACAAATAAACATATATATTATATATATTTTGCATTGCAGATACAAACATAAAAACAAAACCATTTCTCTCAAGGGGCTGACACTCCAAGGCAAACAATGCAGAGAAGTAAATATGAAATATATACAGACATTTAGAAATAATGATAAAATACCCAGTCAACTCTATTTTATGTAGAATTGAATTTCAGAGTATCAAAGTATAAAACCAAGTTCTTAAGCTTCTCTAGTTCTGTGGGAGCATTCCTTTATCAGTTTGTCCATTTCTTTATTTTGGGGGTAACTAAAAGTCCAAATAATACCAGGAGAGAGTGATAAATATGAATCCAATGTATTTTGTTTGAACACTATTGCTAAATTCTTAATAGGGACAGGACCAAGTGTGTTTACTACATTATATACAAAGGAGGAAATGAAATCAACATTAATGACTTTCCCAGATACATGACAAGAATTGATTTCCATTCTGCCTGTGGTTTGAAGTAAGGGAAAAAAGGAACCTGGATGATTTTCCCCATCAAGCCTCACCACGTCCCCGACAACTATACCCACACTACCTACCCCTCTCCCTTGCTTGTTGTCCCTAAAAAGCTTGGCTCACATTATAGTCAACACAGTTCAACTCTACAAGTTCACATAGTACTTCAACCTATACAAAGACCACAGAGTGGAAGTGGGCACCCAGCAATCTCTTCCACTAGAACTCTTGATTCCAGTCTCAGTCCTAAGTGGGATCAGGTTGGGATGTTTCCATCACTGCCCAAAGGATGACTAGCTAGGCCACAGCCTACTTCCCCCTTCTCCACCTGGAGTTCTTGTGCTGGCATTGTGTTCGGAGAGTGACTGGCCAGGAATCCACTTATGTAATGCCCCCACCCCCATAAAGGAATCTCAAGAGTGCAAGTTAGAAGGGGCCTCAGAAGTTATATAATCCAATCCCTTCCCGAATCATGAATCCTGTCAGCAATGTCTTTGATAAGTGGTTGTACAGACTCAGCTTGAAGATCTCTGGTAGTGGGCGATGTAAATGCATCAAGGACTGGAACGGATCCATTTTTTTGCCCTTAGCATTTATTGAAAGTCTCAGCTTATATTAGATTTCAGTGCTCCTGCCACTATTAGAAGACCATGGCATTCTTTATAATAACATAGATAATATAACAAAACCATTTTAATAATAAGAAAAAACCCATTTCATACAATACTATATGAAAAAGTAAAAGGAATACTTTAAAAGAATGAACCGAGGGGCGGCTAGGTGATGCAGTGAATAGAGTACCAGCCCTGGAGTCAGGAGGACCTGGGTTTGGATCCAGCCTCAAATATAACACAAAAACTAGCCATGTGACCTTGGTCAAGTCACTTAACCCCAACTGCCCTCCAAAAAGCCAAAAAAAAAAAAAAAGCATGAATCGGTGGCTTGTCTTGGTTATCTGTTCTTAATTACATTTCTTATACATGTCCTTTAAAAATATGATATCTTCCCTTAGCTCCCAGTGTGGCCACATTGGTCCCAGGGTCACCTCTCCCTACCTCCACTCTCTTCCTCATTGCAGTGAGTTGCCACTGCATCCCCAGAATGCAACCAAAACTCACCTAGCCTTTCTCTTTTTTTTTTTCCTGTCCTTTCTTTGAATTCTCTTTGAAATTTTTTCTCTAAAGATCAAAATACACATCAATTGGTTCTCAGTGTTTTCTTCTAAGTTTCTCACAAAATCTAAGATGTCATGATCACTGCCTCCTAAGGTATCCATAATTTCTTCTTCACCAACTCAATCCTCCTTATCCATTTGAATCAGGTCTAGAATAGCAGTTCTCCTGCACTGACATGGGACTCTTAGGCCTACTATTGCTCAGAGTCTTGCTGATTAACCACACACCATTTCTCCTGAAAAACTCACTCTCTCCATTGGCATACCCTACACTTGATTCATCCTTGATCTGACCTTAGTGAAGGACAAAGGAATTTTTTAGGCTCTGTGACATTGGTGCAAGTTCTGCCTAACCAGAAGTCGAGGAAAATAACTGACACCATCCAAAGACAAACTACCCTTATTTACCCCCTAATCTTGATTACTGATCTTCCATCCTATGTTTGATTCAAGGTTTAACAATGAAATTAATTTTCAAAAATGAAAATAAAAATATTCCATTCACTTTCATTGAGTCTGAAAACACAATAGACAATAGCAGATATATGTACACAAACATCTACAGATCCATACTAACAAGTCACAAAAACTAATGAGCAAATTAGTGAATTATGTCCCTATTTACGTTTATATTCAAGTTAGTCTTTTACCTTCCCTAGTGACTATGAACAAAGAATAGCCTGTCAGAATTTCCATGTGTGTTTAAATTTCATATACCTTGTCTTATCAGAACTCAATCAAAATTCTTAATGCTATTATTTGTTATCAGGCCTATGATCTGAACACAAATTAACATTCTTTCACATTGGACTAGAATCAATGCATGGTAATGGCTTTTTCTTGCTGTGGACATTGGTCTTTGCACTCTCTTTAGCGAGTCATAACATGACTAACTATGGATCTGAAGGGAAATGATATCTCACTGAAAGGATAGTTTGCTTAGATATCATCAACAGTTTTACATTATTGGGGACATTAAACCCCATTCCACCTTACTACTTAAACTTAGTTCGAATGACCAAAAGAAAGATTTCCCTTCTAGTTATTTTGGTATTATCTTTTGTTAAATGTATTTGTGTCATTTACATTTTTATTCATTTTAAAATAAATTTTTTATTACATTTTAAATTCCAAATTGTCTCCCTCCCTTCCAGCCTCATACTATAGAGAAGGCCTCCATTTGACACAGATACACACACATATGTAAACCCATACTGTGCACACTTCTGTTTATCAGTTCTTTTTCTGAAGGTGGATAGCATCTTCCTTCATAGAGCCTTTGTAGTTGATTTAAGTATTTATAATACTCAAAATAACTTAGTTGTTCTTTGAACAATATTGCAGTTAATGCATACAATGTCCTCTTGGTTCTGTTCATTTTGCTCTTCATTATTTCATAAATTTTCCACATTTTTCTGAAATCAACCAGCTCATCATTTCTTACAGCAAGGTAGTATTCTATCACAATCATATACCACAACTTGTTGAGCCATTCATTCCCCAAGTGATGCACATCCCCTTAATTTCCAGGCATTTTTGGATATTCTTCCCACTCCACCCTCCTGCCAAATTGAGCCTTCCCTTGTAACAAAGAAAAACTGTCAAGCAAAAAACCAGTAACACAATTACCAAGTCTGCCAGTAAATACAATATTCTCCATCCATAGTCCACCAACTCTCCAAGGAAAGGAGGAAAGTGCATTTGTTCATTTCTTCCCAGGGTCAATATTGGTCATTATAATTACCAAGCTTTCAATCTTGTTTAGTGTTCTTTGTATTTACAAGATTATGGTCACTATTTATACTATATCCCTGGTTCTACTTATTTTATTCTATATCAGTTCATACAAGTCTTCACATTTTTATCAAATACTGAAAGATTTTGAGTTTTCTTCTAAATGACTTAATAGTTCAAAATGACTGATTTCAACTTAAAGGGTCAGAAAAATACACACATATGGTCTTTCTAGAATGAAAGACTTAGTAATAGTTTAACTGGAAACAGAATCAATTTTCTGACTCAATGTAGGAACCTTCTAGAACCAATCAAGCAAGCATTTTTTTGAGTGCATCCTCTGCACCAGGTACTGTCCTAGTCACTGGGTATACCAAAAATAAAATAATTCCTATCCCCAATGGGTAGATGAATAGAGAGAAAGGAACAGATGAGAGTGATGCTGTGGAGACAGAGTTAATAAGACCTATAACTGCCTGCATATGGGTGGGGCATGTAAATGAGAGGGAAGGGTACACTTTAGAGTCACAATTCAATTATGAATCTACCCAATTAGAGAAGAGTGATTTGATTATATTACTATTATATTATAGTGGACCAGGGATCATTGAGTTAAGAATGTTTTTCACAATTTAAAATAAAGTTTTATTTAAAATGTAAAAATACCATTCTTAGCTCAAGGTCAGACAAAAGCAGGCAGACTGAATTTGGCCATTGGGTCAAAGCTTACTGACCTCTGAACCAAACTAAAAATAAAGCCCATACCATTATGGGTCCAGTTTAGAAACTTTTATTCTTATAATGGTCTTAGAGGATGAGAAACTGGGTGACAGAAATCTGGGTGGTACCTTATACAGAAACAGGAGGTATGGGTTTTAGGCAAAGATAATAGGTTCTGTTTTGGACATGTTGAATTAGAGAAGCCTGAAATTCATCCAATGCAACATGGAGGTGTGCTAGGCCTCCTGGGATCCCTGAATGTGGGATCAGTGGCATGGCAAGAGAAGTAAGAGTGGTGATAGGCCAGAGAAGATTAAGGAATGTAGCCCACCAAGATATCTTGGTCTAGGCAAACAAAACACTAGATTCATATTTTGTCTTCGGGGAAACAAAAGCAATAAGCCTTTATTTAGCAAAATTCCATGCAAGTGTTTTCTGAAGGTGAAAAAGTACATGGTTTGTAAGCCTTCACTCCATTCCTAAGCCATCTCTTGGTGTTTTGTTGTTTTTGGACACACACACACACACACACACACACACACACACACACAGAGTTAGAAAGCTAGGTGGTCCAGGTTGGAATGTTAATTTACTGGATTCCAAATAAAACACTACCTACTCTGGAATGGGACAAAAGCTGCACTGACCATTCCTCTGGAGCCTGGTGAAATCTACACTTGAACTTGGGAACTGCTTCCAAATACTTGCTATTGTTGTCTTTCTCAGATGACCTAAGAGCACATATGATGCTTTACAGTACACTTCGATTGCAAAATAATACTTTGTGCATAGGCTCATGAATGGTTTAACTACTTCCTGTTTATCTTTCCTTACTATAACTCTCCCAAGGAAATTTGTCCTGAAATTATACTTTTTCTTTTCTTTCTTTTCTTTTTTGATACAACTTAGCTAGAAAGTTGGTTCCCTGTCCTCCCCCCACCAACTCCCAACCCCTGTCATCAGTGTTACAAGATCCATGTTATAAGATGGTGGTTCTTTATAAATGGAAGCGTGTCCAGATAAATTTTGGATTTTCTTTAACTTGAAAGCATTAAAAACATTCAACACAATCACTGAAGCAGTTTGCTTTCCTACTTTCCTGACAAGAGCAAGCTTTCTTAAGTTACTGATTGTGGTTGAAAGATTCCCATTATTCTTCAAAGACGTGACACCTAAATAAAACACCTAATTTTATTTTAGAAAACTAGTTATACCTATTTATAAACAGCCTAAGAGAGTCACCATTTTTCTCTTGGAAAGCTATAACAGTCTATTTTTATTATTTTTAACTTATTGATTATTTTTGTCTATACTATCACCCGAGTCATTGATAAAAATGTTGGACAGAATGGGGCCAAGAACTGAATTCTTATAAAACATTAGTCTTCCCCCCAAGCTGGCTGACATGGATACATTAATCAACACTCTGGATTGGTCATTCAACTACTGCAAACCTATCTAATGGTAATATCCTGTAGTTCACATCTTTCCACTTTGTCTATAAGGAGATTATGAAAGACATAGTTAAGGTAAATGGCTATTATTTTTTCCCCCATTCTTTTGCTATGCTGTGAATTATTGATAACTGCTCTGTTTGGCCTCAAACATGGCTGTGTGACCCTAGGCAAGTCACTTAACTCTGCTTTAGTTTCTTCCTCTGTAAAATGAGCTGGAGAAGGAAATGGCAAACCACTCCAATGTCTCTGCCAAGAAAACCCCAAAGGGGTCACAAAGAGTCAGACACAACTGAAATAACTGAACAAAGCTCTTTCTAGAACACATTTTTTTCTAAGATCTTTTTAGGAATGAATGAGCTGCAGATATTAACTTTTTTTTTCCTCTTGGGAGGCAATTAGTGCCCTCTTCTGTATCCCAAATAATCATAATAGTAGACAGATAAAGTGTTAAATGTTTAGTATAAGTCAAGCACTCTTCTAAATGCTAGGGATACGAGTACAAGATAGCAAAACAGTCCTTGTCCTCAGAGAGCTTATATTCTAATGGGAGAAAGCATAAAAGAGGGCTGGAAATCAGGAAGGGAGTGGTCTGTGAACTTGGTGGCACAATGTAGAGATGGTCTAAAATTGGTTGGCTGGTCTGATTCCAGGCAAGATAGAGTAAAAACTCATCATCAGAGCCTGACATTGCAGCGTTGGGGGAATATAATATTCTGGAGTGGGGAGATGAAGATGTTCCCCATAATATAGGCATGGTGAAAACTGATCTTTACATTAGGCTTTAATGCTTCACAAAGCATTTCATATATTCAATTAATTAATCATTTATTAAGTGCCTAGGATATAAGACTATCTTGTTTGAATGTCACCACAACCCTGTCAGGAAGACAAACAGGTATTTATACTCTGAGATGTGGTTTAGAAAAATTCGAAAATGATCATCTAAATCAAATTCTTGGCCTTTGTATCATTTCATCCCCACACAGCCAGAAAAATAGTACATGACTAAGGCTCAAAACAACAAGTTAACTCTGAGTAATGAAAAAAAACAAAACAAAACAACTCAATGATAGCCAGGCAGAAGGGATATTGAAATACAGTTCCTGCTTTGTGACTACAGGTGGTGGACCACTATGACAGAATGTTCTAGGCTTCATCAGGCAGCCTGTTTGGGATGTTTTTTTATTATTTTTCTCTGTCACAAAGCAAGGTTTAGTTTGTAGAAGGATGTATAGGAAATGACTATTATAAAGGCAAAAGGCTTCAATAAAATATAAAAACATATTTAAATGTATAAAATTATACAAAATGACATAAAAATTAGAAGATATTAGGACAAAGTCTAGACAGAGATCTAGAAAGAACAGTTATCAAAAATTCACAGCCTAGCAAAAGAATTGGGAAAAGAAAAATAGTAGCCATTTTCCCTACTGGGTCTTTCATGTTCTTCTGATAGATGAGGTAGAAATTTGTGGATGGTAGGATGGGTTTGGAACAGTTGAATGACCCATACAATTTTCAGCTACTTCCAAAACACGTGTAATCTTATCATCTAAGATTACTGACTTTGAGTTGGGAGAAGTGGGTTTTGGCCCTGGTTCTTCCACTGATTAGCTGTATGATCATTTATAGTAATCACATCATTTCCCTTGGTCTTGGCTTCATAATCTGTTAAAAAACAAAAGGAGGCTGGGTTTCTCCACCATAGTCTCCTCCATTTCTAAATCAATGAGCCAATGAAATCTAAACCTAGGTTCTAGGGCTAACTCTGTGACCTTGGACAAATCAGCTAACTTGCTTACACCTATTTCCTCTTCTATGAAATGAGGGATGTTGGATGAGTTGGTTTCTTTTAGATTCTTTTCAGTTCTCATGTCCTATTATGATTTTTTTTCCTCCTAGAACTTCATATCTTTCACTACAACTCACCCCCTGCTTCAGGAAAGGAAGGTCCCCACATACCATACCTAATATTCCACATTGCCGGATGCGTTAGAAAACTGGATGGATTAGTTCAGGAATGTTTAAAGCACACAAAATATATGAACAGCTACTACAGAAACCCTGGTCAATCTGTTTCTGATAATGATAAATACCAGATGTTTTATAGGAAGATTAAACTTCCATATAACTTACCTAGAATTTGTGTAGTAATGATTTAGAAAAGGGGAACAGATGGACATGTAATTTATTCTGGAACCTGGCTTTCCACCTGTTTGGTTTTACCCTAATATGGGAATACTGTAAAGCCCCATCTTTTCCATCATGTGAGTTTACATATATATATATATATATATATATGTATGTGTATGTATATGTATATGCATATATATGTTGCTTTAAAAAATTCTTCTCCATATATATTATACTTGGTTATGAGTTCATGGTAAGGAAGTGTTGAAATTAATTTCCATTCAATTTGGTAAGTATTTGCTTTTTAAGTATCTATTATAATGTTTGAGGCACTTACAATATAAAGACCAAAATGAAACAGTACCTTCCCATTCAACCAGGGAGAAATAACTCAAATAAGTGTGTTTCTGAATATGTATGTAGGCATACATGTATACATGTATGTAGTATTATGAACACACACATGCATGCATGTGGCAGTTACTAGTTGTAGGACCCTGGGCAAGTCACTGGGCAAGTATTTGCCTCAGTTTCTCACCTGTAAAATGAGCTGGAAAAGGAAATGGCAACCCACTTCAGTATCTTTGCCAAGAAAACCCCAAATGGGGTCAGGAAGAGTCAGATATAACTGAAACAACTCAACAAAATATATATGTGTGTATACATACACACATAAATTTCTTTTTTTTTTTTTTGCTTTTTGGAGGGCAATTGGGGTTAAGTGACTTGCCCAAGGTCACAGGCTAGTTTTTGTGTTAAGTGTCTGAGGCTGGATTTGAACTCAGGTCCTCCTGACTCCAGGGCTGGTGCTCACACACATAAATTTCAATGTGAAAAGAGCATAAATAGCAGGGATATTCAGGAAGGGTCATTTTAGGCAGTAGTACCCAAGTTGTATCTTGAAGGAAGTTAGGGAGTACCCAGAAGGCAGAAATGAGAAAGACCTGCATTCCAGGTACAGGGGATATCTATCGGAGATGGAATGTCAGAGAAAAAGCGACAAAGCCTGTTTGCCAGGAATATAGAGTGTGGGAAAGGTAATAATGTGATCACTCTGGAAAGATGAATTGGAACCACAGTGAGAGGGTCTTTAAATGCTGGACAGATAAGTGTCTATTTTACTTTAGAAGAAATGGGGAGCTCACTCAAGTTGGGGCAGTGACAGGTTCAGATTTGTACTTTAGGAATACCAAGTTAACAGCTGTATGGAGGCTTGATGGGAGAAGGGAGAGCCTGGATGCCAGGCTGGGGAAACCAGTTAATAGGATATTATAATAGTCCAGGCAACAGGTAATGAAAGACAGAACTAGGGTGGTAGCTGTGTGAGTGAAGAGAAAAGGACAAAAATGAGAAATGAGGAGAAAGAGTCAACGGGACTTAGCTATTTTTTGTACATGGACGGTGAAGGAGAATAAAGAACAAAGGACGACTCCATGGTTATAGACCTGGGGACTAGAAGGATGGAAGTGACCCTGACAGGAAAGAGAGAATTTAGGAAAAGGGCTGGGTTTGGGGGAGAATAAAATGAGTGATTCAGTGGATAGAGTGCTGGGCCTGGAGTTAGGAAGATCTGAGTTCCAACCTGGCCTCAGATCCGTACTAGCTGTGTGACCCTGGGCAAGTCATTTCACCCTGTTCACCTCAGTTTCCTCATATGTAAAATGAGCTGGAAATAGCAAACCACTCCAGTATTTTTGCTAAGAAAACCCCAAATTAGGTCATGAAGACTCAGACACAACTGAAAATGACTGAACAACAGCAAAAATAAATTGCCTTATGCCAGGATCAAAGAGATCAGAATAGGGTGTATTTGATTAGCTAAATTCCTCTTGTGAGGCTTAGATCATAGACTTAAGCTTAATTTCATTTGGCCATGAGATGATATTGCTTATGTGACTGAGACTGAAAACTGGGGATTAATTTCTGTCCTGATGGACTATCCAGTTATCCCATTCAGAGAAGACCTTGTGAAGTTAAGGTTGAGAGCAGTCGTAATTGCATGGTATTTATTATCAATATATATTGTATGTGCTTAGGTGTGTACATGTCATCTTTCCTAAGAAAATACAAGATCATTGAAGGGCAAGCATGGTTTCATTTTTGGCCCAGTCGATCTGGTGCATTGTAGGTGCTTAATAAGTGCTTACTGACTGATGGAATAGTTGTGATTGTAATGTAATGCCAAGGAAAGGCAACTTCCCAGGTTCAAAATACCAGCATAGGTGCTCTCTATTTTATTCAGTAACAAACCAAGAACAGAGAAGATCAAAACATGACATCATTCAAAATACAGCATTTACTAAGTGTGATTAAATAATCTCCAAGTACTACCCCACCCCAGGATCTTCCAATCATTCAATCAATTACAAAGTCCCTGTTCTAAATACTTCTCCACCCCTAGGCTATACCTTCATTTGGTCCACCACAAAACCCCTCTTCTCAAATGGAGATTAGTTTTCAAACATAGGTAAAGTACCTTCAT
The DNA here is from genome assembly GCF_028583685.1 of Petaurus breviceps papuanus. Lineage (NCBI taxonomy): Eukaryota > Metazoa > Chordata > Mammalia > Diprotodontia > Petauridae > Petaurus > Petaurus breviceps. The sequence goes on along the minus strand of NW_027185903.1, from coordinate 20,078,078 downwards.
TTGTCAATCACAGAGCACAATAAGGTCAAAAGTTCCCCACCCCTGGATCACAATTCAATCTACCCCAGAGTTACATCAAGTTTAAACACAGCACTTAATACCCAAATGGAGGTCTTTTCTTCATCTTGACACGAGGCAAGTTCTCAGCAATCTTAGTTCCTGGGGAGACAAGGCTTAGTAAAGCCACAAGATACATTGCCAGTCCCTTCATGAATTTATCCTCTGTCTGTAGAACAGTCCTAGAACCCCTGAACACATTAGCAAAGCCCTCTCCCAGGATTTCTGTAAACATACAACAAGAAAATCCTTCTTCAGGGCTTCTGAACCAACAGAAAGGCTCCCAGACCCCTGCAACAACAGCACTGTCCTTCACCAGTGGACAGTATTCATTCTGTCTGCAGGACAGTCTCCAGACCCCTGCAACAACAGTACTGTCCCTCACCAGTGGACAGTATTCACTCTCTGTCTGCAGGACAGTCTCAGGGCTTCTTAGCGAACAGCCAGGTTCCAGGACTTCTTCAACAAAAGGACTGTCTTTCACCAGTGGACAAATCTGGCAAAACAACATCAAAACAGACAGACAAAGTACCAGCAAAACAGCCATGTCTCCTCAAGTCCTTGGCAGCTCAGAGGGCAGGTCTCAAAAGTCCAGGGCAATTCAAAGCGGCCACCAGCAATTCTCTTAGTCTCTCTCTCTCCACGAGGTGCTGCTTCCAAAAAGATCTTCCGCCTCTCTCTAGTGTCTCTCCAAATCTACATCACCAGCTCCTCCCAGTTCAGGACTTTCTTTTCACATCAACAAGCCCATCCCACAGGTGGGATTAACAAACTCTGGGTTTTAACACAATCAATTTGAAAACCAAGCCAATACAGGGGAATCTTTAATTGCCATTACTATCACAGTGATCAACAGTCATTTATTTGATTGAGCAATAATTCAGGGAGAAACAGATACCAAGTGATAATGCTGTGATGTTCATAGTCCAAATAAATACCAGTGTGACCTCCAACCTCTCTTTCTGTCTCCTACTCCCTCTTTTTATATTTTTGGATTTTCATCTTATCATCTTGTATTTTTTCCCCTTTCATCATCGCCTGTTTTGTTCTCTTCCCTCCTTGTCATTGTTACATCTTGCCTTTCCTCTACCCACTTATTGACCGTAATGTGGAGCTGGGGTGTATTTTTTAGTGCCTGCCATACTTATTGAAAAGAATTTTATGTTCCCTGTTCTTAATAGAAAAAGCAGATAACTTCAGTGTTTCAGATGTCTCTGAGAAAAAAGAAATGAATTTTTTTACACTTGGTCCTAAAATTATTTTATTGTGGGTCAGCAACATTTGATAGAACAGGTGCCCAACTCTTTCTGTAAAGACAGCAGTTGAACCTGCCAACACTTTGATATTACCTGCGTGTTCAAAGGCTCTTTATTAAGCCATTCTAAATTTACTGCCTTTTGGTTTTGCTGACATTCTCTTGTCCCTTTATTTTTTTCCTGGATTTTCCTCAACTGCTTAGTGTTTCTTTGTTCTATCTTCCATGATAGACTTCTTTCCAAAATGACATTTACTACTTTTAAAATTTTGTTCTTGAACATAAAGAGCTCTCTGCCTTCTGATGCCTTTGCCCTGGGTAATTATAGTCATTGACTTGTCCTGCTCCCCCACCTTTCAGCCAGTGTCTTGGTGAATATAGGGAGTAATGTTTCAAGTTTGCATGGTTGTTAGCAGCCTCTGAAAGGGCATTTTGTGACCCTTCTGAAGAGTCATGAAAGTAATGAAAGGCAGAGGGGAAATGACAAACTAACCTCATTGTAGGGCTGTCAAATTGCAAAAAGAGAAGAAGAGACCTCTGATCCTGTCAAATCTTGGCAGCTATGCATTTCTAGTGAAGGGCTCCCCTGGCTCTGGCACTCAGCGTCTACTGGAATGCTCATGTCTGTAACAAGCAGATGTGCCTGAGGACAAAAGGCAAAATGCGCCAACAAGGTGAACAACATCCAATTTGTGGCTATTTTTACTAGCAATAATAATTGCTCCAAAACCTTCCAAAGAGCTGTAATTTTGTCAGTGGAAGCATTCACTGCATTGATATAGCCCACCACCCTGATAAGGCTTGGGAGGGGGCCAGCAAGAGTCGATGAGCCCGCTCTTGAAGCCAGGCTGGACCCCAGATGACAGACAACTAGCCAACCCATCCCCCAGCTTGTAACAGAGCCCTCTGCAGCTTGGCAGAGCCTGTCCCAGCTAGCATTCCTCTGCCAGAGCCAAGGAGAACCCAGGGTCACTTCCCCAGCACAAGAAGGCGTGATTTCGGTGGAAGAATCCTATCCACCAAGGCAAACTTGGTACAGCTCAGAAGAGAGGAGAAACATTTTGCAATCAATAGTTTTAAAATCCAAATTAGAAGGCCTTACCAGGGTTGTGTAGTTAGCAGCATTACTCAAACATTTTCTGCCATTATTAGTCGTTTGATATTTTCTTAGCACAGCCTGACTTAGTTATTGTTTTGGTAATTGGCCAAGAGCAGGAAAGCCCGAAAGCTATTTTGCTGCTAGCAATCCTTCATACACGGAGCATTTCTAAGACATTGCTATGAAAACGCAGCATTTGAAAAAGCGATGCATACAGATACTCACCTCTAGGTGTCGTTTTGCACTCGTTATAACTTCCTTAGCAGGATGGCAGCTGTACTCTGCCCAATTTAAGATACCATTTGGTTCATGAAATGCAAACAGGAGGAATAATGCTCATGTGCCAGATCAACAGTTTAACTGAGAACCAATTAGTCTCATAAATTGTTAGGCATATCCAGAGCTAGAATGTCAATCTGGAAAGAGAATAAAAGTATAAACGCACTACTTTGTAAACAGGTTCTATAAATAATGAAGGAGCCAATGAAATAAAAAAAAATATATGTAGGAAAGTAGGCAATGTTCTGAGAGGAAAGAAAAATGGAGAATTATTAATCTATTAGTATAATACCATTAGCACTCTGCCTGATACGTAATAAATGGCTTGTTGACTGATTCTTTCCCAACTGCTATCTCATTTGATCCTTACAAGAACTCTGTGAGGCAGGTAGAATGGATATAATTTCTATATTAAGTAAAAAGTTTCATTGATACTTTTTTCAAATATTTGAGTTATTTCTGGAACACCCCCCCCCTTCGCCCCCCTTTGGACTCTCCTTTTTAACAAAGAAAAACTATTTATTTCTACTTTGCAGCCCCCAAAGTTCTAGTTTACAGACTTATAACCGGATACCTTTTTCCCTCAGGAACTGGGCATTTCATGGACTTAGTTTAGAATTGGAAAAGAATTTAGGGATGATTTAGTTCAAGCCTCTTAATTTTACATAATAAGGAAACTGAGATCGAAAAGACTGAAGAGATTTGTTCAAGTTACACAGTTAGTGGTAAGGCTAAGATTGAAATTGTACCCTATATATATAACCCCTGGATCTACCCCCTCTCATATGATTAAAGTCAGTCAGTCAACAAACATTCATTCTGTGCCAAGCACTGCACTAAGAATAATGCAAAGTAACTGATGTTCAAAATTATATATCTTGGGCTTTGTGATAAAGATAGGAACATGCCCTCTATCACACATTAGTACCTCAGTTATACTTCTTTGTGATGGACCAAGGTCCACTCTTGGTTTCCCCCTATTATTAGTGGGTTAGGACCTAGCGCTCTATTAGAAGCAAGGAAGCCTCAAATTACTGTGTATAATCCAGAGGAAAAGGAATCAAAAGCTCCTGAGCTCCAGTGCCACTGATTACCAAATGCCTATTAGACATTTCAAACTGGATATCCCATAGTCATCTCAGGTTCAAAATGTCCAAAACAACTCATCATTTTTCTCTCCAAACCTATTACTCTTCAAAACTTGTGGGGTTTTTTCACCCTTCCAGTCACCCAGGTTTCAGTCTTTTTTTTTTTTTCATTTTTCAAATGCTTTATTAACTTCTTATTTACATCATTCATTTCTGCCATATTTTGAGTTACAAATTTCCCCCCCCCCGTTTTTCCCCTACCCACAGGAAATCCCTCCTCCAATCCTCTCTCTCCCATATCTTCTCCCACACCCCCTTCTACTTTTCCAGTAGGGCGTGGTGGATCTCTATGCCCCAGTGCCTGTATATATTATTTCCCAATTACATGTAAAATAGTATTAATAATAGTATATATATATTTTAAACATTTGATTTTAAAACTTTGAATTCCAGATTCATTCCCTTCCTCCCTTGTCATCCACCCTTACTGGGAAGATAAGCAGTTCAATATAGGTTGTACATGTGTAGCTAATGCGAAACATTACCATAGTAGATATATTGTAAAAGACTGACTATATTTCCCTCCCTCCTATCCCACCTCCCACTTGTTCTATTCTCTGCTTTGATCCTGTCCCTTTTCAAAAGTGGGTGCTTCCAACTTCCCTCCCCCCAGCTTGCTCTCCCTTCCATCATCCTCCCTCTCATGGCCTTCCCTCCTATTCTCCTGTAGGGTGAGATATTCTATTTAGTGTGTATTTCATTCCCTCTGTGAGCCAAATTCAATGAGAGTAAGGTTGACCCATTCCCTTTTGCCTTCCTATTCTTCCCCTCCATTGTAACCATTTTCCCTTGCCTCTTCTATATGAGATAGTTTACCCCATTCTGTCTCTCCCCATATCCTTTCATTATATTCCTTTCTCACCTCTTAAATTCACCTTTTAAATATCATCCCTTCCTATTAAATTGGTCTTGTGCTCTCTATGTATAGCTGTATACATGTATACACACATTCACATATGTATTCATATGCCCATGTATCCTCTGATATATATATATATATATATATATATATATACATACATACATACACACATACATATATTTCTATTCCCTTCAACTATTTTCATACTGAGAAAAGTATCATCTGTTACAATTGTCATTTTTCCATTTAGGAATGTTAATAGTTCAACTTTGATAAGTTCCTTATGATTTCTTTTCCCTGTTTACCTTCCCATGCTTCTCTTGCTTCTTGTATCTGAATGTCAAATTTTCTATTCAACTCTGGTTTTTTCAGCAAGAATGCTTGAAAGTCCTCTATTCCACTGAATGACCATATTTTCCCCTGAAACATGATACTCAGTTTTGCTGGGTAGGTGATTCTTGGTTTTAATCCCAGCTCCTTTGCCCTCCAGAATCATATTCCAAGCCCTTCAATCCCTCAGTGTAGAAGTTGCCAGATCCTGGGTTATCCTGATTGTGTTTACACAATATTCAAATTGTTTCTTCCTGGCTGCTTGTAATATTTTCTCCTTGATCTGGGAATTTCAGAATCTGGCTATAATATTCCTAGGGGTTTCCTTTTTGGGATTTTTTTCAGGAGGCAATCGGTGGATTCTTTCAACCTCTATTTTGCCCTCTGGTTCTAAAACATTAGGGCAGTTTTCCTTGAGAATTTCTTTGAGGATGATTTCTAGGTTCTTTCTTTGATCATGGCTTTCAGATAGTCCAATAATTTTTAAATTATCTCTCCTGGATCTATTTTCCAGGTCAGTGGTTTTTCCCATGAGATATTTCACATTGCCTTCTATTCTTTCATTTGTTTGGATCTGTTTAACAGCATCTTGATTTCTCATAAAGTCATTAGCTTCCATTTGCTCCAGTCTAATTCTGAAGGAATGATTCTCCTCAGTGAGCTTTTGAGATTCTTTTTCCATCTGGCAAATTATGCTTTTTAAGGCATTCCTCTCCTCATTGCCTTTTTGAGCCTCTTTTGCCATTTGAGTTAGTCTATTTTTTAAGGTATTATTTTCCTCAGTCAGGCTGTTGACTCTCATTTCATAATTTTCTTGCATTGTTCTCATTTCTCTTTCCAATTTTTCCTCCACTTCTCTTATCTGCTTCTTAAGATCCTCTATGGCCTGTAACCAGCTCGTATTTTCCTTTGAAGCTTTTGGTACAGGAGTTCTGACTTCACTGTCTTCCTCCTGTTCCATGCTTTGATGCTTTTTGTCCCCAAAATAGGAGTCTAATGTTGAATTCTTCTGTTTGCTTTCCTTCCTTTGCCTGGTCATGTTGCCACTCAATTATTTGACTTTTGGGCTTTTTGCCACAGTAGGACTCTGCTACCAGACAGGGGAGCTTCTGTCCCAAATGCTGGGGTTTTCTCAGCTGCCGGACGTATTAGTTGGGTGCCCTCTCTGAAACCTCCACATGCTCTGGCAAGCTGGTCGCACACCCCAGGACCTCCACCCTAGACTGCAATCCAGATCCAAGCAGGTTAAAGCAAGAACAATTACCCCTCAGACTGGTCGCTTGGTCCCCCTACAGTCTTCAGGCCAGGAGCTGAAGCTGCCACATGGGGGAGGTTGTGCCACAGCCCTCAGTGGCTTCTTGCCCCAGGGGCAAAAGCTGAGGCATTCCCAGCTACTGGTTCCCAAAGTCCACACTACACTGACATCTCACTTTGTCCTTAGCATTTATGTGTTGATAAGTCTGGACCGCTACAGCTGCTGGTGATCTGGAGTCCCTCCAGCCGGTAGTCAGGTTGATAGGCCTGCCCTGGAGCTAAAACTTCCAGGGCGGGACTAGGGTCGGCTTCCAGAGCGATGCACTGGCTGATTCCTGCCAGCCTGCCTGGCTGTCCTCAGTGGGAGGTTAGCTTCTCTGTGTCATTTTGTGGGTTCTGCAGCTCCAAAGTTTGTTCAGAGTCCCCTTTTACATGGATTGGAGGTGGTGAGAGCTGGAGACACACGGAGGTCCTGTTTCTACCCCAGGTTTCAGTCTTACTCAACTCCTCATTCTCCCTCACTCCAAAATATTAGGTATAATATCTCTCCATTTCTCCCATTCCTCTCCTCTTTGCTCACATGGCCACCACTATAGTTCAGGCTTTCATTATCTCTCACCTAGACTATTCCAAGAGCTTCCAAATTGGTCTCTCTGACTCCATCTCTTCTCTCCCTAATCCATCTTCCATACAGCTGCCCAAGGGACTTTTTCCAAAAGCAAGAGTCTGATATGTTACTCCTACTCCAGTGTCTCCCTATTACCTCTAGGATCAAATATAAAGTTGTCTGCATAATATTTAAGGCCCTTTACAATCTGTCTCCAACTCACCTTTGCAGCCTTATATGTTAATTCTGTTCACATAGTTTATGGCATAGCCATGGAGTGCCAACTGGCCTATCTGCCAGACACATAACACTCCTCCCATTTCTATGCCTTTTCATGGGCTATTCCTCGTATCTGGTAGGCACTCCTTCCTTACCCCACTGTTGCCAGTTAGAATTTCTAGTTCCCTTCAAAGATCAGCTCAAGGACCACCTTGCAGTTCCCAATCCCCAAAGATGCTAGTGTTGTCCCCCTAACAAATTTCCTTATATTTGCATTGCATGTACTTTAAATGTACACATTTTCCTCAATAAGGGGAGTAATAATATAATCTTTTTGATCAATCTCAGGCACATCCATTTACTTTTATGTGCCCAAGTTTCCTCATCTGTAAAATGATAGGGTTGAAGTAGATGGTTTCTAAAGTCTCTTCCAAATAAAATTAAATTATAGAAAAATAAGCATATGTAAAAGCATGAGTTGGTTTCATTTCAAATACCTGGATTTGATTTTTTTTTTTTTGCTTTTTGGAAGGCAATTGGGGTTAAGTGACTTGCCCAAGGTCACACAGCTAGTTTTTGTGTTAAGTGTCTGAGGCCGGATTTGAACTCAGGTCCTCCTGACTCCAGGGCCAGTGCTCTATTCACTGTGACACCTAGCCACCCCATATTGAATTCTTTCTGGTATCCAAGACACTCTCTATCATTAAGGATGCAGGCAGGTAAATTATCTTGTCTTTCAATCGAGGGGACCCAATTTATCCAATACATTGCAGTATAGCTGACATATTATATTTCTATAAATCCAAGAATAGTGGAAGTATGGCTCAATTTATACAATAGATATAATTCTGAAAAGTTGTTCTGGTAGTTGATTTTTTCATGTAGAACACTTTACATTTGCACAGGGAACCACAAAATCATCTAATCCTAGAACTAGAAATAACTCCAGTCTCATTCTAACCCCAAAGGTAAATGTCTTTAAAGCAAAGAATTCTTTTGTAAAACAAATAAGCACCTGTAATTTATCTATTTCTCAAATCTAGAGTTTGTAAATCAAGTTTTCATGAAGGAGGATATATACATATAATCCACTAAATGGCACTCTAGTAATGAAAAAGTTAATAACAGGTGACATTTATAGAGCAAAACAGCATATATCAGAGGCAGGTCTTGAACCCAGGTCATCCTAGCTCAAGAGTAGCTTTCTATGTCCACTATGCTATGTTGCCTCATAGAGAGTAACAGAGGTGCTGGAAATAACTTGACTCATTACATGTAATCAAGTTTTAGAAAAGCACTATGCTTTCTCTCAACTGTTATTAAAATAAAATACATGAAGCAAGCAATATTCTAAGTTTTTCCTTACAGATTGAGCCAAGTCAATGTAGGAAACAATACTGTATTTATGCATTCAACAAGGGCAATTTTCCCCACAAAGTTCCTTTCCACCCTAATGAAATATAGTTTTAGCCCAAATAGCTTTCCCTCCCAGAGTGTGCAGTATGTTGTTCAGAATGTATTACTCTTGAAGACCCTGGTAAGTTCTATGGATGACTCACTTCCCACTGGTCTCTGAAGAAGTCAAGGGCAGAGTTATTCAATGGAGACTATTCAGAGAGAAGCTGCCTGCTACCTTAATCTGGGCTAACTATCTCTGGAGGGATTGTTATCAATTATAGGGGAGCCAATTTAATTGGCTCAGAGTGGCCTATCAGCACTTGAAAAACAACTCAATTATAGATCCTACTGACAAATCAAAAGTTCTGTGAAGGCCTAATATATGTTATTAGTTGCTTGTTTAAACTTGACTGAATAAGCAAGGTATAGTTCCCTCAGATGCCGCTGACCTCCTTCTACTGCATCATTCCTCATCACCTCATGTTAACTCCTTCCAAGTATAATACTCAGTCTGTAGCTGTAGAAACTCTGCCATTTCATGTAGTTTAAAGCAAGTTTTAAATTGATTTTTATTGATGATATTGATATTATTTTATTAAAGCAAGTTTTGTTGATGATTTATTGATTTTTATTGATGTTTTTGTTTTTTATATCACCATAGTTTTCCCCAATGTCCCTGCCCCACCCAGAGAGCTATGCTGTTTTTCAGTCATTCAGTTGTGTCCAACTCTTGCTGACCCCAAATACAGTTTTCTTGCCAAAGATACTGGAGGGGTTTCTATTCACTTCTCCAGTGGATTAAGTCAAACAGTGAGTAAGTGACTTGCCCAGGGTCACACAGCTAGTGAGTGTCTGAGACTGGATTTGAATTCATGTCTTCCTGAATCCTGGCCCAGTGCTCTATCCATTGAGCCATCTAGTTGTATCTCCAGAGAGTCATACCATATAACAAACAGTAGTTTTCTAAGAGACAAAAAAAAGAAAAAGTGGAAAAAAATCAGTATGACTGGTCAACAAATTGAAAAAGTCTGAAATGCATTTAATGTATACCACTTGTGGACCCCCCACCTCTGCAAAGCTTTGGGGCGGAAGGGTTTTCATTGCTCTTGTTTTGAACCATGCTTCTTCTTTATAATTTTGCAATATTAATTTTTTATGACCATTCTTTCCATTTGCATTGTTGTCATTATTGTATATACTGTGTATATTGTTTTCTTGATTTTACTGACTTCATTCTGCATCGGTGCATGCTTCTCAATATTTATCACATTCATTGCTACTTATGGTATAGTAATTTACTATTACATTCATGTACCATTATTTGTTTAACCATTCCCCAATTCTTCTCTGTGTTTTAATTGTCCACTTGTTCATTTTGCTCAGCTATAGCAATGTCCTCAGGAAGGGAGCATAGTAATCTGAAGGAGAGACAGCATGGCATAGTGGATAAAGTCTTAAACATAGTGAGGTAGATGTGTTTAAATACCACCTCAAATACTTACTGTGTGACCCTGGAAAAAACATCAACCTCTCTGAGCCTCAGTTTCCATTGAGGGGACCTGTACTAAACTTTAAGGTCCCTCCTCTATCTAGATCCATGATTCACTATTATCTACTTTCTGCTTATTGGTAGGCCTTCAATCACTCAATTATTTCCCTTCATCCAGGCTGCTAGCCTCTCCCAGTTACTCAGGAAAGACTCTTTACTTGATCTCCTAGGGTAGATACCTTAACAAAACTACCTTTGTTATTAAAAAAAAAAAACCCAAGTGGCAGAACCAGATTAAAATATAATTGGGAAATGTTTAACAAAATATATAAAAATACAGCTTAGGTAATGTTAATTTGTGGTTTTCTATGTCAATACTACCCACAAACTCTATGTGAGTTTTGATACCACTACAGTAGACTTCTAGGCCAGCCTACTCTTCCATGGAATTTGCTGTTTTATTCCCCAAAACTGGTTCCACAGAATAGTAGAATAGGAAGGAACTGCATGGTCACCTGTTTGACTCACCACTACTGCAGTAACCCTGTTCCATTTTTAGATTATCACTTTTTTTTTTTTGGCTTTTTTGGAGGGCAATTGGTGTTGAGACTTGCCCAAGGTCATACGGCTGGTTTTTGTGGTAAGTGTCTGAGGCTGGACTTGAACCCAGGTCCTCCTGACTCCAGGGCCAGTGCTCTATTCACTACGCCACCTAGCCAACCCAATATCACTTATATTCAAGACAGGAAGCTGGGTGGCACGATGGATAGAGCACAGGGCCTCTAGTCAATAAGACTCATCTTCCTGAGTTCTAGTCTGGCCTCAGACACTTACTAGCTATGTGACCCTGGGCAAGTCACTTGACCCTGTTTGCCTCAGTTCCTTATCTATTATATGCTAGAGAAGAAAAAGGTAAACTACTACAGTTATCTTTGCCAAGAAAATCCCAAAATGGGGTCATGAAGAGTTGTACCCAACTAAACAACAACAAATTGCCAAGAAGTAAATGTGCCTCTTTGAAACTTCCATCCGTTGCTTCTAGTTCTGGTCTTCTGGGGCCAAGAACAACCCTTCTAATACTTAGAGCTATCCTGTCTCCCTCCTTGAGCTTCTTTGGGACAGGGAGGTGGCTCAGTGGATAGAGCCCTAGACTTGGAGTCAAGAAGACACTTACTAGCTGTGTAACTGTGGGTAAGTCACTTAACCTTCTGGTTGCCTCCCTAAATGGATTGTTGTGAGGATCAGATGAGATACTTGTAAAGTGCTTAGCCCAGTACCTGGCACATAGTAAGTGCTACATAAATGCTATTATTGTTGTTGTTATTATTATTATTATTTCTCTCATCCAAGTTAACCATTTCCAGTTCCTTCAACTGGTCCTTATATGGCATGGGCTAGAGGACTTAGAACTAACTGGTTTCCCTCCTATGGATACGCTCCAGCTCATCAATATCCTTCATAACTTGTAATGACCAGAACTGAACACAATAATCTAGATGTTATCCAACCAGTAGAGGTTCCAATTGGACTATGACTTCCTTATTCCTGGAATAAGCTTTGCTTCTCTTAATGCAGCCTAATTCACTTTTTAAACTGCCATATCATAGTTGGTGATCCATATTGACCTTACTTTCTCCATTTTTCCTGGCCCACTAATTGCTCCTGGTGGAAGGTGCATAATTGTCTATACTTTGTCCAATGCAAGTTCATGCTAACTTCAATTTGGCCCTTGTTACCCTCAGTATTGCTTTTTTTCATTCTTCATTAACCTTCTAATGTACTCCCCATATGGCAGCTGTGCCAGATGGTTTCCTCTCACCTTAAGCCCTCATACCCCTTCACTCTGGGCCGATAATACCTCCTGTAACTTTACGGAGAAGAGAGAGGCCATCTGGTATGTGATCCCTCCTGGATGAATCTTCTCCTTAACATGCCTTTATGAATCTATCCTTTTTTTCCTTCCTTTCTCCAGTGTGAGTAGAAGTAGAGATCATGCTTTCTGAAGATAATCTCTCCATCTCTCTCATGGATTCTGTCTTGCCTTGATTCCTGAAGGCTCATGCTTTAAAACTTGTACATTGCTTCTCTGGCATTTTCAATTGCTTACTGATTAGCCGTTTGCCTTAAGAAACATGAAGACCTATTTTATCAGTATATATACACACACACATAGACAAACACACCTTAGAGTCTCCTGCTCCATTTTTTCTTTCCCTACCAAATTCCTTCAATAAGCACAGTTTTCATTTTTTTTTTCTTTTTGGAAGGGAAGGGCAGGGCAATTGGGGTTAAGTGATTTGCCCAAGGTCACATGGCTAGTGTTAAGTGTCTAAGGCCGTATTTGAACTCAGGTCCTCCTGACTCCAGGGCTGGTGTTCTATTCATTGTGCCACCTAACTGCCCCTAAGTTTCCACTTTCTAATCACCCATTTTTTTTCCTTCCATCATTGTGGTCTGGCTTCCACACCCATCATGATACTGAAAGTGTTCAGTGGTCACCAGTAAACTCCTTCTAACTGAATTGTCATTTCTCATTCGCTTTGACCCCTCTCTTTCACCTGACTATGAGATATTCCGTTCTTCATAAAAGTGATTTCTAGCAAGGATGTGATAGTAAATGTTTAACAACCAGCTCTCAAAAAAAATTGTTTGCAACATACATTTAAATTTAATCTGCATTACTAACATGTTATCCATCACTTTCTTAAGTCTAGACAATCAACGAAACAATAAATGAAGCCCTCATTTGTAATAGCTGCCAAATTCTGAAGTGTAAATACTCATAATGAAAATTTAACAATGGCTCCTAAGAGCAAGTTAGAGCTGGCTCCGGCACACTCCTGTTTCCAGGATACTGGAAATATATATTGCCTCTCTGAATGTTATATTTCTAGCTCCTTCATTGACCCTTTTTCTTTTTTTCATGCCCTAACAGCAAGGCATCCTTCAAATCTTAGTCTCTAGTTTTCTACTCTTCCCATTTTCTGTTCTTAAATTAGAGCCACTAATTAATCAACATTTATTAAACACTCACTATATGCCAAGCACTATTCTAAATACCAGGAATACAAAAAGAGACAAAAACAGTCCTTCTCACAGAACTCACAATCCAATGGGGAAATAACAAACTAATATTTATAAACAAATTAAATATAGGATAAATAGGAAAAATTAATAAAGGAAAGCCATTAGAATTAAGAAGGATTGGGAAAGGCTTCCTATAGAAGGGGGGATTTGAATTGGAACTTTAAAGGAAGCCAGGGAAGTCAGCAGTCAGGGATAAGGAGGGAGAGTCAAAGAAAATGCCCAGAGCCATGATGTTTGCAATTGGAAATGCAGCAATCTGAATGAAGGCTAATTTTTGTGAGTTTGAGGAACTTCAAAATAATGGAACAATTTCTTCTACCCATTTTTAATTCCTGTACTTTGTGGCAATAGCCTCTTCCAAATGAGTGATTATGTGATAAGTCAGCATCCATACCAGGTAAGGTAAAAGGAGAGAAAACACACACACACACACACACACACACACACACACAATAGATCTATGTACAAATGGGAATTTTTTTTTTAAAAGCAATTGGGGTTAAGTAACTTGCCCAAGGTTACACGGCCAGTTATTTCTGGTTGTGGTGCTGAGTATCTGAGCCCAGATTTTGATCCAGGTCATCCCGACACTGGAGCCGGTACTCTTACTCGCTGAGCCACCTGGCCACCCCTAAGCAATTGGGGTTAAGTAACTTGCTCAAGGTTAGACGGCCAGGTATTTCTGGGTGGGTGCTAAGTGTCTGAGCCCGGGATTCTATCTCCAGGTCTTCTCAACACTGGAGCCAGTGCTCTTACTCGCTGTGCTACCTGGCCGCCCCACAAATGGGAATTATTAAAGGATATTTTTTACAACTGACTGGACATAGGATAGGTGTTGTGTTCCTTCAAATCTGCAACTAAATTGAGATGATGGTGTATAAGCTCCCAAGATGGCTTCCTAACTTTCCTCTTTTTGCACAGGAAAAGTCCCATCTCCAATCTATGTTAGAGATATTTCCTTGCTTTTAAGGGGCTCTATGGTGGCAACTGGTGGGGGAAGTCAGGAGGTTACCTGTTAACTCTATTTCTGGATCTATGGTTTGGGATCTTTGAGCATTGTAGCTGATGGCATGAAGAAGATTGTAGGAGAAAAATATTAACACAATTCTCTGCATTTTAGGCACAAGCCTGACAAAAATGATTTTTATTAATTTAACCCTATTCTAAATATAAGTATTTCTAATTTATAGAGAGATTTCCAAACATAGTCCCTCATGCCTCTGCATATCTCAAACATACCAAAATAATTTGAGGCAATATTTGTAGGAATTTTGCACAAGGAACAGCTCACAATATGTTAAAATACCATTTTGAGTTAACATTCCACTCCATTGTATTTAACAAATTACTTAATCTTGTCTTAAAAGTTATTTAGTTCCTTCTCTGATGGGACTGAGAACAAACCTTCATGCCTTCTGAATGGGAAAGAAGGTTCTGCTCTTAGTTAGGTCATGTTCCCTTCAAAGGATGGGGAAAGGAAATCATCTTAATTATATCAGAAATATTTTTTGTTCTAAGTCTGGTTACCACCATTAATCCATTTTCCAGGAACTTCAGTTTTTGTTTGTGACCTTTTACACACTTTCCTAAAGGGAAAAGTCTGGAAAGGACTTTAGGCTGGAGAAATATTTATTTCTTAATATTTTCAGTTGAATCAAAAAGGAGATTTTTAATATGCTTCTGCAGAAGGAAAAAGGGAAGGGGGGAAGAGAGTCTGACTCATCCCATGTCTGACTTTAGGCATGTTCTTAAAGAGAAGAAATTACTCTTCATGGCTTTGGCTGGACTCTAAGAAACTTTCCCTTGTATAGGTGGCTATGAGCTCATACAAGGAAGAAAGGTGCCAACGATTGTTCATGCCCAGAGATTCTTATTTAATTCTTGACTCTTTGGAGCCAGCCCTGGGACATGAGAGCATTTTATGAGTATAGTGAATATGTTAGCATTCATTCAGAGCCTTTTGTTCAGTTCAGGTGTATTGCTTCTAAGAGTAGACCCCCAGGAAATATCTGAAAGCTAGAGTGAGCCCTAAAACAGATCTCTAAGAAAATCCATCCATTCTGTCCCCCTCCAACTATTTACCTCTAAGCTGATGACTCCTAAATCAATCAAATGCTAATCTCACTCTGTGCACCAGAGCTGCATCCCAAATTTCCTACAGGACATACTGCAGCCACCTAATTAAACATTTAAAATAGCTCATTATCTCCAATTCTACCCTTCAAATTCTTATCAATCCCCCAAATTCTCATCCTGTCAATGACCTCACCCTTCCCCACTAGTAAGTAAAACCTCAAGGTCAACTTTGACTACTGACTCTCTCTCTGATATAAATAAGACATCACCAACACTATTTGAACCTTCATAGTATTTCTCAGACCCAGTTTTTTTTTTTTTTTTCACTGTTTTTAATTAATTCTTTGCCCCCCGTTACTTCCCACCTAGTTTGCTATAAGTAGTCTTCAGTCTTGTCTCTCTGCCTCAAGCCTCTTCCCTCCAGCCCCAATCTGTCCTACATACCACTTGCTACCAGATGAAACTGCCTAAAACACTACTTTCATATCATGAATTGGTTCAAGAATCTATAGAAGTTTCCTATCAAGTTCAAATTTCTTAGTCTAATATTGGAGACCTGCGTGGTCTGCCCCCATCTTGCCTACCACATCTTATTTTTGTTTCTTTTAGACTAATGCTCTACTTCACCTTCTTGTCTCTCAGACACACCACTTACCTGTGAACCTTTGCTTTTGCTCTTATCTATCATGGAATGGGCACCTCTCTCTTCTCTGTCATTAACCTGATTATTCTTCCAAGCCTGATTCAAGACTCACCTCCCCCATTAAGCTTTTCCCACATGCTTCTGGCCAATACTGACTTGTCTTCTAAATTCTTTTTTTTTTTTAAGCAATCAGGGTTAAGCAATTTGCTCAAGGTTACACGGCCAGTTATTTTGTGTGGGTATTAAGTATCTGAGCCGGAACTGATCCCAGGTCTCCCGACTCTGGGGCATGCGCTCTTACTGCGCCACCTGGCCGCCCCTGTCTTCTAAATTATCATGATTACAAAGTATTTTTGACATAACTGAGTAGTTGATTATATGTTATCTTATGTAATTCTCTAACATGTTTCAGACCTTTAAGCCATATTTCCTCAATGAGACTTTGAGGTAAGGAACCAACTCTATGATTCCATAAACTTTATCCCCAATATACTACTACAGTGCTAGATACATAGGGCTAAGGATTATTCTTGTGATTTCATTGGTATAAGTAACTCCTGGATGAAAAAACTTGGTACCTTCTCTGAAACTTACAGCCTTAATGAGTTATCTAGATCAGGGCTTCTTAAACTTTTTCTACTCACAACCCTTGAGGTTGAGACCCAGAGTTTAGAAAGCATTGATAAGAGCAGTAATTCTCAAAGTGTGGTCTGGGGACCCCTGGATGTCTATAAGACCCTTTTAGGGAATCTGCAAGGTCAAAACTATTTTCATAATAATACTAAGATGTTTTAATTTCTAATGTGGTAAATACTAACAGATATAATCCACATAAATAAAAGTTCATTGTGGGGAGTCCATCAATAATTTTTAAGAGTGTAAGGTGGTCCTGAGAGCAAAGAGTTTGAGAATTGCCGATCTGCCATGCTAAATGAATTGTCCGGGGTCTCAGACAAGTATGTGCCAGAGGTAACACCTGAACTCAGTTCTTCCTGGCTTCAAGGTCAACTCTCTACATAACTATGTAGCACTGTCTCTCTGCTGGATACATAGTATTTGCTCAGTAGGCTTGCTGACTGATTTTTGAAAACCATTACTGACTTCCAACACTGATTATGAGATGGGATCGACAATGTTACATTTGACTGAGACCAGATTTGATAATGGGAAGATCAGAGGGGTAAGCACTGGTAGCTTCACTTTGAATCATGTGATTTTAGAGCTAGAAGGAATCTTGGAGGTCACAGTTTAACCCTCTCGAATTTCGAGACGGAGAACCTGAGGCTTCAAAGCTGCCAGTCACACAGCAGCTAGTGTCAGGGTTGGAAAGTTAGGTCTACAGACCAGTGATCACCCTCCACCATGGTGACTGATTAGACGACAGAGCCTTCCTTACTCTTCAAAGTTTTGTCACTTAGTGTTCTCTGTTATCATAACTTCTATTCAAGCCTGAAACAGGGTTGCACAATAAAGTGTTTTTTAATGATAGAGAGGAAAAAAACAAGAACCTTATAAAAGCTAGCATCATGATAGGCAGATCAAGTTAAGAAATGCAAGGGGTCAAGTTGTGAGGGAATGCCAAGGCCAGATTTCCGGAGTTATGCAGAACATCACCAAGTGAAACAATAATCTGTCTTTTGAATGAGTTTTTCGGGAAAACATAGCCTGGAATACCCATTAGGATGTTTTGATTCAGGTCTTCCCACACATACATATGCATTTTGCAGATAGGATTCCTCCTGGTAGGAATGAAGGGCCATTGAAATTTATGATTCCAATTAAATGAACAATAATAGGCAGCTAGGAAAACGTGCAAGGTGCCAAACAGGCATACAAATCCTAATTCCGAGAGGCTTAAGTCTTATGTTGCTTTCGGGAATTCGACTCACTCTGGTTGTATAAGAGGCTGCCCTAGTGACTTCACAATTCACGGAATCTGAGAGGAAGAATGGACCTCAGCTGCAATTTAGTCCAATCTATACTCAAAAGGAATCCCTACTATAATGGCATTCTCGGCACGTGGGTATCTAACCTGTTTGGAGCCTTCCGAGGAGGGAGAACACATTCCCTTGAGGCAGCCCTGTTCACCTCTGGACAGTTCTAATTGTTAAGTTTTTCCTGACGACAGGCCTAAAAGAGTCTTTTTTTTTTTTTCCAGCTTCCATCCATTGCTCTTTCTGCCCTCGGGGGATAAAAAGAACCTGGCTAATTAATCTCTTTTTGTGTGTGACAGTCCTTCAAATACTTGCACTCTGCTATTATGAAACCCTGGAGTCTTCTCCTTTCCAGAATATGCCCAGTTCCTCAAATGCCATTGACTCGAGGACCTTCACCATCCTGGGTGCCCTATTCTGGAGGGCATACAAACTACACAGACCATAGAGAGGAGTAAGAACACTGAAAAAAATTATTAAATGAGCAAATGAATCTTGTCTGGGATGGGGTTCCCTCATTAAATGCAGGACCCTATTCCCTTTCCCATGTGGGTATCCAAATGTGGGAGATTTAATATCTCTTTAATTCTTAGGTAACTAGAAGGAGCAGGAGACAGCTGGGAAATCTGACATCAACGAAACCCTTCTCTCTTCCCATCATACACACAAGACAAAGGGAAACTTTGTCCATTAATATCACCTTTTATGTTGGATTATGGGCGAGGGAATCATAGCTGAACTGTCTTAAGCTTTTGTTTATGGTGTATGGATATTAGCAATGCACTCCAGATAAATCTGATTATGAAGAACCAATTCAAAATGGAAAAGACCTTCCCCTGAACAGCTTAAATATGAAAGTTTATTTTCCCAATTATTATCCCAATCTTATTTTCTTTGCTCTGCAAATGGAAGATTCCTAAGATGACTCCTATCATCCCAACCTCTGAAAGGACCAACTTTTAATTAGATTTCTGTAGCATATTTATATTATATTTTCTGGAAATCTCAGCTCCCACCACTTCTATTACAGGCTCCATATTAATTTGCATTTATATGTCAAATTAGACAGCTAGGTGACAGTGGATAGAGTGCCAGACCTGGAGTCAGAAAGACTTGTCTTCCTGAATTCAAATCCGGCTTCAGACACTTTACTAGCTGTGTGACCCTGGGCAAGTCACTTCACACTGTTTCCCTCAGTTTTCTTATCTATAAAATGAACTAGAGAAGAAACAGCAAACTACACCAGTTTTGCCAAGAAAACCCCAAATGGGTTGGACACAACAGAAAAATGACTAAACAACATACATCAAATTAAGGTTTAATAACAATTCACATTTCTACATTTTAGGGTTTGCAAAACACTCTTCTTCACAACAATCATGTGGGTTGTATTTCAAGTAGTTGTATCCCAAGTTTACAGATGAGGAAGCTGACCTTCAGATAAGTTAAGTGATTTATCAAAGGTGACACAAGTAACAGCAACAGTAACAGTAACATGCATTTATAGAGTGCCTTAAAGTTTGCAAAGCACTCTACAAATGTCATCTTACTTGCTCATCACAACCACCTATAATGTAGGTGCCAAAGTGCTATGATCCCATTTTTAAGATAAGGAAACTGAAGAACAAAAAGGTTAAATGATTTGCCCAGGGTCACAGAGCTAGGGAGTGTCTGAGGCAGGATTTAAATTCAAGTCTTTCTGACTTTAAGCCTAGTTTTCTACTTACTGGGGTAAATGTCAAAGATGGCATTTGAACTCACTTCTCTGTACTCCAAGACCATAGTTTTTCCCACCACTGCAAGGTACCTCCTACATACTGTCCTCACAGCAGGTCTATGAGGAAGGGTATACACGATTATGAGCTTCACTGTATAGGTGAAGCAACTGAAGTTTATTCATTTGTTATTTAGGTATGCATATAGGCAGCCTACAAGCACTGATTAAACTATTACTATGTGCCAAGAATTGTACTAAGGGCTAGGAAGGCAAAGAAAGGCAGAAACAATATCTTTGCCTTTAAGGGGCTTCACATTCCAATGAAAGACAATATGCAAACTGTTGTATATACAACATACAAATAGTGTAAATGGTAGGTAATCTCAGAGGGAAAGAACTAGCAGTGCAGGGAACATGGAAAGTCTGCTTCAGAAGATGGGATTTGGGCTGAGTTTTTTGCTTTTTGGAGGGGGAAGGGCAGGGCAATTGGGGTTAAGTGACTTGCCCAAGGTCACCCAGTTAGTGTTAAGTGACTAAGGCTGGATTTGAACTCAGGTCCTCCTGACTCCAGGGCTGGTGCTCTATTCACTGTGCCATCTAGCCGTCCCAGGGCTGAGTTTTTTTGAAAGCCAAAGAAGTCAGGAGGCAGCATTCCAGGCATGGAAGACCGCGTGATCAAAGTGCATAGTCAATCAATCATCAAACATTTATTTTTTTTCTTTTAAATAATGTTTTATTTCTTCCAATTACATGTAAAGATAATTTTTTTTTTTTTTGTGAGGCAATCAGGGTTAAATTAAGTGACTTGTTCAATGCCACACAGCTAGTAAGTGTCAAGTGTCTGAGGTCAAATTTGAACTCAGGTCCTCTTGACTTCAGGGCTGATGCTGTAGCCATTGAGCCACCTAGCTATGCCTAAAGATAAATATATATATATATATATATATTTTTTTTTTTGCTTACTGTCTCAGGAAGATAGAAGGGGAAGGAGAGAAGGAGAACATTTGGAACTCAAATCTTTACATAAGAAATGAATGTTAAAAATTATCTTTAGACTACTAATCAGACTAAAGATAATTTTTAACATTCATTTTTTTCCATATAGTTTTGAGTTCCAAATTTTCTCCTTCTCTCCCCCTACCCTTCCTGAGACAGTAAGCAATTTGATACAGGTTATAAATGTGCAATCATGTAAAGCATATTTCCATATTAGTTATGCATCAACAAATATTTTTTAAACATCTACAATGTGTCAGGAACTTTGCTAAGTGCTGGGAATAAAAAAGAGGAGACAGTCACTGACCTCAAGGAGCACACAGTCTAAAGGGGGAAACAACAAGCAGAAAAAAATACAAACAAGCTATATAAAGGATAAATAGGAAATAACTAACAGAGGGAAGGCCCCAGAACTAAGAAGGCTTCCAGTAAAAATAAGAATGTTGTGTGTGGCAAACAGCAAGAAGTCTAGTGTGATTGGATCTTAGTGGGCATGGAAGGGAGTAAAGTATAAGAAAACTGGAAAGGTAGGAAACAGCCTTGTTTGTAAAGGGGATTTAAATACCAAACAGAGCATTTTTCATTTGATCCTGGAGGTAAGAGGGAGCCACTGGAATTTATGAAGCGGGAACTGAAGAGTTGACATGGTCAGACCCAAACTTTGGAGAAATCATTTTGGCAGCTGAGTGGAAGAAGATGAATTATAGTGGGAAGAGGCTTGAGGTAGAGAGATTAATGGGAAGGTTACTGCAATAGTCCAGGCATTAGGTGAGAGGTCTTCTACCTCTACGTATGGTGACTACATAAGTGGAGAGAAGGAGGCTTACATGAGAAATGTTGTGAAGGTAAAAATGAAAGGCTTCGCAACAGTCTCTGTGAAATGAGTGTAACTGAGGAAATCAAGGATGATACAGAGATTTTGAACATGGGCTACTGGGAGGATGGCAGTAACAGGGAAGTCTGGAAGAGGAGAGGTCTGCAAACTAGAGATGTGTTCTGTTTTGGAACGTCCAACAGGCAGTTGGTGCAGTAAGGCTAGAGGTCAGGAGAAAGTTTAGGACCAAGAATTGTTGAATCATTTGTTATGTCTGGCTCTTCATGACCCCATTTTGGTTTTTCTGCCATTTCCTTCTCTGGGTCATTTTACAGATGAGGAAACTAAGGCAAAGTGAGGTCCTCAAGTAAAATAGTAGAGGGAGAAGAGAAAAAGAGGCCCTAGGACAAAGCCTTAGGGGGACACCCAAGGTGAGACGGCGTGACCTGGATGAAGGGCCATCAAAGGAGACTTTGGAATAGCCAGAAAGGTAGGAAGAAGACCCATCCGTAGCAATGTCATGAAAATCTAGAGAAGAGAGTATCTACGAAAAGATGATTGACAGAGGTTGCAGAAGTCATGAAAGATAATGATTGAGAGGCCATTAGATTTTGCAAATAGGAGATCACTGGTGGCTGGAGAGAGCAGGTTCAATTGATTGAGGAGATCAGAAGCCATCTGAGAAGCATAGAAGCCTGAAGTCTAAATTTCAAGTCTAAAGACTGAAAGGTTTCTTAGTTTTTAACCTGAAGTGTTTGAAATAGTATAAGCAGTGTTTTGTGGTGGAAGGAACATTGAAGAAATGTGCATGTGCCCCCTTCTCTCCTCTGACAGTTACTACCCTGGTGCAGGCCCTCATCACCTCACAATTGGACTATGGCAATAGCCTGCTGGTTGGTTTCTCAGCCAGCAGTCTGGCGAAGTAATCTTCCAAAGGCACAGGTCTGACTATGCCACCCCCTTGCTTAGTGGTTCCCTATCACTTTCAGAATCAAATATAAAATCCTCTATTTGGTATTCAAAGCCCTTTTTATTATAACCATAACCCCTACCTTTCCAGTCTTCTTGGACCTTACACTCTATCACGTACCCTTTGATTCAGTGACACTGGCTTCCTTATGAGAAGATTAAGATTAATCCTATATCATTTTCTTACTGATCCTTTTGCAAGTAATTTATTTTGCCCTATAACTGCTTAAGTTCTGTTTCTTTGTCTCTGAACTTAGTTCAGAGTTCAGTTGACCTATAATGGGTTAATTTTAAAAATCCAGCTCTCCTGCCTCAAGGAATTTAACTGACTGTGGTGAATTCATGAGGAAGCAAGGGAGTTTGGGCCCCATGCGTTTATTCCACCATCTGAATGTCTATAGACCACTATCTTGCACCTGGACTCAAACAAAGAACACTTCTTAGTCTCATGAGAAAAGAAGGCGATCATTGCTAACCCCTATTACCAAACTTCCAACCAAGCTTGTTGCCCTTAATCCCATGATGTCATTTACCCAGCTCTATTCTTTGTTCTGTACTCCCCAAAATCTACATAAGGGTAATTGTCTTTTTACTTGGGGTCTTTGGCATTGATGGAAGTGAGTCACTGACCCATTTGTTGACAGGTAGCATGCCCCTGCTAATAAATGTTATGTAGCTAGGAAATCTGCCTCAGTTTATCCATTTGTTAAAATTTAGTCATGACACTAGCTGTTCTACAAATAAGATATTCCATGTCCAGATTACTGGCATTTTCACTGGTTGTCCACCATACCTGGAATTCTCTCCCTTCTCATCTTTCCTTTCTGCTTCCCTGGCATCCTTCAGGATCCAGCTAAAATCCTCCTATTAGAAGCCTTTCCCAATTCCTCTTAATTCTAGTGCCTCCCCCTGCTGATTATTTCCAATTTATCCTGTATACAGCTTGTTTGCACATAGTTTTCATATTGTCTCTCTCATTAGACTGTGAGCTCCTTGAAAGCAGGGACTCTTATACATCTTTCTTTGGATCCCCAGCATTTAGCACAAATGTTTACTTACTGACTGATCTCTTTCTACCCCAAATCACAGAATCCTATCATCCTATGCTAATCTTATAGTCAAAATATATGTACAGATTTTAGTAGTAGTTAAACTGAGTTAAAGTAAGCCTTTTTGTTTTCTGCCTAGCACACAGTAAATGCTTAGTAAATGTTTATTCATTAACTGGTTTCTGTTAATATATATATATACATATATATATATATTGAGAGAAAGAGAACTATGATAAAAGACAACAATAAAATTCAAATGTTTTAGCAATCGTAATCCTTCACAGGATCATGGATTTAGAGCTGGAAGGGACTTAAGATTAGTTCAACCACCTCATTTTATAGATGAAAAAACTGAGGTCCAGAATAACTAAGTGCCTTTTTCCACATTACACAGATAATGCATTGTTCTACAGATACACTGGAGGCAGTTTTTACTTACAAGTTCACTTTACAAGTTCACTCTTGATCTGGTCAGATAGGCAGACACCTTCAGAAGGGTTAATAATCAACTTTATTCTAATCTAGTCTTTTCAAAGGAAGTTGCTGATAATGGGAGCACCAGCTCCTACAGCATTTCCTATCAATTCTTCTGGAAGGGGCGGGGCAACTACCCCAAGTCTCAATGGGGTCAATGGGACAGGCACAGCTTGTGCACTCCCTTAAACACCCTCGAACCTCAAGGGGGGCTGGTTAAGGCAGGTAGGTCTTCACATTACTCTATGCATCACCTGTAGTTTCCCCCCCTCACTGACTAGTACCCACTTGTTTTATGGGGCAACAGACAAGAAGGCATCTCGCCAACATTAAGTTTGCAAGTTAACTTTATCAATATCGTCATTCTGCACAAGTGTAGTAAATATCAATTACGTCGCCCCCATATCTTATGACACAGTCTCAATAGGATGGTCTGTAATTCTAGGAATTGCGACCCAGAATCTTTGGGGCTATTCTGGGAGTTATTCTCTAACACCTGGAAACTAGACATTGCCATGGTCACGGATCCTGAGAAACTGAACTCTAAAAAGGATAACAAAATCCCCCTTATTACATGCATATTATCACATGTTTACCTTAAAAAATTATAAAACAATTTATTTTATATTCATATGGTATGTTTCGCCTATAGTACTACCGAAAGTAAAATTTTGATGTCTGAGATGTTTCAAGAGTTTTTAGGTCCAGTTCTGCTTTGCTCTTTTAAAATGAACTGCCTCAGAGGGCTGGACTGAATACTGAGTAACCAGTATATTCAGATCCATCTTGGGACTAGTATATAGTAGCACAAAAATGCCCAACTCTCCTTATAACTTGTTTGAACTGGACCACTGCCTGAAAACTGTATTTCATTCATCTTGAGTTTCTCTGCCCCTTATTAGCTTTGTGCCCTTGGGCAAGCTACTTTTCTAAAGCCCATTTATCCACCTATAAAAAGAGGGGATTGGATTATAGCATACTGAGGTTTCCTTGCATCACTAAACCCTGTGGCCTTATTTTTCTGCAGTTGCTCAATTTAAAACTTTTTAAAATATCCTAGGTCTGAGAAATGAAGAGGCTGGGAGAAGGGGGTGTAAGGGATTTTTTTCATATTCTGATCTGAAAACGTGCTTCTCTTGGTATAGGGGAGCGCCAGAGAGAAGATACTGCTGTCAAGGGAAATTGGCAACAGTGATGCAATTTACAGTTTGACAGAGCTGTCTGGAAGGCAGAGGTTAAATTATTTGCCAAGAGTCCAGTCATACAACCACCAGGCGTCAGAGTCAGCACTTCCATCTTAGGTTCTATTTAAAACGTAGTGATCTACTCCTTTCCTTAAGGATTTTTTTTGCCCTTTTTTTTTGAGGGCAATTGAGGTTAAGTGACTTGCCCAAGGTCACACTGCTAGTTTTTGTGTTAAGTGTCTGAGGCCGGATTTGAACTCAGGTTCTCCTGACTCCAGGGCCAGTGTACCACCTAGCTGCTGCCCCCCTTATGGATTTTAGGAAAGGGAAATGCAAAGGCCCGGAAAGTATGCTGTGAATGCTGAGGGAAAGGTCAGACCCTCCCCATTATAAAGTGAACTCTCTGGGGGCAGGGACAGTGTTTGTGTCTTAGTGCTAGCACCGTTCTTTTATTTCCTCTGGTGCCTCTTATGTGGACCATTCCTTCCAAATCCTGCCCTTGATCCCACAAGCCCTGATAGATCAACTTTTGCCTTAGCATGCTGGGGACCAGGCAGAAGGGCTGTGCTGTGGGATGTGAGTACCCCTGTCCTGTTCCCCCAGCTCTCTTTTATGTTTAGTCTTCTGCCATTAGAACTAAAAAAAAGAATTAAAAAATCAGAGAGACTGAGGAAAAACTAGGGAAAAAACAAAAGCAACCCAAGAAAATTATGAAAAGAGTTAACCATTTGGAAAAAGAGGTAAAAAATCTTAAGGAATAACTCCTTGAAAACTAGAATTGGGCAAGAGGAATTGAAGAAACAATAAAACTAGAAAAAATAGATGAGAATCTGAAACATTTCGTTAGAAAAACAACTGATCCGGAGAACAGATTGAGGAGAGACAATATAAAAATTGTCAGACTACCTGAAAGTTATAATTAAAAAAACAATCTGGATACAGTATTACAAAGGAATTATTAAGAAAAACTGCCCTGAAGTTGTATAAGAAGAAGGTAAAGTAGTAAAAAAAATCTACAGTTCACCACCTGAAAGAGATCCTACGAGGAAAATTTACAGGAATGTCAAAGCCAAAATTTCAAAACTCCCAGGTCAAGACAAAAATATTGTAAGCAACAAGAAAAACCTCCCACAATTTCAATACCACAGAAATATAGTCAGGATTTCACAAGACCTAGCAGCTTCTACTCCAAAAAAATGTGGGTCTTGAAACATTATATTTCAAAGAGCAAAAGAGCTGGGGTTGTGACCAAGAATAACTTACCAGCAAATCTGAGCATAATCCTGAATGAAAAAAAAAAAGGACATTTCATAAATTACATCATAAGCTCTTTGAAGACAGAATTACCTTGCTTGCTGGCATTTATAAACCCAGCCTTTAGCATAGTACTTTGCACATAATAAGCATTTAATAAATGCTTTATCTATCTTGTAACCAGGTACTCAGCCCAGTGGCTCAAGACTCTGCCCACTGGTGTAGACTGATGCCAGCATGCAAAAATAATAAATGCTTGTTGATTGACTGAATGAATATTTGAAATGTGCTGGATTTGAAGTCAAAAGGTTCTGGGTTCAAATCCCTGCCCTGAAGCTACGTGTTTCTCCGATAATAAGACCTATCCCGCAAATAAGCCCTCCCCTTACTGTGTAAGATTCCTCTAAAATAAGCCCTCCCCCAAAAATAAGCCCTATTGAGATTGCTACTGTAGTGAAGGTGATCCCCTGCGCTACACGCTACATTACGGTACCCTCTGTATGCACCGTTCCCCCCCCCCC
>NW_027185903.1:19937122-20051260 GCF_028583685.1 Petaurus breviceps papuanus | reverse complement strand
GTGAAACTCACGCTGCGCTCCGAGCTGCATCCAATCAGAGCTGCAGTGGTGAGCGCGTCATCCTGTTCTTCCCCAGTGATTTGCTTATTGAATAAAGGTACATTTTTTTGTTCACATTTACCTGTTTATTAAAATTGCTGTCAATGTTCATTAAAATAAGCCCTCCCCTGAAAATAAGCCCTCTGGTGTTTTTCTGTCCAAAAAAATTAATAAGACAGTGTCTTATTATCGGGGAAACACGGTGGTTGACCCAGAAGATAAAAAGTGTTGACTTGGTGTCATAAAGACTCAAGCAGCTGAATGACTTTAGGTAAGTCACTTAGTCTTTCTCCTCCTAGGTCTACTAATTTGTAAAATAGGAATAATAATATGTTTACCCCACAGGACAGTTATGAGGATCAAATGAAATAACATAGGTAAAGTCAAAACAAATCAGGAAGCATTTATTGAAGACTTAATAAATAACAGTCAAGCACTGTTGTAAGTTGTCAAGATATAGATAAAAGCAAAAAGAAAGAGCCTCTGCCTTCACAGAGCTTAATTCTAATGTGAGAAGACAACACAAAAGGGAAGCAGAAAAGCAAACGGAAGTGGGGGGGGTACCCAGGTGGGCACAGTCAGGGCTCTCAGGAAAATGAGGGATGGCTGATCTTAAGATGGAACTCAACAAGAAGGGGGCCATAGAAGAGAGAAAGGCAACTGAAGCATGATGGCAAAGTCTGGTGACAAAAGCTTTGCTAACCTTAAAGAGTGAAGATGTTGATGATGACTGCCCACCTGTGTGGCTTTGGGAAAGATGTTTTATCCTCTCTGGGGCTCAATCTCCTCAATTTTAAAATGTTGTGGTTGGATTTAAATAACCTCTAGGGTCCTTTCCAGCTACAGTATTGAAACTAAGACCCCTTAATCCAGAAGTAGTTTGGGTAAGTGTAAAAAGGGCACTGGCTTTTACACCTGCCTCTGGAACTTCCTGGTTATGTTGCCTTAATCAATAAATATTTATTAAGCACTTACTGAGGGTAGCTAGGTGTTGAAAGTGGATAGAGTGCCAGGTCTGAAATCAGGAAGACTCATCTTTCCTTGTTCAAATTCAGTCTCAGACACTACTAGCTGGGTGACCCTGGGCAAGTCACTTAACCCTCTCTGCCTCTGTTTCCTCATCTGTCAAATTCGATGGAGAAGGAAATGGCAAACCACTCCAGTACCTTTGCCAAGAAATGCCCAAATAGGGTCAGGAAAAGTTGGACATAGACAAACAACAAGAAGCTGTTGCTTTGTGCTAGGCACCCTGCTAATCCCTGAAGCAAAACAGTCTCTGCCCTCAAGGAACTTACAATCGAAAAGGTTAGAAGACATTCAAATAAGTATGTACAAACAAGTTGTACACTGGATAAATAGGAGCTACTTAACAGAAGGAAAGCTCTGGAAATTAGCAGGGTTAGGGAAGGCTTCCTGTAGAGGGTAGATGTTATGGGGGGGGGTGGGTCGAGGGAGGGAGGGAGGGAAAGAAAGGGAGGGGGGGAGAGGGGGGGTAGAGGGAGGGGGAGAGAGAGTTCAGGTTTACTTCTTTATTGATCAATCAATAAAGATTAATAAAAGATTAGAAAGCAATACAATTAAGTTACTCCAACGTGCCAAGCACAGGAGATACAAAGAGGCAAAGGCAGTCCCTGCCCTCAGGGGGCCCAATAGGTACACAAACAAATATATACAAAACACCTCACATACAGGATAAAGAATCTTGTCCCCGGGACATAAGTCTAAAATGACGTCCTGGCTGATCATCGCGCGCCGGTCTCTTCCAGCTGGGCCATTCGGTGACTCCGGGGGTTGCCGTTCGGCCTCGGGGTGGGGCTGGGGGGCTCCAAAGCCTCGCTCAGCTCTCTCGGAAGGCCGGGGATTCCTTCCCGGACACCAGAACCGCACGTTGGCCTTTACATCTCCCACGTGCCGGAAATGGAGAGGAGAGGAGGCTGGCACTTCCGGGGCGCCAGAGGTCGCAGTGCTGGCAAGATGGCGGCCCCCTTAGAGCTCAAGTGCTGGGGTGGCGGTTGGGGGCTTCCGTCTGTCCACAGCGAGTCCCTGGTGGTTCTGGTAAGGGGCCCGTCCCTCGGGGAGGGCGAGGTAGGGGGGATCGCGGGCGCGGAGCTGCTGACGGGCAGACTGGACTCCGCCTGCAGCCCCCTACACCTCCCTCCCTTCCTCCCCCAGCCATCCACCTCCTCCTCTTCGGGGGGCTAGGAGGGGAGGGGATGGAGTGTCAGGCGGGAGGCGGGGGCGGTAGCCCACGAGCTTGGACTCAGGTCCTCCACGAGTCTGGGTCGAATCCTGGCTCCGGGTCTTCCTGGCTCTGTGACCTTGGTCAAGTCACTTCCTGTCCCTGGGCTTCAGGTTCCCCATTCCCTTGGTAAAGAAGGAGGGACTGTCCGGCGGGGGGAGGGGAGGACACACCAGCTCCCTCCCCCACTTAGATGTAAAACAAGGGGAGATGGACTCGATGATCCTAAGGGCCCTTCGACAAACTGTCAGAACTTGGGGGAGTGGGTGTGGGTTTGCCCCGCCCCCAGCCCGGTGTCAAATTTGTGCCACAAGGGTCAGCCCCGCACCCCAAGGTCCTTCGAGCACGGTGTCATTTGGGGTAAGCCTGCTGGAATGAAATAAAACTGCCCCCACGCTCCGCCCCACCACCCCTCCTGCCCCGCCTCCCTCTTATCCTGCCCCCCAACTCCCCTCTGCCCCTCCCCACCCCTCCTGCCCCTCCTCCTTCCTATCCTGCCCCCCAACCCCCTGTGCCCTTCTTCACCCCTCCTGCCCTGTCCCTTCCCCAGCCGCCTCGCACATCTGGTCAGGTGTGTCCCGCGGCTCATCGTCCAGAGATGATGGTTTTGAAATCAGTCAGTGGTTTGGATTGATGTGTCCGCACCCGGACTGAAATGTTTACCGCACGCTCTATTTTCAGGCTTATGCCAAGTTTTCGGGTGCACCCCTGAAAGTCAGTGTTATAGATAACACCTGGAGAGGTTCAAGAGGTAATAGTGGAACATTTTAAACCTTTTCTTCCGCCTCGATCTTCCAAATATTTCAGGTTAGAGTGGTGAGGTTGTTATTGATGAACTTGACAAAGGGAAGAGAGTCTTTCTTTTAAAAAAAAAATTATGCATGTCGCTTTTAGCTAAGTGGAAACTGCATTTGGGGGTAATAATGGAACATTTTAAACCTTTTCTTCCGCCTTCATCCCCCAAGTATTTAAGGTTAAAGTGGTGAGCTTGTCATTAATGAACTTGACCAAGGGAGGAGAGTCTTAAAAAAGTCTTTATGTTGCTTTTAGCTCAGTGGAAGTTGTGTTTGGGATGTTTCAGTACTTGGTATAAATCAAGTCAGGGGCCCACAATTTCCCTTTGGGAATTTAAAAATATATGTGCTTATTCATATTTTGTCCCTACAAATGTGAAATTGGTATAAATTTAAAGCATTGGTCAAGTTAAGTGAAATGTTTTGTTGTATGTAAACAGTTCTTCAATTACTTATAGTTCTGATTTATAGGAGATGTACCTATTTTGACATCAGAAGACAATACTGTGTCTCAACCAGCAAAAATACTTAATTTTTTGAGAAAACAGGTGGGTGGTCACTTTATTTAAAAAAGACTGTTACCCTGATCATTTTCTCAGTTTGAGTTTTTTATTTACTTTTCTTCCCCTAGTGCTTTTTTATGGTTAAAAATTATTTTCATTGGGTACATCAGTCCTTTATTAGTAATCTCCTAGTACATTTAAAGTATATTTCTAAATAGTAAATTATCAGCTTCTAGAACCTATGCTCTATCATTTTGTGACTTTGAAACACACGCAATATACAAATGTTTTATATATATGTGATATGTCCAGTTTGTAGTTTTATACACTGAATTTGCCTAGCATTTTATTGAATTTCTAAAACATGTATTGGAGAAAAGTTCTCACAATCACTGATACTAGACTTGGAGTGAGAAATACTTGGGTTCGTATTCCATCTCAGACACTTAGTGAGTGTGACCTTGAGCAAATCATTTAACCTTTGTGCCTCAGTTCTCTCATCTATAAAATGAGGGCCTTAAACTAGATGACCTCTAAGGTCTCTTCTAGCTATAAATCTCTGATCCCTTGAACTCCTTTAGTCTGATGCAGGAATACTCTAAGTAAGTGGTTGTTCTTTTCTTGAGCTACCCTAGGCTGGAGTACTTATTACCTCCTGAAGCAGATCATTGTATTTAAAAAAAATTTTAGCTATCAAGAAATTTCTTTGTATATTGAGCTGACACATATGCCTCTTTGTAACTTCCACTTTCTACCTAATGCTCCTGGTTCACCTATAGAAAATGCAGAATTGTCCCAAGTCTTATTTTTGTTTTCTAATATTAAGGCAGCTATTGTGTCTCCCCAATTTGACTTTTTTAACTATAAAATTGAAGTATGAATGATTGATAATTACATTTAGGTACATAGTTATATGAATAGACTTCATATTTTTCCTTAAATGAGAAGAGCAATGTGGTATAGTGGATCAAAAGCTGGCTTTTTGAGTCCAGGAAGACATGGATTCAGTTCCCGCTTCTGACACATACAGGCTGTGTGACCCTGGGCAAATCACTTACCTTCTCAGTGCTCTCCAAGCGACTCACTAAGACTATAATTTAACAAGAAGGTGTCTCCCTCTATCAATGAAATCATAAGACCAGCCTTTGTATATTTTACAGTAATCTATCAAATTGTAGTCCTGGTAGTCCCCAAACTTGCCCTACATTTTTCCAAATACATGTTTATTTCCTTAAGTAGTCAAGTCCCCAATGTTTGAAGTATACTTCCTTTTCCTAAAATTTTTACCCAAAATTGAAATGCTTTTAAGATATTATAGACACTTTGTTTTGGTGGCTATTAGGGAAATAAGTCTTACATTATGATAGCTAGGGAGAGTGACATGTAAAATTAAAATAAATAAGATAGATTGGAAGTCATTTCCTAATAGACACTTCTGTACCACAAATATTGCAGGCTAATTACCAGTGTCTGGCAGCTTCAGCAGAAAGGCCAGGGAATGGCTATGTGTCTCCTTGGTATGATCCCTTCATGTAAGAATGAATCCTATTTATAGAGAGAAATGTGAACCCTCTTTTTCTTAGCACTTTCAGAACCACTTACTTTGCTCTGAAATTAATATTTAGTAACTTCTATACAATAGCTAAAGTATAGTTTTGTTACTAGGCATAAAGAAAAATAGACCAAAGCCAGAGAAGTCACTTGAATTAAATGGAGATAACTTTCTGATTATGTTTTGTATTACAGGATAGGTTTTTTTAGAATAGATTAGTTATATGCTAACTAGTTGTATGTGGCTGATTGCTTTAAAAAAAATCCATGAGAATTGCTACTTGTACATTAGTAACATAAAATTTTTATTTCTCTCCTGTGCTCTTTTAATAAGTGTTTGTCTTATAAATCATTGTGAGAGATAGTAGGAGTCCTAATTTGCTTTCACTTATTGCTTTTGAGGAGGGCCTTGACTGTCTTTGGGTTGTTTTGTTTTTTAATAGAAATATAATGCTGATTATCAACTCTCTGCAAAACAAGGTGCAGATACATTGGCTTACATTGCTCTCCTTGAAGAGAAGCTTCTTCCTGCCGTGGTAAGACAAGTCAGCCAATATTATAATTTCATAGTTTAGGTGAAAACATAGTTATTGTCTTATAAACCACATCTTATTAAGTTTACATGAAGAGAGGGGGAAACCCCTGGCTTAAAAAAATATTTATGAAGCATTCACAGTGTGGTAGGCCTGAAGTGCATTCTGAACATAGATCTGGCCATCATTATCTTTTAGGAACTTAGATGCATTATTTAAATATTATTAAAATACAGTGACACATGATGTTCATTTTTGTAGGTAACAAATTATACTGCCAGAAGACTGTCTTAATACTG
This sequence comes from Petaurus breviceps papuanus, assembly GCF_028583685.1. Taxonomy (NCBI): domain Eukaryota; kingdom Metazoa; phylum Chordata; class Mammalia; order Diprotodontia; family Petauridae; genus Petaurus; species Petaurus breviceps. The sequence goes on along the minus strand of NW_027185903.1, from coordinate 20,045,302 downwards.
TTTGGCATGGAATTAAATAAACTATAAGAACTAATAAATCTTATAATTGGTCTAGCATTCTATTTGAGAGCTATTCTAATTAGAATTCATCTCAGAGGTTTATGAAAAATTGTAATATTCTCTTTTTTAAAGAAGCATTTTTTTTAAATTTGCTTTTCTTTCATGTAGCTCCATACATTCTGGGTTGAGAATGATAATTACTTTACTGTCACAAAGCCATGGTTTGCCTCACGGATCCCATTTCCACTCAGTTTGATTCTTCCTGGAAGAATGTCTAAAAGAGCATTGAACAGGATCCTCCTTACTAAGGGAGAGCCTCCTCTATTCCACCTCAAAGAAGTAGAAGCCCAGGTACACTTTGAATGAGTTAAGAAGGCATGTACATCAGGAGAGGAGATGGGGGGGATGAGCAAAGACCAACTTGTTACCTAAGGATGCCTTGCTAAAGCATCGATAGAGTAGAAGACACCTTTTCTACTCTTGAGATGAAGTTTCTCCCTATTAGATATATAGAGATGCCAAGGAGTGCCTAAATCTTCTATCAAACAGATTGGGAACATCTCAGTTTTTCTTTGGAGACATGTGAGTGTTGTTTCTCTTTAAAATGCCAGTTTAATGATGCATGTACAAGTGTAAAACTGGAGATTGTTCACTGAACAAAACAAAATTTTGGGGTAAAAGTATAATAGTTCCTCATTGTTTCTGTGTTAGATTAAAGGTTTTTCAGTGTAAAAATTTTTTCTCATTCTTTGTGTCAGAGTCAAAGACTTACCTATTGTCTCTTAGAAGCTGGTATTTATAGAACTGCTTCATTACCATACCATCTCTAGTCTTGTGCTAACCCTTGTGACCACAGTGTAATACCTGCATAATATATAGTCCCTCTGATTTCTTAAATAACAGTTAGTTGATTGTTTAAAAGATTGGTGGATACTTAATGAGTAAAAGCTTGTTTAATCTTCTGCAATGAAATGAAAATTAAAGTATTTGTTCCATAGTACTACCTGATACCATTTAGAATTAAAAGTCCTTTGTATATAATTCATTTTTAACAACATTCTAAATGAATATTTTACTATTTTGTGTAGTTTAAAATTAGTTTCCTAATTTCCTGCAGGCCTACTACCCTGGATGCCTATGTATTTGGTTTCCTTGCACCTCTTTACAAAGTATGCTTCCCAAAGGTTCAGTTACAAGAGCACCTAAAACAACTCTCCAATCTGTGTCGATTCTGTGATGATATCCTGAGTTGTTACTTTAGGCTTAGCTTTGCAGGTAAGCAATCTTTTGGCTTGGTTTATCTTTGTGTATAAACCAAGGGATTTTTTCCTGTGGAGGTCTAATAGAAACTTTTTGAAAACTACTGTGATTGCATTATTTTAATTGAGATTTGTGGTTTTTTTTTTTTTTAAACTTGTCTAAATGCTCGTTCTTTTACAGTACATCTAAAAAATTGCGTTTTTCAAACCCCGAGTTTCATTCTTGTATATTGTTGATTCAGATATAATTGAAGAAATAGATTTTTTGTTTTTTAAACCGTTCTCGGATTCTGTAAATTTCTTGTTTTTAAAATATCAAACCTTGTGAATAGATTCTCCTTTCTTCTTCTAGACAACTAGAAAAACCAATGTATATGTAGTATCTTCTGATGAGAGAAAGACAGCTTTTTCCCTTAAAGGATATACACAATTAATGCCTACCTGTCATCCATATCATTTACTTGCTGCCCCCAGTCAGCAGTGGATAGATTTAGGTGAAGGAAACTTCATTGGTTATTACCTTACTCCCCAAATGATTGTGGCAAATTGAAAACAGTGATTACTTAGGGGAATTTGGTGGCTTGTGCTTGTGAAGGACTGGTAATTGATGAACGTGAGTAGAAAATATGTCTGACACCTTACTTATCCTTATAAAAGATGTAAGATATCCAGCAGAGTGAACATATATTATTAGTGGGGAAAAGAGAGTGATTTTGGAATAATTGAAGTAGCAAGTAATGCTACTATTGCTAACGAGGAAAGACCACACAGACACTTTGATAAATGACCCAGTCAGAATGAGTGGGGAAGGATCTGACAGTTTAAATATCAGGAGAAAATGTTCACTCCTGTCTATCTTTCACTAATGATTCTAACTATGGTATGAAGCTTCAGCTGAAATGGCCTAAATTGCCACTTGGTTCGTCTGTAATCCTTCTTTGATCCACACTTGGAGTTTTCTGTTTGGAGCATGAATTAACTTTGCATTTAGCCACAAAATGCTTTTTCTCTTTGTTCTGGCGCTCATGCAGCAAGTGGTCTAAATGGGCTTTGCAAATGGCTTTTCAAAATTTCTTGTCATTCTCTGATTTCTATCTTGGCTTTTTAGGCTCCTCTCCAGTGGGACAAGATACAGTAGATGCAAATCTGCAGAAACTCACACAGCTTGTAAATAAGGAATCCAACTTGATTGAAAAGGTCATGTTTGCTTTATCTCTGCTGTCTAATAATGCTCTTATTTCCACTTTTGCAGCAAACGTTGCAATTTGGGTATACATTAGCGTAATATTTAGTAAATTACATTACCATTATGGAAGCTTTGGGTAATATTTTTGAAAAGGGGGTTTAAATGATCATTCACAGCGAAATACAATTTATAAGTAATAAACTAATTATTATGAGGAAAGATGGCTGAATCACTAATAATTCTGTTGAATAATCTAGTGAAGCAGATATAATAGCTTTGTTTGGGTCATGATCTCATTTCATGGCCAAATATTTGTGTACTGGCAATGCTGGGTGTTTTGCAAAGCACATAATAGTATACTTTTCCTTTGTGATTAGTGTTTCCCAAACTGAGGAGCCCAGAAGAATAACAAACAAAAGTAAACTAACTCCTAATTCATTAACTACCTCTCCCTTTTATTGAAGATTGACTTATTTTGGACAGGAAAGCACTCATTGCTTATTTCTTCTCTTTAAGATAGCTTTGTCACATCATGTTCCTCCCTGTGCACAAAGCGTCCCTTTGTTCTCCTTACCCTCATCTCTCCTAAGGGAAGATATCACTAGTGTTCTCCAGTTTTCTAATAGCACAGATATTTTGCCACTGCTTGGGGAAGGATTATATATTTGAGAGGATGTAGATGCTTGGCACCCTCAGGGTAAGTTGAGGTGGAAGGATTTCATAGAACAAAATTTGAAAATGACACTTTCAATATTGATACCTTTTTGAGAACAAAGACTCTTAACCTTTGTTTTCCCATGGACCCCTCTGGCTGTCTGGTGGAACAGATGGATGCTTCTCACAATAAGGCTTTTAAATACACGAAATAAAATTCATGGAATTACAAAGGAAGCCAGTTGTATTGAAAGCTAGTTACCAATGTTAAAAAAAAAATCTTGGACCTCTTGTATTAGGAGATATTTTTTATAAAGTAATGAATAATCCTTAATTTACCTATAATGCTTTGCATCTTAGATCTCTCTTGCTTCATAACTTTTTCAGTTCAGTTAGCTCTTACCATTGTATGATAAATTCTAAGAGTTGTCCCCATTTTATAGATTACGCCTGATCAGGCAGGCAGTATATTGTGCAGGCCTGTTTTACATCCTCTACATTTTTTGTGTGCTGTCTGAAATCTTTGGCGGACTGTAAGTGGCACATGGGTGGAATGTTGTGTAGGCCTGTTATAGACGAAGAAACTAAGTAAAACGAGTATAAAGACCTACTTCCGAAGTCACATATAGAGTTGTGTATAAAATTTAGTCTCTTGCTTTTACCAATCATATCCAGAAATCATGGGGAAGTAAATGTTTGACAATTTATTATAAAAGAGAATAAAATGCAAAAATCAGGTGATTTACCAACATAGATTCAGAGCTGTCTGTGACTTAAGACATTAAGATATTAAAGATATGTCCTGATCTCATACTCAGCTGTTAAATTAGAGTTGTTCCTAATGCTCCCCACATGTGGCACTTAGGAGACAGAACCATTTTAAATCGGTGCCATGGGAGAAAACAGAGCAGTTGTGTTGTAATCCCATCATATTCTTACTAACCAGCACATTATCAGTTTCCATACTCAGGCATCCTGATGGAACTTACTCTGACTCCCCCATGATCCAGCATCTGATTTGACCCTTTCCTTCTAGCACCCATGCCTTTCTTCCCTTCTATGAACAGACCTGGTGAGTCATTCACCAAACATCTTTTGTAGTACAGTTGCTCAGATTACCAGCAGAAAAAAGTAAAAGATTTATAAAACAATTCTTGTAAGGAAAAGATACAAAATTCTGTATAAATGATTAAAACAGCTTACCAACAAAACTTCTTTTAATTTCAAAAATTAAATACTTAACCTATTATAATAACTAACCTTTATAACAAGGGTCACTGTGCATGAATGTATATCATACCTTTGCGTCTATAAAGCTTAGGTGAGGGTAGCTTTTTCCTTTTTAATTTGTGGCTAGGATATGGAGTTAGTGGATATCTATAAAGCACTTTGAGATAGATAATAGATAAAAAGCACCTTGAGCTCTGTTGGAAAATTAACCTGCTAAGAGGGTAAAAAGATGCTGTTTACATTAATTCTCCCGTCTGGATGGACAACTGCTTTACTAGCTGTTTTGAAACTGAGCCAGATGCCAAAAGCTAAATGGTATCATAAGTCCCCATAACAGGGAAATCAGATCCCTAGCAGAATTAAGAAGTTGGGCACTATTCCTAATCATCTCTATCCTGGTTTGGGATCCAGGAATCCATTAAACTGTTATGTATCTGAGAATTCACTAAACCATGTTTCATCAAGTCAGGGGTCTTGTTTTTCTCAGTTGCATATCTCTTTTAGTACTTATCTCAGTGCTCTGTGTAGAAGGGGCTATATATTTGTTGAATTGAGTTGATGCTAATTTGTGAGCTTTTCTCCTTTTTAGAGTAAACCATTTTAGGCTGGGAGTCCTGGACCTTCCTTTATATTACAAATCTGCATCTTTAGGGCATCTTTAGGACCTCTGAGAAAATCTTCATAGTCAGAATGAGTTGAGACTAAAATGACTCTTCCATGATATTTTTTTTGCCTCCTCCTCTCTCTGGTGGACTTCTGTGGGTCAGGTATCATTGCTACCTACTAGTGCAGTTTGATAAAAATACTTGGCCTTGTTCTGATTAAAGTTCTGTAGAATAGAATCAGAAGCATTACCTGTTATGTGATTGTCCCTCCCTTCAGTTAATGTATCAGAAATGAGCCATTTGGCCTTTTTGAGCTAATTTGCCTTTTTAACTGTAGATTAGAGACTCGGTTAGAAGCCATGTGAACATATGGGCCCAAGAAACACTGCAAACCAGAAAGTTTGGGTGTGGAGACCACAGTCCAAACTAAGGATGATACAGACATGAGTTGGATGATCAAATGTATCTTTTGTACTCTCTGCAGATGGATGACAATCTTCGCCAAAACCCTCAACTTCCTCCTCGGAAACTGCCTACTCTCAAATTAACTAAAGCAGATGAAGAAAACAATTCATTTCAGCCCCTTTCACCCTAACAGTCATCATTTTCTGTGCATGTGCTTCAGCTGCCTTCAAATCATTTGAATGCCACAGTCATCTTATAAACAAGCGTGGTCAGACAAAAGGAAAGCTATTATAATAGGTACAAGTAAGACAATAAGACTAAAAGTAGACCCTCTCCATGCTGCTTTTTGCTCTATTAAGAAGCTTGTAGTCCAGCCTGATCATGCTCTAAAATACGGTTAGGGTGAATTTTTTAAAAGAAACTATATTGTACTGTATGAAACCATCTTAACCTTGGTGGAGTTTTGCCTTTGATTCACACATTGTTGATCAAAAGCCACAATTTCATTGTTCTGAATGTGCTCTCTTAATTTATTCAAGTGTATTAATTTGATCACCTTCAAACAGTGTATGTAATACTATATAACTGTTTGGTTAAGGCTTTTTCCTCTGTTAAGAAATCTATGGTCTCCTTTGGTATTAGGAAAAGTGTAAAAACTTTCATCATTAATGGAAAATCCTGCTTTTAAATAGCAGTAAAAAACAAAAGTGTTTTTAATTAGATTATCATGAACTGAATCTTTTTGGTTTCGGTACTGTACACGTTAAATATAAATGATGCTTTTGCATTGTATTGCCTGATCCAGTGCCCTTCAGGATAATTTTATTACATGCTGATGTGTGTGCACAATGTAGGCTAGCAAGGGCCCTGATTAGTGTAATGCACCTATACTTTTGGCTTATCTCTAGACTTAGTTGGGATCTAATTGGGATTCCAAGAGAATTGAGTCTGTTGGTATTGAGATGCCATTGATATGCCAAAGTCTAACTGTGCCCAGCTCTGGAGGAGTCCAGGGCTAGAGTAACAAGGGTACTTCATGTCAAATTCTGTAGCTACCCCAGGCTTTGCTCTATCTAAATCAGTATACACAAGAAGTGTGTAGTGTGCTCAAAACCTTTACAAAAACCAGCTTGGCTGTTTCTTAGACAGCAGTTGAAAAACCCAAAGGCATAGCTTAGAAAGCAGCTTTAGATTTTTTTAAGTCTATTTTATTTATTGGTTACTGAAATGCTTATGGGATTCAGCCATGAGGGCCATTTTATTTCCAATTAGATGCTTGTGTATTCTCATGGCTAATGAGCTTCTTTTGTCTTAGAATTACATCTGGGGTTTTAAAAATATAGCAACATGTTTTTCGATCAGTGTCTTAAAGATTACTAACGGTGCTCAGTTCATCTTGTCAAGTTCTAATTCAGAGACCCATATGGCCAGAAACAGGTTTCATATCTAAGAGACTACTTTGTTCATTTCATGTTGATTTGAACTCAGCAGTTTCTTGAATCCGTCCTTCCTAAACTATTTAATTTATTCTGTCTTTAAGTAAATATTTATGTAAGAATTCATAGATTCTTGTAAATATTATGTTTTGAAAGTTTTAACTAAGATGGAAAATGTCATCTTTAAAATTTCCTTTATTTCTTCAATTACTTTGGGAAAAAATATTCATTAGTTTTCATGTTACTGTTTAAATATTTGTTTCTGCTTCATTTATAAGTATAGGTTTAGCTATAACAGCAGTCAAATCTACATGAATGTTTTGAAAATCATGAACTTTGGAATTTAATGCTTGGGGAGCATATGTGAAACAAAGCAATGTGCAAAGTGATGAATCACTTTTGCTTATGCTTTGTTTAGAATGAACTATTAGTAAGATGTTCAGCTTTGCTTAAAGATATGAAATGTCTAAGTAAATGAAAATGTTTAAATTTCCACAACTATATAGGGTAATATTAATAGTGGCTTATATTTATGTGACTTTAGGGTTTACAAAATGCTTTACGTTCATCTTTTTTGATAGCATACTTTTTTATATTTCATAGGTGGGATCAGGCTCAAATGTGCTAATGTCTTCAACCAAAAGATAGGACCTACTTCACAGCAAACAAGTAAACATAAATGTGATTCATTTGCTAATTGTTCTTTTTAACTTTGAATGTTGAACAGCTGTTCCAAAATCCTTTTGCTAAGAGCAGGACCTAATATTGACAAGCAAGGATTACTATATTACAGTTGTATTTATATATATATATATTCTCTTTAATGGATAACTGTTAGTTTTAAAGAACTTTTAGTTACTTCTTTTTGCTTATTTTTCTGTATAAATAAATTTGATAATTTGAAACTAAGCCTAGTAGAAAATACTATAGGGACCACATATTGGAAGGAAAGGGACCAGACATTTGCAGATTAATCAAGACTGACTGATTACAATCAATCTAAGTCAGTATATGTTTTAGACCAAGTTTGAATTTTGGGGAAACTAATCTTGGAACAAAACACTGGAAGCTACTTTTGAAGGAGGTAGGTTAGGGAAAATAAGATTAATTTGCTTGGTTCATGTGGCTATGAGATGGCATAGATTTGAAAAAAAAAGTAGGGAGAGAGAGTAAGATAGACAATACCCAGAAAACCAAGATCCAGTCCCTGCATGTGATATTTCAGATTAATGATAGGGCTGTAGAAATCATAAAGTTTTTGTTATCTTGGAAAGCTGCTCCCTACCCCTGTAAAAAGTTTCACATTGGCAAATCAAATTTCAATGTAAATGTGTAAATGCATTTTGGTCACTTGGGGGTTGAAAGTTGGTTAAATCTAAAGCCAAGTTTATGGCTTTTCAGTTTGTAATTGTATTTCTGCCGGAAAATGTTACTGACAACCTACCAGAGTCCTCTTGAGATACTAAGAAAACAGTCATTATGCAAAATTTATTGAATGCAGTGGGGCAACAGCATTAAGGACTTTGCCCTAGGCAAATATCATCAGCATCTGTTCAGTCTGTGTGCTCGATTCTAGCTCCTGAAAAGTTGGTGACAGAACAGCCTGGAGAAATACATCATTTATATTAGCATTAGGAGAGTGTTGTCTAGAGGCAGCTGCTCGAAGGAGACATCTGTATCCAGGGTTCCAGAATAGAAAACTTCTATGATGATAACAGGAGATGGGAAAATCTAACTTGGCAGAACCAAGGAGCTTCAGGTTGAATTAAACCAGGACCTCTCTCATTTTATCATGGAATCATCTTCCAGATTCACTCTGTGGGTCCAGATTGGAGCAGTAGACAAGATTATCATAGACAATGACAGTTTCTCTTTTAATGAATTGCCAAACAAGTTTCAATTCTGAAGAACTGGTAGATGGAAGAAGGGAATAAAAGGTGAACATGTGGTTTAATTTATCTGCATTAATTTTGAATTTAGATCTATACATCATTAATTGTATTTAAAGATATGAAGACCTGGAAAAATTAAAAAAAATTTTTGAAGTTGGAAAGTCTTGGATTGTGAAATTTTTTGGGTATATGTGTGTGTGTGTGAGATGAGTAATATATTTAAGAATTAAAATTTTCCTATAGGGCATTTTCCCCTTTAAAATTATTTCTGTAGACCCATCTATGGTATCAGATAATCACAATTTCTATACCTTGAAGGCAAATAGCACAGTATAATTCTTATAAACAGAAGAAGAATGTACCTGTTCTGAAGGAGGTACTGGCTTTTTATCAAGAAAATACAGGGGAGAGGGGAGAAGACCATCTTGCTTTGTTAGACCAAAAGTTTAGAGATCTGAGTTCCTGTCCTGCCTATGCCATTTACTCTCTCCATGACTGTGAGCAAGGCCTTTCTCCTCATGACTCAGTTTTCTCAGCTGCAAAGGTAAGCCCTAACTAGCTCCCAAATGCTATGTTTTGTGATTTTTTGTTGATGTAGGGCTTGATGGACAAGTTCCTGTTCTTGGAAAGTCTTGAAGAGTTGGGATTTTTTCTGCCTCTGGATAAATACATAATTTTCACCACATATATAAAAACTTTTTTTAAAGGCAGAAATATAAGGGATGATAATACTGCTACAGCTTTTGGCTAGGTTGAAAACATCCTGTTTAGGACTTGATACTTAAAAAACACTTCTTTGATCAAAGAAATAGGGAAAAGACTCATGTGCCAAATTATTTATAGAAGCTCTTTTTGCTGTGGCAAAGAACTGGAAACTGATGGGGCACCAATAAATTGGGCATGGCTGAACAAGTAACATAAATGTAATAGAATGCTATTGGGCTGTAACAAATGATGACGAGGACAATTTCAGAGAAACCTATAAAAACGTATGAACCAAGAGTGAAATAAGCAGAACCATGAGAAGAATTTATACAATGCAAAAATATTGTAAAGACAACTTTTTTTTTTTAAGCAATTGGTGTTAAGTAACTTGCTCAAGGTTACATGGCCAGGTGTTTCTGGGTGGGTGCTTAAGTGTCTGAGCCCAGAATCCATCCCAGGTTATTCCAACTCTGGGGCTGGTGCTCTTACTGTGCTACCTGGCTGCCCTGTAAAGACAACTTTGAAAGACTTGAGAACTCCAGTGCAATGACCAACTGATAATGAGATTAATCCTGGTGAGATCACCATGGCAGTTTCCCCTAAGGCAGGATTCTTGGAAAAATACTGATAATAACATTTTTAAAAGGTTGACACACCTGTGTTCCCCAAATAATATTTTGTTTACCACCAGTTTGTATGTCTCTGCCAACAAACCTCCTCAAACCCCCCTGGTGGTTGCTTGTCTTTTCTTCCTGATAACACCCCTCCCCCCCAATAATATTTTGCCCTGATTCCTGATAAACAGTTTGGCCAGCTCCAGGGAGGCCATCCAAAATCATAGAATGAGAACCACCCTCCACTCCAGCAGGAGTGTACCTCCTTGCTGGAACACCCCATGTCTGTTGGATGGATCTGTGCTCCCCAGCACAGTTCTGCCCTTATGTGAGTTATGCCCTGTGTTGTTAGTGAGTATGCCTAAATTGGATGACTGCCCCGCCCCCTTTTTCTTTTTCTCACTGCTTGCAATAAAGCTTTGCATTGAACTCACTCCTGTTGTGTTACATGTTATTCTCAGCATCTGAACTCATTAGGGGGTCATTTGTGGTTGGCCTAAGGCCTTTCCTTAGACATAAATTGAATACCCAGACAAGGACTTAACCTATTGACAGCTGCATCTACATTCAGGATGTATGACACTGAACCCGGTGGTAGAAAGCAAGGGGAACCCAAATCCCTCCCAAGTGGGACTCCCTTATGCCAGAGGAATGTCTCAAAACACCAACCACGATTCTAGATGACTCCTGATGAAATATGCTAACTGCCTCTTGATGAAGTGGTGATGGACTCAGGATACAGACAGGTCTATCTACACAGATATACAAGTGTATGTATATATAAAATTATATGTATTCAAAAATGCACATATGTATGTATACACATGTATGTATACTTGTATTTGTACATATACACATGACCAGTGTAATAGTAATGGAATTTAAAGGTCACCTGTATTGGCTTGGTTGAGTATTAAAACCCAGAGCTTGTGAATCCCACTTTTTTGGAAGCAGCATTGTGGAGGCAGAGAGCCAGAGAGGATTGCTGAGGGCCACTTCGAGCTGCCCAGGACTTTGGAGAGCTGCCAAGGATTGAGGAGACATGGCTGTTATGCTGGTACTTTGTCTATTTTGATGTTGTTTTGCCAGATTCGTCCACTCCTGAAGGACAGTGCTGTTGTGGCAGAGGTCTTAGAACCTTGCTGTTGGTTCAGAAGCCCTGAAGAAGGATTTGCTTGTTGTATGTTTACAGAAATCCTGGAAGAGGGTCTTGTTGATGTTTTCAGGGGTCCTAGGACTGTTCTGCAGACAGAGAACGAATTAATGAGGACACTGGCAATGTATCTTGTGGCCTTGTTAAGCTTTGTCTCCCCAGGAACAGAACTTGTTGTTGGGGAACTTGCCTCCTGTCAAAATGAAGAAAAAAAACCTCTCTTTGGGTATTAAATGCTGAGACAATATCTTAAGCTTGTTGTAACTCTGGGGTAGATGGCCTATTCAGTTGTGATCCAGGGGTGGGGAACTTTTGACTTTTTTTTTGTGCTCTGTGACTGACCAAATGAATGTACTTTGTTTATGATTGGAAACTAATCTCCATTTGAGAAGAGGGGCTTTGTGATTGACTAAATTAATGTACTTTCCAGGGGTGGAGTAGTACTTGGTTGAATTACACTTGGTGAATACTGTAATTTGAATTATACTGTATTTTGATTTTCACTGTTCTTAATTTGTCACTGAATAAAATGGAGAGCAGCTCTGCTGGTATTTTGAACCTGGGAAGTTGCCTTTGCTTGGCATTACAACCAGTGAAGGCATTTGTTTTGGTTTGATATGTTTGTAACAGGTTTGATTTTGTTTATTCACAAAATGTGTGATATATCAAATTTAAAAGAAGAGTTTATGCGGATAATTTTGCCAATTTATTTTACTTTTTAACATTTCTGTTTGGTTACAAATGGAACTATAAATTCTTTAACTAAGAAATACTTCATGTTTGTAAGTTTGTGAGATTAGGAAAAAATTGGAAGGGGAAACCAACATTACAATAAAATAGTTGTTTTCTGGATTTAATATCAAACTCCATAATATCAGAAACTGAAAAGTCATTGTCAGAAAAGGAAAAATAAAATTCAACTTGTGGCTCATGGGATTATTGATGGGTGAAATTTCCTAAGCTCTTCCTATCAATAATCTCTGCTTCTTTTAGTACTTTATTTTTACCACCCTCATGGGCTTCTACAAACTGAAGACTTGCAACTGGATTGGGGCAGCTCTCATAAATTAATTTTTATTCTTAATCGGATATGAATATTTCTAAGCACAGATCTATTTCTTTTGCATATTTCAGAAGATAGTTACCCAGAAGCAGGCAAAAGTAAAGAGTCAGAAGATGTCATACAAAGGCCTTGGGACCATGGAATAGGAGGGATATTCTTCAGAGAATCCAGATTTGCACCATCTTAATCATCATATAGTGTTTGTGCAAACCACTTTGTGTTTTTAAACCAACAAGGGTGAACGAAGTATATCAAGAGGGGATATTGAGTTGATGAAATAAAATAGGGGGAATTAAGTTTGCTTATATAGGCATATTTTATTGTACTTAACTTTATTGCACTTTGTAAATATTATGGGGGATTTTTTGTTGTTTTTGTTGCTCTGTTTTGTTTTGTTTTTACAAAGGAAGTTTTGTGGTCACCCTGCAGAGCTGAGGAGGGTCACTGAAACATCTTTTTAAAAAATGCAGAGAAGTGAGTTGCATCTTTCAGCTAATGATTTGCTTGGTGTCATGTTAAGGAAAACATGGGACTATCCAAGATTATTCAAACTGTCCTCATGATTAGATGGTTCATTATTATACTTAGTGCAGACTGCAGGGAAGGGAGGCCTGCTAGCACCAAACAGGAATTTGGGGACAAGTCAGAAAATGTCACCATTAGAAACTGAAACTAAGAGCCACCATAGACAGGAATAGAAGCCACTTGCCTCTCGGACAGTGGTTTGTAAATGAATAAGTGATAAAACTGTAGTGTTTCCCAAATGTGCTTGAGAGACCAGGCTATCTCCAGAAACTCCATCAAGGTTGTTTTTGTTTGTTTTGTTTTTACCAAGCTAAAAGGTGGAACAATTGCTGGTTTTGTGGGGAAAGATTTAAGTTCAAATCTAGGCTTATTACCTATTTGACCTTGGACCTATGCAACCCTCTCTTTGGACTTCAGTTTCATCTCTAAAATCAAGAGATTGTCATTTTATGACTTTAGATCCTTTCTAATGATAAATCCTATGATTTGATGACTCAAATATAAAATTAGAAAAGATCTAATTAACTGTAATAAGCCCACTATGAAAAAAAAGTCACATGTGAGAGGATCTAAAAAATTAGAATTGGTCATTGTTAATCCAGTGCCATCCAATGTAGACAGGGGTATCAGGCAGATAGGGGCATTCTGGTGATTAAAATGACATGCTTTCCACTGGAGCACAAATAACTGTCTAGGTTCTACCACAGCTCCCTTTACTCTGACTCTTTGTTCTTCAAGAAATCTCCTAATGGACTAATGTGTTCTCCCAGGACTTGGGAAAGAGATATTCTTGGTAATGACTGTGAGTATTATTGTCACTGGAAAGCTCTACCCCTTCTCCCTTTCTCTCTCCTCTCCTTTTCCACCATTGTAAATTAACATTGGTTTTCAAGTTTAAATAAATACATTCAGAAAAAGAGAAAAGGAAAACTGGAAAGAAGCACAGACAAGCAGGACAGCTTTGAAAGCTACGGGTTGAACCTAAAAAGAAAAACATACTATACATAATCATGATCTGTAGTTTCATGTCCAGTCCTTTTAATTTTTTCAGTTCTACTTTGTATTTGGAAATGCCCACTTTTTTTGGGGGGGGGTGTTTGAATTCAGAATAAAAATAATTTTTTTTAAAGTGCTGTTAATCAAAAATTACAATTCCACAAGACATGGGTAGTAGTAACTTGATTTATTACAAGAGAAATGAACATGCATGTACTCCTTACACCAAGTATGAAGTAGTTTGTAGTCCAGGTGGAAGTTTGAATATTTACAAAAAGAGGGAAGTCCCTTGGGAGGAGTGGAGGACAATCCCTTCTCAAATGGGAGTGGCATGGGAGGGGGAGGGTAGCTGTAGGGAAAGAGAAAGGGAGAAAAAGGGAAGGGGAGCAGGAGTAAGTAGGATGGTGAAAGCAACATTCTTTTCCCTTGAGAACTAGACTATCAAGATATGATTGTCTGCTTATCTACTAGGGCCCCAGCTATCCAAACAATCTATCTGTTTCATGCAGACAGACTAGTGCTTGTCTTGTAGCTGGTTTGACTCTCAAGGACACACACAGAGTCTAGCTCTGAACATATGCCAACTCAGGAAGACAAGTGAAGTTGGCTTCAGGGTTACATTCCCACCTTGTGGTCAGGGCAGCCTCTGGGAACACTGATAGCCATACCTGATAAACCATTATCCTGGTGGATAATATGACTACTCATGAAGACAAGTTAAGTTGGCTTCAGGGCAACATTCTCCCATTGTCGTCAAGGTGGCCACATCAATGATCATCCCTGATAAAACATTTTCTTGGTGGAAAATATGGCAACTCAAGAAGACAGGTCAGGACAACATTGCCAAACACTGGGTTTCACATGTGATAGATGTCTTGAAGTATGTAGGCATATCTGTTCTTGGATACTTCAACCCATATGAAATCTAAGTCAAATTACAAAAATAAATTCCAATAATTGAGATGTAAAATGCAGTTATTCATGTAGGAACTGTGCTCAGTTATATTCACAATTCATTGCAGTGTGCAAAATAGAATGGATGGTTATTGTTCAAAATGTTTGCCTTGCTATTGAAAATATGATCAGAGTGAAAATTTAGGTTATTCAAAATATGTAACCAATTTAGTCAAATATGAGTGGGATAGAACCAAGAGCAATGGGTGGTAGCTATAAGGAGGCACCTTTAGGCTTGATATCAGAAAAACCTAACAATTAGACCTATCCCAAAGTGGTAGGGGATGTCTTGAGAGGTTGAAAGTTTCCTTTCCTTGAAAGTCTTCAAGCAAACACTGAATGACCACCAGGCAGATATGTTATAATGGGAATTCCTTTGTTGTATGGGCTGGACTGCATGGTTGTTGAGGTCCCTGTAATAATAATGTAATTTAAAGATCCCTCTGTATTGACTTGGTTTTTGGTTTGATTGTGTTAAAACCCAGAGCTTGTGAATCCCACTTGTGGGATGGATTTGTTGATGTGAAAAGAGAGGGCTGGACTGGGAGGAGCTGGTGATGTAAATTTAGAGAGACACAAGAAAAGAGAGAGGCAGAAGAACTTTTTGGAAGTAGCACCCTTTTGGAGGCAGAGAGAGACTGAGAGGATTGCTGAGGGCCACTTTGAATTGCCCAGGACTTTTGAGAGCTGCCACCCAGAGCTGCCAAGGACTGAGGAGACATGGTTGTTATGCTGGTACTTTGTCTGTCTGTTTTGATGTTGTTTTGCCAGATTTGTCCACTGGTGAAGGACAGTCCTGTTGTTGCAGAGGTTTGGGAAACTTGCTGTTGGTTCAGAGCTACTGAGACTGTTCTGCAGACAGAGAGTGAATTCTGTCCACTGGTTAAGGACAGTACTGTTGTTGCAGAGGTCTTGAAACTTTGCTGTTGGTTCAGAGCTCCTGAGACTGTTCTGCAGACAGAGAGTGAATTCTGTCCACTGATTAAGGACAGTGCTGTTGTTGCAGAGGTTTGGGAAACTTGCTGTTGGTTCAGAGCTACTGAGACTGTTCTGCAGACAGAGAGTGAATTCTGTCCACTGGTGAAGGACAGTCCTGTTATTGCAGAAGTTTGGGAAACTTGCTGTTGGTTCAGAAGCCCTGAAGAAGGATTTTCTTGTTGTATGTTTACAGAAATCCTGGAAGAGGGTTTTGCTAATGTTTTCAGGGGTCCTAGGACTGTTCTGCAGACAGAGAATGAATTAATGAAGAGACTGGCAATGTATCTTGTGGCCTTGCTAAGCTTTGTCTCCCCAGGAACAAAGATTGCTGAGAACTTGCCTCTTGTCAAGATGAAGAAAAGACCTCCATTTGGGTATTAAATGATGTGCTTAAGCTTGATGTAACTCTGGGTAGATTCAATTGTGATCCAAGGGTAGGGAACTTTTGACCTTTTTGTGCTCTGTGATTGAACAAATGAATGTACTTTACTTATGATTGGAAACTAATCTCCATTTGAGAACAGGGGCTTTGTGATGGACTAAATGAATGTACAGCCTAGGGGTGGAGTAGTATTTAGAAGAGGGACTTTGTAATTGATTAAATGAATGTAATGTCCTGGGGTGGGGTAGTACTTGATTAAATCAGGTAGTACTTGGAGATTATTGAATTACACTTAGTAAATGCTGTATTTTGAATGATGTCATATTTTGATCTTCTCTGTTCTTAATTTTTCACTGAATAAAATGGAGAGCACCTATGCTGGTATTTTGAACCTTGGGAAGTTGCCTTTGCTTGGCATTACAGTCCCTTCCAACTCTCAAATTCTATGATTCTGTGAATATATGTGCACATGTATGCATTAATACAAATATATGTGTATATATGCATATAAATGTATTATGACCTCATATCTCCGATGCGATACCCATAGCAGCCACTATGGATATGCATGCATATTTCCAGGGTAAATTTGCAAAATATAACAAACTCTCTTCCTCAAAGACAAAACCAAGATATTTATTCAGATACCAGAAAGTCAATTCCACCATAGTAGGAAAGAAATCTACACACATCACCAATGCAAGGAATGATGCCATCCCCAAGTCTTCCCTCCCTTGGGCCTCTCCACAAACAAACTCCCCTAGGTAAAATTCTTCCCTCTCTCACTGATGCTAGTTGCTCTGTCTCAGCTCTGCCTCTCTCTTCAGTTCTGCCTCACTCACTCTTCCTTTTCTACATGTTTGGCATGCTTCTTCCACCATGTGACTCAAGCTTCATGTAACTCAGGCTCCATCACAGCAGTCAGCTGGGCCTAAGCTCAAAGCAGGTCACATAGGCCTATTAATGGACAGGAGAGATCTTCCCATTCCATTAACATTACAGGCTTTCATATCAAATCAAGTATTTAGTATTTTTAAGCTTCCTTTTTGTGTTTGTGAGAGGGAATATGACAGAGTAGATAACGAACTGGCCTTGAAAACCAGCATTTAATTCCTGTCTTTGATACAACACAGACTGAGTTACCCTGGACAAGCTGCTCTTCCTGTAATTACTCCAGGCACCTCTCTAAGACTGCAATTTGCAGCAAGGGTGGTGACTGGCCTTAGTGGAAGGCCTTCCCTTATCTGGGAGTTCCCTATACCAATGAAATCATAGCGCTGGTTCCTAGAGCTAGCCTTCTGAGTTTGTAGTTAAAAACCTTATATTGTTTAGTGTGTAATACTATATTTTGGAGAAGGAAACAGCAAACCACTCCAGTGTCTTTGCCAAGAAAATCCCAAATGGGTCCCGAAGAGTCAGATACGACTAAACAACAGCATTTCACTTACTTAACAGCTCATTTGTAAATAGCCACATGAAAATCAGTAGATTAGTTTGACATTTGCATCAGTTTTAACCCTTCAGTTCAGAAAAAATGCATGAGACATATATTTAAAAGAAAAGAGAGGAATGATTTGCCAAGACCATTCAGTGTTCTGGTTTTCATGAGTTAGAGAAAATACACTGTTCTTCATCCTTCACTGCATAATCCTGGCATCTCTACTTCTTGGAGAAGCCTAGAGGTACCAAGACTTAAAAGACCTAGAAGACAGAGCTGAGCTGGATCCAGTTTCACTTTTCCAGTGTGTAAAATAGAAAACTATTTTTCATTTTTTAAATTTATAATGATGTTGAAATGTAAAGTATTTATAAAATAACTTGAGTTTCCTGGAAGACTGACCCAATTTAAGAATTCTATGTCTTTTGGTGAATTGTTTTATGTTCTCCTATTCCTAGAATTCAACAACGGACATTTTGAACATTCACACTAGCATACATGTTGTAAACCTAATAAAATGTTGATTTCATTAGGAAATGAAAACAAAACTTAAAATCAAAAATATCACCCACAATTTCAAAGTACTAACAATGTCTGAAGTGTTACTGTATCTTGAGAAATGCTGTATAAATACTTAGACTAAGGCATGACTATATGTGAGGAGTTTCTGAAAAATGAGTAGAAGTTAGAGATGTCAAAATAACTATTTTCTCAATAAAATCTCAAGTTGTTTGAGCAGTTCTAGTAATAATTTAGTATTATTCCTTGAAGTGAGTGTTCTCATTGGAGTAATATCATTTCTTTCGGTAGTAGAAAACACATTGTATTATTCAGTGGAAGGAGGTTTTCTCCCTTTTTAGGGGGGGATCCCCTCTTTTTTCAGTAGAACACGTGACAACATTATATAGTTTGAGACATAACACATTTACTTGAAATCTAGGAACTAGTTAAAAAATTTAGGGTCAGATGAATTTCACACAAAATCAGATTAGAAAGGGTCTCAAGGGTCATCTACTCCAGTCCATCCCTGAAAAGAAAGGAAACAAGTTTTTATGAAGTACCTACTACGTTCTGGCCACTGTGCCCAGCGCTTTACAAATTCGGTCTCATTTTATTCTCCCAACAGCCCTGAGAGGGTGGTACTATCCTTATCCCAATTTTACAGTTGTGGAAACTGAGACAGAGGTAAAGTGACTTGCCCAGGGTCACCCAGCTGCAAAGTATTTGGGATCATATTTGAACTCAGGCAAACGTTCCTGACTCTAGGTTCAGTGCTCTATCTATTACACCACTGAGTTACCTCTCAGCCCTTCCCCAAGCATCCTTGACAAGTTGTCATCTAGCCTTTACTTGAAGGGCTCTTGTGAGGGGAAGCCTACAACCTCTCAAGGCAGCCCTATAGATAACTCCCTGGTTTCCAGGAAATGTCACTTTACATTGAGCCTAAATATGCCTCTTTGCAACTTCCACCCACTGATTCTAATTCTGTCTTCTCCACCTCGTGCCCTTTTCTTCTCCTAGAATCTAATCCCTTGTCCATGTGACAGCTTTTCAATTATCATGTCCTTGCTCTTAAATCTTCTCTGCTGTAAGCTAAACATCCCGTTTCTTCAACCAGGCTGAAAACCGGACATGGTTTTCATCATCCTGGTTGCCTTCTGGATCTACTCTAGCTTGACAATTTCCTCCTGAAAATGTGGTGCCCAACACTGAATGCCATCCTCCAGATGTGGTCTGACTAGGACAGAATATAGCAGTTTTGAATGTGGTTTATTTATTCAAGAAGCCACACTAAAAATGCTTTCAGGTTTATGAAGTGCTTTGCATGTATTATCTCGTTTGATCCTGACTACAATCCTTTGTTGTTGTTCAGTCCTGTCTGACTCTTCATGACCCCACTTGGGGTTTTCTTTGCAGAGATCTTGGAGTGGATTGCCATTTCCTTCTCCAGCTCATTTGACAGATGAGGAAACCGAGACAAAAAAGGGTGAAGTGACTTGTCAGGTTCACACAGCTAGTAAATTCATAAGGCTGGATTTGAACTCATCAACATGACTCTTCCTGATTCCAAGCCCAGTGCTCTGTCCAGCACACCAGCTAGCTGCCCCAAATCCTTTGAGGTAGATGCAATTCTCATTTTCTAGAAATGCAGGTTCACAAAAGGTAAGTAACTTGTCCAAGGTCACAGCGGACCTTGGAATGGAGGAGTTCCTTTGGGTTGCAGTGTTCACCTGGGAACAACTTTGATTCTTATAGTATCTGTTGGAGATGCCAGCAGGGACCAACGGAGTGTCAGGTTTGGGGTGATAGCACTTTACTCATCTCCTTACCCCCTGTCCCCTAAGTCTCATTTCCCAGTAGGTAAGATTTGAGCTTCAGCTAAGATCAGCACAAATAAAGGCTAAAAATAATGCTGAGAATGACTGCTGCCCCTTTATAAGGGAACATAGAAGGGAAGAGATTGGCTCACCAAGTGAGGGAATTCTTTTGAGGAAAGACAGCTGTTTGGAGTCACATTCAAGGCAGATGACCAGGTGGTGAGGAGCTCTGGCTCTGTATCTTCATTGTTCATGGTGTAGGCCAAGTCACTCTGTGGTTCTCTGGCTTAAGCATTCATGGAACTTCGGGAGGGACTACTGGAGGAATTGAATTTATCAGCAGGTGCTGGTGGGAGAGAGGTGTGTGACAAGAACACCAAGATTCTCACTATGCCTACTCTTTTGTTGAAAGTAATAGTTTTAACACAAAAAAACTAGCCACTTGACCTTGGGCAAATCACTTAACCCCAATTGCCCTCCAAAAAAAGCAAAAAAAAAAAAGTAATAGTTGTTGGTAGGAAAACCTTAAATGAAGAAGGTAAATGTTAGCTATTATTATCATGGCAATGTACATATACAGGAACTGGCGAGGACAAAAATGGTGTAACACTGACTTTGAGGGAGACAGAAGAAGCAAGAAAAGGATGATGACAGAGTAATCAGCCTGTGACAGAGTCACAGAATGTCAGGAGCAAATGAGACCTCGAGGCTGCCTAGTCCAACCTGTACCTGGAGAAGAGTCTCCCTCTATACCATACTTGAAGACCTCTGGTGAAGGGGAACCCACTGCTTCCTGAGGAAACCCATGCCTCTTTGAATAGCTCTGCTTTGTTAAGCCATTCTTTCATAGTTCACACCTAAATTCAGCTGTTTTCTGGAGCCAAACAGACCTAGGCTGATCACCTTTCCAAGTAGGGAATACTGGCCAATGCGGGTGTCTGGTGACTCACATGGATTTTCAGTGAGTTTGTTTCTGGAAATGTGAAAGCCTTTTAACTGGCTAGTAATTAAGCATATTGGGCAGCTAGATGGCTCAGTGGTAAGCTGACCTGGAGTAAGGAAGACCTGAATTCAAATCCAGCCTCAGACAGTCACTAGCTGTGTGACCCTGAGCAAGTCACTTACCCCTATTTATCTCAGTTCCTCATCTGTGAAATGAACTGGAGAAAGACATGGCAAACCACTTCAGTCTCTTTGCTGGGGTAATGAAGAGTTGGACACAATTGAACAACAACAAGAAGTCACTTAACCTCTGTTTGCCTTAATCCACTGGAGAAGGAAATGGCAAACCACTTTGGTACCTTTGCCATGAAAACCCCATTGACAGCACTGGTATGCTATGGTCCATGGGGTCATGAAGACATGGACATGACTGAACAACAACAGTTAAGTATATTAAGTGCTTAATAAATGCTTATTGATTTGACTTGCTAAGCTGGAACTGAAAGTGCCTACAAAAGGCCATTTCTCTCTCTTTGCTTCCTGTAATGATTAGTTACTTAAACACCATAGAGGGTTGTCTCCTTTCAGCACTTGGTCTCCTAGGAAAGGCTGTGTTTGGGATGGGGTTGCCTTCTGTTTGTGCTTTCTTTTCTTTATTATAAGGTCTTGTGAGATCCCTGGAGGTCAGAGCTCTACCACTTGGGATTCAGTGGTTGAGCTCAGAAAGGAACCAGACCTCAGGAGCAACTAGCTTGGTCCAGCCTCAGACACCACATCCTGCAAGAGAGTGATTTGTCCATCAGTTATGCCTCAAGTAGAAGTGAAGTTGGTGGTAGTAAAAATGTTTGTAGTTACCTTATAACTCTCCTTATAAGGACCAAGGGGAGAAAGGGGAAATTGTGCCCCTAGTTCTGAGGTGTGACCTGTGAAAAATGAAACAACTGAGGAAACAAAGGTTTGATCTTCTGAGCATATTGGTTTATTAAGCAATGCACGGAAATTGCTCAACAAATTGGGACCAGTAACCTTCCTCATTTTTGTCACTGGACCCTGAATACAGGGGGAGACAGATTTTTATATATTAAAGACAATTGAATAAGACCAATTAATTAAAAGACTTCTGGACATAAATTAAAGTCAGCAGTGAACCAAAAAAATAATACAGATGAGAAAGTAGCACCAAAAAATCAGCCTTGATTTTAGTCTGGAAATGTTATTTTCTGGTATAGCCTGATTGAAGTGAAGTGGTTTATGGCCATTGGCTAAAAGAGCTATAATCCTCCCCTGTCATGGAGAGGCTTACTAGCCATTTTCCCGTTGCCACCTCTCCTGGTAGAAAGTAGACAGAATAGAAGGCTTCCCAGAAGATTATAAGATGGTTAAAGACTATAACAGTCCTAGTAAGAGGCCAAAAGAATTGATTAAAAGAGTTGTAGCATTCACCTGCACTAGCTTACTAACAACCATCCCCTCCCTAATCAATGATGGTGGTGGGTAGAAGACCTGACTAAGAGCATTGTAGTCCTCTATAGGAGAGAGAATTATGAACTCCTGCATCCCCCAAAAGGTGGTACTACAGATCGTTGAAAAACTGAAACCAGCGGAATAGAGAGTAACAATTAGCAGAGAATTGTAGAGTTATCATGTATAGGGAGTAGCATAGATGCAGCATTCATTTGGGGACAGGTCTAAAAAAGAGTAGAGTGATAACCCTGACCTCATATGTATACATCTCACATGTGATTCCTAGGTGTGTCTGCTCTTCCCATTGAAAGTCTGCATTTCTGGAAGAGTGAGTTCCAGGTTTATGGGTGGTGGTGGTTATTACTGTTAGTATTTTTATTACTACACTATTTCATTAAATGCCTTTATTTGAATTCAGTGTGTTCTCTGACTGACCAGTAAAAATAAATTTATGAATGAGGTCTTATAAGCTACAGTTTGGAGATGATTTTGACACACAAAATACCTTTAACTTGAAATAGCTTACTAGTGACTCCAGTTTCTAATTATACATCAATACCACCAATTAACCTTGTTTTGCTGCTAAATTTCAATACTTAAGTAATTTCCTTTGAGCCTGCATCGGGATTCTTTGTTTCCCCATTCATTCCCATTCACCTTTCCTCTGATATGCTCATATGAGATTTTTCATTTAACTGCCTGGGTGTTGAGGGAGAAAAGAAAGTTAGGGTCCTGTTCTGTGGTGTGTCAGTCATAGCCTGATTGGGATGCTTTAGACATCTGTGATTAAGAAAGGCAGCCAACTATGCATCATCAGAAAAGATTCTGACTTATAAAAAAGCCAAACTTTGTAATGCAAAAAGAATATTTTTCAACTGGGAGAACAACTATCATGTAACTTCCCATTTGTAGCAGATTAAAATTCAACCAACCTAAGATTGGGTCATCAGGCAAGAACAATGGAAAAATGTTCCATGACATAAATCAAATTTGGCCTCCTTAAGAAATCTTGTTAGGTTAGTAAAACAGGAGGAAGCATGAATGTTTTTTGGTGTGGAAAGAAGCTGGAAAATATGATCAGGAAAAAATGTAATTTCAATTTTCTTTTAAAATATATTCTAGAAACCTGTCTATGGGCCCTCATTGGAGCCTGCAGTTTATGTTCATAATTATAATTATTTGTGCTGTCTTAATATTTTCCATTAAAAGGCTAAGTGATTCTTTAATAGATAGAGAAGGAAAAGGACTAAAGAGAAAAGAACACAGGACACCCCAAGAACCAACCAAGTATTACAGTGGCAAGCCCTTAGGAGTGATCTTGTATAATTTCCTACCCCAAAATTGTCATAATCTAAGGACCCAAGTTATGGGTCCTCATCCAGGTATACCCACTCTAATAAAACTGATAGATGTTCATCCAGCCTTTAATTACACTCAAAGTAACAGTGAACTCATCTCACAAAAGTATTTCTAGAGATGGCTGGGTGGGTATAGAGTGGGACAGAGTACTGGATGTGGAGCCAGGATAAATCTGAATTCAAACTCTGCCTCAGATACTTCCTAGCTGTGTGACCCTAGGCAAGTCACTTGACTGCTGTCTGCCTCAGTTTCCTTACCTGTAAAATGGGAATAACAATAGCTCCCAACTCCTAGGGTTATTGTGATGGTCAAATGAGATATTATTTGGAAAACACTGTTGCTACACGAATCCTAGCTATTGTTACTATTAGCCATTGTTGCTAAAGGCTCTAACTACTTTTTCTTAGATCAAACTGAAATTTATTTCCCTATGGCAAGCCTTCTTTCTCATGATCCCTTATGATTCTTCAGATGTCTGAGGACAATCACCAAGTTCTTTCTTCTCTAAATTAAATATTTTTGGTTCTTCTGTCATTCTTCATATGACATCATTACGATAGACTTTATGTTCCTTCAGTGGCAGGGACTGTTCTGCTTTCTTCTTTGCCCTCCCAGCCCCCAGCACAGTGCCTGGCACACAAAGGCCTCCTAAGAAGTGGTTGTTGAATGGGATGGTTTCCCATCACCCTGGCACCCTCCCCTGTGGGTGTACCAATTTGTCAATGGGGCATGCAGATGAGAACACAAGCCTGCACATGCTCCTGACTAGTGCCTTTTTCCTTCTGTATGCTTTTTTCCTATTACTACAGCTTAAGATTGTATTAGCATTTTTTTCTCTTTGTTTTTTCTGTTGAGTAGTTCTGTTGAACTATTGACCCTATATTGAGTGCAAGCTCCTAGTGATAGCTGCTTTCCCAGGTGAGAGCAAGCCTCCTGTTTAATCATTGAGTTTGGGATTTTGCTGGTTATTTATAGCAAACTCATTTATCTTCATAGTGTCTGGAATTTGCCTTTTTTAAAAATCGTATTTGAACAGCAGGACAATATTTGTACCCTCCTCCAACCCACCATCTTCTGGATTCTCTCCTGATCACTATCTCTGATCACATCTGTAATTTCCTTCAATGCCCTGGGAAATCATCTGTTTGGGCCTGGAGGCTTGAATTCATATAAGGCAGATAGGTGCTATCTTTGAATATATTTTTTCATTTCCTCTTAACTATTTTTTCCTACTCTTTCTAGTTTGAAGATCATTCATTCTTAATAAAAGTTGAAATCTTGATTGTAAATTAAAAAAAGCTTTAAAAAATATTTTTAATTAAAAAATGTATTTACTTTTAGTTTGCAACATTCAGTTCCACAAAGGTTTGTTGTTGTTTTAAATAAAAGTCACCAGTAGTAGCCATTAAATTGTCCATTGTCCTATCTGTATAACCTGGCAAGTTTCCTTGTTTGCAAAACGAAGGGGTTGAGCTATGGCCTCAAGGTCACAGGTTCCCCACCCCTGAGCTAGATGGTCCATTCTAGCTCTAAAGCCTAGGATCTTAGGAATTTAAGTAGAACTGCAAGTGCCCCAGAGCTCATTTCTGTAAAATGGGAATAATAACACCTGTCTCCCAGGGTGATTATGGTGGCCAAGTGAGATATCATTTGTGTGGCATTTTGCAAATCTTCAGACAGCTAGGTGGTATGGTGAATAGAGCAACAGGTCTGAACTCAGACCTGAGTTCTAATCTGGCCTAGAACACATACTAGCTATGTGACCCTGGGCAAGTCACTTAATTCTTTTTGCCTCAGTTTCCTCATCTATACAAATGAGTTGGAGAAGGATATGGCAAACCATTTTAGTATCTTTGCCAAGAAAAGCCCCAAATAGGGTCATGAAAAGTCAGGCAAGACTGAAAAATGACTGAACTACTGCTATCACCACCACTACTGCCACCACAAGGTAACAGGGGCTCAGAGAGGGGCAATCATTTTCCCCATAGTCACACAGCTACTTAATGACAGAGGCAGTGCTAGAAACTGGGCTTTCTAATTCTCTGTCTCAAATTCTTTCCTCTGAATGCTTTAAAGCAGTAAAAGTAGTGGTGCCAATGATGATGCTCTCGGGCTCATAAATTGCCTCCTAGTCACTGCAGAGTCTGCCAGGATAGACAATGTCTTAATCCCAAATTGCATGTGAAAAACATTTTCTTTTCTCCTTAAAGAACATCAAAACCAGGTTGGGGAACAGATGGACTGAGGAACAAGACAAAGTTCAAAATCCACGAGCATAAATTATGACATCGGAGTCTGCTTTGAAAGAGCCACAGTGAGGAGTGGAAGGTCTGAAAGCCAGCAACCGTTAAGTGCTTATAGTTCACAAAGATATACAGCAACTGCTACTGACTGAGGAAAGGACTCTGAATATTTTTAGGAGGTGATGAGAATATTGAAGCCTCATGAATTGAATGCTCAGATGCACATTAGTATAGGCCTATGTTATTCTAACATTACATTAATAAGACCAAAAGGATTTGCCTAAAAGTCAAGAAACACAGATTGAGAAAGTCAACAAATGTTTATGAAGCACTTGACTATATGCCAGCTAGGTAGCTGCAGATAGAAGACTGAGCCTAGAGTCAGGAAGACCTGAGTTCAAATTGGTCCTCAGATACTAGCTGTACGACCCTGGGCAAGTCATTTAACCCTGTTTGCCTCAGTTTCCTCATCCATAGAATGAGCCAGAATCAGAAATGGCAAACCACTCTAATATCTTTGCCAAGAAAATCCCAAATGATGTCATGAAGAGTTAGATGTGACTGAACATATATGTCAGGTACAGAGCTAAGAATTGAGAGCACAAATGAAAGAACCTTGGTATCAGGGGCCAAGCCTATGCAACTCTCTTGTATAGGGTTGACTTCAATGTTGTGCCAGTTGGTTTGGGATGCATGGGCGAAGTGAAGCAGTGCTAGAAACATGCAAAAATGCAGAGGTGAATTGTACTGCTCCTTCTGTGTTTTCTTTTGTGGTCCTTTAGTCATTTCAGACTCTTTGTGATCCCATTTGGGGTGTTCTTGGGAAAGACACTGGGGTGCTTTGCCATTTCCTTCTCCAGCTCATTTTACAGTTAAGGAAACTGAGAAAAACAGAATTTAAGTGACTTGCCCAGCTGCTAAGTAGGGAGATTGGAACTCAGATCTTGAACTCAGAACTAGGCATAGTATTCTATCCACTGTACCACCTGGCTGCTCTCCCCCTATTCCAGCTGCTTTTGTAAATGGTGGGGAGGGAAGGGAGAAAAGATTTATCCTTTATGTGGTGGTAGTAGAATCAGCTATTCTGAGTTGTTGGCTAGAAACCCTGGCCCCTTAGAGCTCCAAACTCTGGCTGAACCTCTGGAATCTGTGTTGTGTACTGAGGATGGACGGAGAGTTTCTACTGTGTTTCCCCGATAATAAGACCTATCCCAAAAATAAGCCCCCCCTTACTGTGTAAGATTCCTCTAAAATAAGCCCTCCCCCGAAAATAAGCCCTATTGAGATTGCTACTGCAGTGAAGGTGATCCCCTGCGCTACATGCTACATTACGGTACCCTCTGTATGCACCGTTTCCCCCCCCCCCGGTGAAACGCAGGCCGCGCTCTGAGCTGCATCCAATCAGAGCTGCAGCAGTGAGCGCGTCATCCTGTTCTTCCCCAGTGATTTGCTTGCTGGTACATTTTTTTGTTCACATTTACCTGTTTATTAAAATTGCTGTCAATGTTCATTAAAATAAGCCCTCCCCTGAAAATAAGCCCTCTGGTGTTTTTCTGTCCAAAAAATTAATAAGGCAGTGTCTTATTATCGGGGAAACACAGTAGTAGAGGGGTGAATGTTGCACAGGTCTTTTTTAACTACCATCAGGAAGCAAAGTAGGTACAGCAGGGAAAGAAGAGTTGTTTTTGTTTTTGTTAATGAAAGACTCATCCTGAATGATGTGTTTGGAGCCAGGAAACACTGGAGATCAAGTCCCACTTCAGACACTTGGCTTGGAGACCACACTCAAGGTCATTCCTTCAACTCAATGAGCCTCAATTTGCTCATCTGCCCATCATGGCGACAATACCTACAGTTTGTGATAAAGTAGTCAAGTTTCATGTCATTAGCAACCCAGGTCACAGGATAAATCAAATAGAGCCGCATCTTGGACTTCAAATCCAATGCCCCTTCCACTAAATGGAGCTATCTACTATCATGGAGCTCAAATGACTCTTAATGCCTGCTTTCTCCTTTTAACACATTCTCAAATAAGAAAATAAGGAAATGAGGAAAGATAACAAATGGAGAACGTTGTTAGAAGAAAGGAATTAAGAGCCACTCCCCAAAAGGATAAATGATCAAAGGATATGAACAGTTCTCAAAAGACTTACAAACTATTAGCAGCCACATAAAAAACCATGCCAAATCAGTGATAATAAGAGGCATGAAAATCAAAACAACTCTAAACTGAAAATTTTTTTAGATGAATGTTAAAAATAAGTCATTGAATGAATGAACAAATAAATAAATAAGGGGAGAGGGGAACTAACTGAGTTTTTAACTCATACTCAGCAAATTGGCAAAGATAATAAAAGATGAGAATAATTGATGTTGGAGGATTTTGGAAAGACAGACTTTATTGGTGGAGTTGTGAATGGTTCCAACCATTCTTAAAAGCAATAAGAAAGTAACTAAAATGTCCATATCCCACTGGTAGGAATATACCCCAAAGAAGTCAAAGATACCAAACCATTTGTAGTAATACTTTTTGTAATAGCAAAGAACTAGAAGAAAATTAAATGCTTGTTTATTGGGGAAATGGCTATCAGAGGTAGGGAACCTGCAACCTCAAGGCCTCATGTGGCTCTCTAGGTCCCAAAGTATAGCCTTTTGACTTAATTGAAAAGTTTGGATTCAGTCAAAGGGCCACACTTGAGGACTTAGAGAGCCATATGTGGCCTCAAGGCCACTGGTTCCCCACCCATAGGCTAGATAAATGGTGGTACATGAAAAAATGGACAGTTACTATATTTTAAGAAATCGCAAATATGAAAAAGAATGAAAAGACATATATAGATTACTGTTCTATCACTGTTCATCTCTTACCAAACATCAACTCTGGATTATTCTCACCATCTGCCCCTTCTCTTAATCATGGAACTGGGAAAAGCCATACAACCATGCTGACCAGGTATATTACAAATTAATGTAATCTGACTTCAGTTGGGTCCTCACTGTAGTCCTAACTTATTCTCTATCTTGGTCTTCACAGAAGTTTTTTTTTTTTTTAAGCAACCGGGGTTAAGTAACTTGCTCAAGGTTACACGGCCAGTTGTTTCTGGGTGTGGTGCTAAGTATCTGAGCCCGGATTTGATCCCCAGGTCATCCCGACACTGGAGCTGGTGCTCTTACTTGCTGAGCCACCTGGCTGCTCCTAAGCAATTGGGGTTAAGTAACTTTCTCAAGGTTACACAACCAGGTGTTTCTGGGTGGGTGCTAAGTGTCTGAGCCCAGATTCGATCCTCAGGTCATCCCGACACTGGAGCCGGTGCTCTTACTCACTGTGCTACCTGGCCGCCCCACACAGAAGTTATTTCAAACCATCTCTTCCTTCTTCAAATCTCCCATGCCTTCCTTTCCATCCCCTCTCAAATGAGGACCATGCCTCTTATTTTGTTGAGAAAATCAGTGCAATTTGAGGGGAGCTCCCCAGTTTTCCATTCTCTTCATCTCAAAGCCCTTTGACATCATCTTCCACTCTCCTCTTTTTCCCTGGTTTCTGACAATGAGGTAGCCCTGCTCCTTCCCAAGGCCATCTCTTCTACTTAGATGTTTGATGATCACCCCTCCCTCCATACTGATTCCTTCAAATGCTCCCTCATTCCTCATATGCAATCAGTTGACAAATCCTACCATTTCCACCTCCACAAAATCTCTCACATCCTACTCTCCTCACACAACTAGCAACTTAGTTGAAGTTTCATCACTTCTAGCCTAGATTATTGCAACAGCCTCCTCCTTAATCTCCGTGCTCCAAATGTCCACCCACTCCAGTCCCTTCCTCCCCACCGCTGCCAAAGTGATTTTCCTTCAGCACAGATCTGGTTGTGTTACTCCTCTACTCAATCAAATTCAGTGACTCCCTATTATCTCCAGAATAAAATATAAGCTCCTCTATTTAACTTTTAGATCCCTTCACAGATTCCAGCTTATTTTCCTTCCTCTTTGGACATCACTCACTATCTCATACTCAGTGATTTCTCTAAACTGTCCTCCTTTTGGCTCTTGCTCACGACACCACATGTCTTATCTCTGTGCCCTTGTGTTGGCTGTCGCCTCTACCTGGAGTTCAGTCCTCCACCTCCACTGCATATGATCCTTCTCTTCTTTAAGGCATAGTTTAAGTACAACCTTCCACATGAAGCCAATTGTCAGCCCACTATCTTCTAAATTATGTTGTGATTATTTGTATTAATTCTTTTTATGTTTATACTATATATGGTTGCAAATATACTTGCTGTCTCTCCTGTTAGAATGTAAGTGCGCTGGTCCTGGAGTCTGGAAGAGCTGAATTCAAATCTGAGTTCAAATAAAAAAACTGTTTTGTTTTTGTTTTTTTGTTGTTTTTTACTCTATCTTTATATACGAGTATCTCCTATCTCTGCGATATGGTCTCTTACCCTTAAGATCAGAGGCCAAGTCTTATAATACCTCTATGCCCTCAGATCTTAGCATAGGGTTCTATATGCAGTAGGTACTCTCAGATACTTACTAGCTGTATGACCCTGGGCAAGTAAGTCACTTAGGCTCTTTTTGACTCAATTTCCTAAACTGTAAAATGGAGAAAATAATGGCACCTATTGGGGCAGCTAGGTAGTACAGTGAATACAGCACTGGCTCTGGAGTCAGGAGGACCTGAGTTCAAATCCAGCCTCAGACACTTAATACTTACTAGCCGTGTGACCTTGGGTAAGTCACTTACCCCAATTGCCCTCCAAAAAGCAAAAAAAAAATAGCACCTATCTCTTGGGGTTGTTGTGAGGATCAAATGAGATAATATTTGTAAAGTGCTTAGCACAGTGATTGGCACATAGTTGTATTTAATAAAAGCTTGTTTCCTTCCTTCTTTCTCTTTGAGTAGAAATATTGTCAATCTTTGTACTTGCATCCCCAGAGTCAACATAGTGCCTGGCATATAACAAGTGCTTAATAAATGCTTGTTGATTACTTGATGCAAAATAAAGTAAGAATTAGGAAAACAATACTTATGACTATAATAATGTACATGGAAAGAACACCAAGTTAAACTCCAATGCTGTATAAAAATAATGACCAAGCCTGACCCCAAAGAAGAGCGTCCCTTCCCAACACCATATAATTGAGTGATCAAACTCAGCCTGGAAAGGAGAAGGAAGTATTCCTTTCTCCCTTCTTTAAAGGCAAGAGGGACTTTGGATGGGGAACTTTGCATAGAATGTAAAACTTAGTTTTGCTGAACTACTTTTTTTCCTTTTCTTTCTTTTTGTTATAAGAGCAAGGGGAGAGGAGAAGGATCTTTGGAAATTAAGGTGATGTAAAAAACAAAATAAATCAATAGCAATTTTCAAAAGATGAAAGGAACTGCTGACTAAGATTGTAAGGTTTGGATAAATGTATTTCAGGATGTGAAGAGATAATGTTTAAAACACCCAGGATGTCAATCCTCATCTATCTGGAAAAGAATCTTATCCCTCTGGAATGACTGTTTTCCCAAGGGTTCTTAATTAACCAGTTTTTTAAACTGTATTCATCTTTATATACAAGTATCTCCTGTCTATCTAATATGTTCTCTTACCCTTAAGTCAGGGGCCATGTTTTATACCTTGGTGCCCTCAGATCTTAGCACAGGGTTCTATATACAGTAGGTGCTCTATAAATATTTGTTGAGAGATCACAGGATTTACCACTGGAATGAACATTAGACATCTAGTTCAACCCACTTATTTTACAGAGGGGGAAACTGAGAACCAGAGAGGTTAAATGCCTCAGTATTTAGGGTCATACTGGTAATAAGTAGCAAGTTTTGACAGGTCTTATGACTTCAGGTGCACAGGTCTTTCCCCTATACTGTGATTCCTCTTGAGGATGATGGTTTAAAATAAGAGGCTATTCCAACACATGGGATGGCTATGGAGGAAGGAGTGGATGAAGATAATAATGAGAAGGCAGGAGGCAGGGAAGCATTGAAGAGAATGACAGGAGTTGATGGAGAAACCAAAGAGAAAAGCTACAGACGATGTGAGCGGGATGAAAGGTCCTGAAATGAGAATGAGTCATTGGTGTAGAAAGCAGTGATGTGCCAGTCCAGAGCGGGGGGTGGGGGGGAAACAAACTCATCACTATGACAGTCATGAAGGGTCTCTTCGGGGTTTGGGGTAATTCCAACCAATTGTAGAAAAGAAAGACTAAAAATACAGAGGTTACTAAGGAGTAAGGTAGTTCAATCCAAACACAAAGTCATGGGAGTTACAGGAATGGGGTAGGGAAAGATACCTTTAAAATTTCTTTGAAGGATGAAGCAACTGGACTTGCCAGTCTATTGAGTGAATAGAGAGGAGAGAGAAGAGTTGAAAACTCAGGTCCAATAAGTAAGAAGCAGAAAGGAAGGAAACACGCATTTGTTAAGGACCTACTTGCGCCAAGTGCTTTACAAATATTGTCTTCTTAGATCCTCACTACAAGCCTGGGAGGTAGGTGCTGTCATTATTGCCCTTTTACAGCTGAGGAAACTAGAGGTTTCTAAGGCAGACAGAAGTTAAGTGAGTTGCCCTGGGTCATACAATTGCCAATATTTGAGGATAAATTTGAACTCAGGTTTTCCTTACTCCAGGCACAGAGTTCTATCTGCTATACCACTTAACTACTGGGTAGGCAGAGCAGGGAAGATAAAAAGTTTCATCTAAATGTTGTATCATTAAAACTGAGGTTTTTAAGTTTTGCTCTTAAAACAGTCCCAGGCTGTTCTGCTCAAAATCATCCTAATTTTACTGAAGCAACTTTTGTTGTTGTTTAGTCGTTTTCAGTTTGTGTCTGACTCTTCATGATCCCATTTGTGGTTTTCTTAGCAAAGATACTGAAGTGGTTTGGCATTTCCTTCTCCAATTCATTAGACAGATGAGGAAACTGAGTCAAACAGGGTTAAGTCACTTGCCCAGGGTTATACAACTAATAAGTGTCTGAGGACAGATTTGAACACAGGTCTTCCTGATTTTAGACACAGCACCCTACCCACCCCTGACCCACTGAAACAACGAAGGGATCTTAAACAATGAATAACAACCATTGCGTCCAGTTGGATCTAACATTCCACAAGAAATATGTTCCTGAAAAGCTGGTTGGAGTCATTTTTTTGTGATTCAAATCTCATTTTAAGAGAATTAGAAGACATGGCCTTTTAAAGGAATTACCTGGAAAATTCTTTGGTATAAGGAATAATCACTTTCTGATTTATCTTTTTTGTAACTTGATTCTAATATATTTGCTTAAGGAGCAAATGCCTGGAATGAGATGTATATTTTTTGTAATGAAGAGAGGGCCAGTCTCAGAGGCAGGAAAACCTGGGTTTGTGTCCTGCCTCTGACACCTATTGTGCTGTGTGACCCTGGACAAGTCTAAGGGCCCAGGCAACTTTCTAAGACTCTATATTGCTGACTTGTATTGGTAGAAGGGTTAGGCAGTGCAGTGGATAGAATACTGAGCCTGGAGTCAGGAAGACTCTTGTTCCTGAGTTCAAATCTGGCCTCAGACACTCATTAGATCCTGGGCAAGTCACTTAACTCAGTTTCCTCCTATATAAAATGAGCTGGAGAAGGAAATGGCAAACCACTCCAGTATATTTGCCAAGAAAACCCCAAATGGGGTCAGCAAGTCAGACACAAGTGAAAAAGGCTAAATAGAGACAACAATTGGTAGTAGTTTCCTAGCTGGACATTCCGTACACCAATGAAATCACAGGTCTGGACCAAACCAAACCAAACTATAACCAAACCAAACCAAAAAGATCCAACCTATAACATGATCATATAGAAAATTAAAGAATCTCAATATTTTCATGCATCAAACCGAGGAAAGAGAATGACTGTCAAGTCTTGCTTTCTTCAACATCATCCATAACCATTGGTATGTTAATAGCATTTGCAGATGACATTAAACTGAGAGGTATTGTAAACAGCCGAGATGACTGAGAAGTGATACAAAGGGAGCTGGAAAGTTTAGAAACATGGACAGGAAAGAAAATGATTCAGCACATAGTAACTTGAGCCAATCGCACATCTGGGGCTGAATAAGAAGAAATACAGATATTCCATGAAATAGACAAACATGGAAAGTAACCATTCCAAAAGAGAATCAGGGGTTCAGGGACGCAGCCAGAAAGCTCCATCTAGGTTACGGCTAAAACCTCAGCTCCTCAATGCGTGGCACGCTGAGAGTCTGGAGCTAGTAGAAGAGAAGATGGGAGACACTCTTTGTTGTTGTTCAGTCATCTTTCAGTCATGTCCAACTCTTCATGACCCCGTCTGGGGTTTTCTTGGCAGAGATACTGGAGGGCTTTGCCATTTCCTTCTCCAGCTCACTTTCTAGTTGAGGAAACAAACAGGGTTAAGTGACTTGCCCAGGGTCATACCCAGCTAGTATCTGAAGTCAGATTTGAATTTAGGAAGATGAATCTTCCTGACTTCAGGACCGGTGCTCTATCCACTTCATCATCTAGTTAGTCCTCATAGTTAAGAGATGGTAGAGGACCTCACATAGGACAAGAAGAACCATGATCCACCCAAGAGAGAGAGACAATTGAATTTTGTCTGTAACCTCTCAGTAGCGGTCATAGAGAGGTCATTGTGAAGGCATAAAAAGGGCTCTTAAACCCCTGAAGAAGGCAGCTCCTGAGAATACCTGGGGCTGACTCTCATTAGGAGTACTAGGTATAGGCAGGGAGCCTGGTAGAGTCACCTCCCGGAAACCAGACGATTGGGCTGGCCAGGTGAAAGTGTGAAGGCGGGAGCCATTGGTTGAAAGCCCTTTCCTTTCAACAATCCGCCCTCTCGTTCTTCCCTCAGACATCTAGTGCTCTCCTTCAGCTTCATTCTGAAACACTTTTACGTGTTTACTAGGTACAGGGATAAATAGACGTGGTCCCTTCCCTCAGGGAGTTTCCAATCCAGTAGCACAGTTCATAATATCTCAATATTTAGAGCCGATACCATATAATTCAATCCCTTCAATTGAGCAAGGAAGAGACAGCCTCATAGAGGTGAAATGACTTGTCCAACACCATGCAGGTAGTAAATAGAGCCTGGATAGAAATTTAAGTTGACCGTTTCTAAATTCAATGCTTATTCCACTGCCCAATGGCGCCCAATTGCTCAGCATCCCCTGCTCTAGACCTTTCTTTCTCATCACCTTCTTATGAAAGGGAATCCTGGGGAGGAAAGATATTCTGAATGAATAAAATATAAAAATGTGTGTGTGTGTGTGTGTGTGTGTGTGTGTGTGTGTGTGTGTGTGTGACTTGAGTTCGGCTAGAAGTGCAGTAACCACTCAGGGGTCAAATCCAATACTGATTGGATTGAAGGCTTTAATCTGTTGTTTTTCCAAGTGGGCCTGACTCAATCGTCCTTAGGTATCCTGGTGGCCACCCTCCTTCCTCCTGCCTTCCCTATAAGGGCTTGCCATAGTAGTGCTTGCCTTAGTGTGGACACCAGCCAGCTTGACTTAGCCCGCTGCAGCTCAGAATTCCTGAATTCAGGTGATCCACCAGCATTAGCTTCCTTCAGAAATGCAGATTGTAGGTGTGTGCCATCATACCTGGCTGCCATCTTTTTAAGAATATAAATTCAACTGTATTAAATAACTTTTTATTTTTAATTTAATTTTTATTTAACAACATTTATATAGCACTTTAAGGTATGCAAATAACTTTCCTTACAATAGTCTTATGAAGAAGGTAGTGCAAAAATTATTAGCCCTATTTTACAGATGAGGAACTTGATGCTCAGCTTAAGTTACTGCCTAAGATCTGAGATGAAGGTATCCTAAATTCAGTGAACTGCCAGTTACACTATAAATTTCTTTTGAGGGGCGGCTAGGTGGGGCACAGTAAATTGAGCACTGGCCCTGGAGTCAGGAGGACCTGAGTTCAAATTTGACCTCAGACACTTAACCCTTACTAGCCATGTGACCTTGGGCAAGTCACTTAACCCCAATTGCCCTGTCTTCCTTTCTCCAAAAAGCAAAAAAAAAAAAAATTCTCTTAAGGCACATTCAATAAACTTCAATCAGGCTATCATAGTCCTATCTAGTAGAGTTCCTTAAGGAACCCGATTTAAAGAAGATAAACATGTCTTTAAATTAAAATATTCCTTCAAATATTATGTAATAAATATCAATTAGAATGTAAGCTTTGGCAATGATAAAAGAAAGGCTCTACATAAACCAAAGTATTTTTTAACAGCCCTTTTTATAGTACAGAGAATTGAAAACAAAATAAATGCCCATTGATCGGGGAATAACTGAACAAATTGTGGCACAAGAATGTAATGGAATATTAATGTTCTATAAGAACAGACGAATGTGAAGAAGTCACTGACACATGAAGACATAAGCTGATGCAAAGTGAAGAAAGCAGAACCAGAGCAACAATATGCACAAAGACTAGAGCGACAAAAATAGAAAGAACAAGACCCAAACTGTCTAAGCTGCACGCTATGCTATTTTATTGTCCATTGCTGTTGTTGTTCAGTCTTGTCTGACTCTTCATGACTTCATGGACCGTACTGTCCATGGGGTTGGTTTTTTTTTTTTTTTTTGAGTGGAGAAGGCAAAGCAATTGGGGTTAAGTGACTTGCCCGAGGTAATATAGCTTATAAGTGTCAAGTGTCTGAGGCTGGATTTGAACTCAGGTGGTCCTGCCCCAGGGCTAGTGCTCTACTCACTGCGCCACCTAACTGCCCCCATGGGGTTTTCTTGACAAAGATGCTTGAATGGTTTTGCCATTTCCTTCTCTGATATTGATCATGGTTGACCCCAAAGAAGAGATGTGAGAAAGTACTTCCCTCTCTTCCTTTATAAGGACTGTGGGTGCAGAACAAGCAAATCATATCAGATTTCTCGGATACATTAGTTATTGCACTGAACAATTCTTTCTTTAGCCCCACATTTTTTTTGTGTGTGTTAAGGAATAGCTCTCTGGGATGTGAGGAGAAGAGGAAGGATACACTGGGAAATGTAGGTGATATGAAGACAAGAGAGCAAGAAAAAATGAAAATAAATACAAATAAAGGAAGACTAGCCCTTTCAGGGCAGGGATGCTTTCTATTTTGTCTTTTTACTTCCAAAGCGTAACACAGTACCTGCCACATAGTAGGTAGTTAATTAATGTTTATTGATTAATTGATTTTAAGTGCTTAGAGCTGTTCAAGTGCTTAAAAGACTTGTTAAGATAAATGCCCTCTTGGCAATTTTATATACATTATTTATTCCATAATGGATTCCTCTTCCTTCTTTAAAAGAGTGTAAAAATGAAGTTGTGGGCAGCCTCTCCCCAAATTCGTGCAAATTTTCATTTTGTGAATTGTGAATGAATGGAGATTTTCTGTTTTTGGCTTTTCCTGGTAGCTAGGTACAACCTTGCAATGTGTACTTGAAAGTCAGAGTCAGAAAAAGTGGGGAGAAACAAAGTTTTATTTGCTTTTACCTTCTTAACATCAAGGAAAGGCATCTGAGGTAGGATAATAGATTTAGCTCCAAAAGCCATCTTAGAGATCACTGAGTCAGATTTTCTAATTTTACAGGTGAGGAAAGCAAGTTTCAGAAAGATTAGCTTGCCCAAGGCACAGAGCTAGAACAGCAATGGGAACTGGGTCTTCAGATTCCAATTTAGCACTTTCAACTATACCATGTTATAACAATACCATTTCAATTTAACAAACATGTATTAAGTATCTACTACATCCTGAGCTCTGC
The DNA here is from genome assembly GCF_028583685.1 of Petaurus breviceps papuanus. NCBI lineage: Eukaryota > Metazoa > Chordata > Mammalia > Diprotodontia > Petauridae > Petaurus > Petaurus breviceps. The sequence goes on along the minus strand of NW_027185903.1, from coordinate 20,007,738 downwards.
GCTGAGGGAAACATTTACATAAGATACAGGGTCTGCACCCCTCTACTACAGGGTGCTGTGATCCATATGCTGAGAACTGGAATACATATTATTATGTGATTAATGCACCAGAGAGATGCAAAACTCAGCTCCCTGTGAGGTTCAAACACAATCAACATTTCTCTGGCCGTCTATGGCTTGTCAAAATTGCAAGAAAAGTGTTCGCAGGAAGAAAAGGGTTTGCTGCCTACTGCCTATCTGAGGTTATATAATTTAAAGCGTTGTTTGAAAGGAAAAGAACTGCACTTTGTCAGGGAATGTTTGTGGGACAACAACAGTAACAGCATAAAGCATTGCCAACAGGATCCAGGCCATGTAATTTCCATTAAACAATTAGACACTGATGCTTTCAGGCAATTACACTTTTTTCCATTCTATTTTGGGTCCTTTGAGTGTTCCTGAGAGTTTTGTATGAGGCTTCACTCTGGTATTTTAATCAGAATTTTAGTGTATTTTCAGTCCTGTTAACATCTCCCTCCCTCCTTCTCGGGCTGCTTAACAGACTCTCCTGGGTCTGCTTTGTGGGCCTCCTTCTGAAAGTTTGGACAATTAGATATACACAGAGGATGGCCGCCTTCTGGAAAAAATGGACCAGTTTCTTGGCAGACCCCTCTGTCAGATTAGGTGTTGTTTAAAACCAAAGGCTTGCTAGACATCACAATTGTGAGAAAGCTCAGGTGGGGGCTCCTCAGTGGTCATTTAGGACTGACCTCTAACAATTCAATTCTATCTCTGTCCTGTAGCATTCTCAAACTATCCTCTGGAGAGACAATATGAGTTTCTTCTAGAAGTTTAAAGCAATAAAAAGAAAACCCAAATTTAACAATTGGTACTGAATTTAAAAAATAGATTTAAAATCATATTAAAGAAAAATATCATTCAGAGTAAAAATAGGATTTTTTTGTTTATTTTTGATGTGGACCAGTGATTTCATCTATGTTCAGGGGTGTGTGGATAAATGTTTAACAACCATATGAGGGTAGGGGTATGTAGACAGGACACATTTTAATCTGCATTATAAACACTTTCTTAAGCTCAGAAATCAACAAAACAATACATCAAGCCCTGATTCTGAGCTTTTTTGATTTCTGAGGTATAAATGCTACATTGAAAATTTATCAAATAGCTCTTCTGAGCAATCTGAGCTGTCTCCAGTACACCCCTGGCTACGTGGGAAACTCCCAGGGTGGAAACTCCTTTCACTGATACAGAACAGTGACTCCTCTGCAGTCTTGGCGAGTTATTGCAGGGGAACAGGGAACTAGGTTAAGTGACTCATCCAAGATGGCTAGCATCTAGCAGAAGAGAACTTGACCTCAGGTTTTCCTGATCATAGACTTGGAGCTGTGAAGAACCTCAGAAGTTACATTGTCTAATCCCCTCATTTGACAGATGAGGGCCGATGGTTGAGAGAGGTTAAAAGACTTACCCAAGGTCACAAAGGCAGAATTTGACCCCCAGTCTTCGGGCTCCAGATCCATCACTCTTCCCTTTCAGTGTTTGGCCTTCTTTGGGCTATGCTTTGGTTTCCTTTCAAGTAATGGGATAAGTATAACCTATGTCTGTTACCAAAGCAGCAGAAGGCCGTGTCCTCCCATATCCTAAGGTTTGCATTTCAGCCCAAACCCTCTCTTTCCATTTCCTGAAGCAACTCCGTTCACTCTGTGGGGGACCAGAACCAACAAGCCCAGTGCTCTATCATTTAATTAAAACTATGATTACAGGCTCTTCTCCGAGGGTACTGAAGTCGGCAAAAATGGTGGCATTTGCCAAGTTGAGGCCACAGCACAGCTTAAAATATTATTCCCATGGATGAGATTGCTCAACAAGACTAAGTCTTAGCCTGCAGTGGTTTTGGAAATAAATGTAGGAAGATCCTGTGATGGGATTGGGTGGGGATCCTCAGTTTCACAAAGGTACCTAGAAAGATTTAATCATCACAATGGGAAAATGGCTCCAGAGCTGATTTGCTAGACACATTTGGAATAGACTGTGTTTGTCCTTTGTTCTTGAAGATGACCATCACATCAGCGAGATGATGACAGGACTTGCAGTTGACTTTAATTTGAGTGAGGGAGGGCTGTTCAAGGTCACCAGCCTCACTTTCTCCTCCAAAGCCATCTGGATCCAGTGGCCAGACGTTCATCAGGACAACTGGAGATGACCAGGATGCAATGGGAGACCCTGGCCCTTTTAGGCTAAAGTCTTTTCAGGTTCTCACTTTGGTGAGGTAGCACCCATTCAGTGAAAAGGCCTTTTTAAGAAGTGAGTCTAGGGATGGCCCCTTTAATTAGGAAAAAGAAAAAAAAATCAAACTGGGAGGGGAAGACCCTCAAAGATTGCTGGTCAAAAGAGAAACAGTTACCATTGACATTCACTCTGAGCCAAGAGGACCCAAAATATAGTCATTAAGTGGAACTGGGGCAGGGATCTATCATGGTCCAATCTATGAGCTTCAGAATGAAATGGGAAGAGACTAGGAAGGATTCAAAGGAGGAAAGAAGAAATGTAGCCATTCTCTAAGGTGAAACAGGGTCATTAAATCACATTTTACAGCCAGAACTGGCAAACTTTAAAAGCTTACTTTAACCCTCTCCTCCCTTTCTTCTCTTCAGGAGGATTCAAGGATGCTACAGCCAGATCCATGTCTTCCAAGCCCCCCACAGTGCAGGAAACATAAAATTTGAGATATATTAATAAAGCTCTCAGACTATGCTTTGTTTCATTTTGATGGAAAAAAGGAATCATGGAAATATTCACTCACCTTCTATGACCTTCTGATCATGGAACAATTCATTATCACATTTTGCAGCTGGCAGGGACCTTGGAGAGCTGGGTCAGCCATCTTATTGCATAGAATCACTTGTTCAAGGTCATAAAGCTAGGTAGTGATAGAAATTAGATTACAATCCCATTCACACTCCCAGTATTATGCTTTTTCTACTGATCACATTGTTTCCTAGGGGTGAGATTGAGCAAGGTCATAAGATCAAGCATTTTGAGGTAATGTGGGTGAAAGGGAAAATTTAAATACTAATCAATTTGTAAGATTTTATTTAAAGTCTACTCTGTGCCAGGTACTTCAGATACAAAAAACAAAAAATGAAAACAGACCTTGACCTTGAGAAGCTTATATACTTGGGGTGAGGGGAGGAAAGTGAGAAGCAGTTTTACTACCTTAATAATAAATTTGTCAATTTGATGTAACTATTTTGTTTTGTCTTCATTTTGTGACTGAGTTATTCTGAGTAAGTTTTTTCTGTAGATTGTTTTGCAAAAGTAGAAGAAGCAATGTTGTGGTGTGGTAAACAGCTTCTGTGTGTCCTGACAAGCATTTGCATTTCCTCTGATATGACCGACCATCAATGAAAAAAGTATCAAACAACTCTGTCAGTAATTTTATAGTAAACTACCCATTAAATTGTGTGGCAAACAATTTAGGGACACTCATAGCTAAAAATACACACATCCACTTGAGACCCCAGCCATCAGCCTGTTCGTAGCGCATCCCTAGGACTAGCCTCTTGCCTTCTCCAAACTTGGAGCTGGCAGCTGGAGTGAGACTGGCCATCAGTGTTCTCCTGAGGGAGGTGCTGATTAGCTGGTGGAGACTTGCCAGATGACCCCCTGGGGGGAGAAGGGGGAGACATATGGTCTCCAGCTGAGCAGAGGAGGAGCCTTGTTGGAGTCCACCAAGAAAGAAGTTAATTAGAACTTCTGAGACACAAGTTAGTGCTTTATTTTTAGAAGAAGCTATTGTTTGCACACTTTGATCAATCGAGTTTGATTGCATGCCTAGAGAGTCTGATTAGTGTTTCTATTGCTTGGTGGCTCTTGTTGTTTTAGCCATGCCTGGCTACATTTGGGATTTTCTTGGCAGAGACACTGGAGTGGTTTGCCATTTCCTTCTCCAGCTCATTTTGTAGATGTGGAACTGAGGCAAATGGGGCAAGTGACTTGCCCAGGGTCACACAGCTAGGAAGTATCTGAGATAGATTTGACCTTAGGTCCTCCTGACTCCAGGCCCAGCACTCTATCCATTGTACCACCTAGCTGCCCCATTACACTAGTTAGTATAAATAAGGTAAATTGGTCATGTACATAGGAGGTGTGTATTTGTGTGTGATGTGAAGCATGTACATACATAATAAGTATGTCTTCCTGACCAGTACATACAGTATCCAGTATAGCATGATGCGTTTTAGTGTTAAAGTACAATTCAATTCACCATATGATTTAAAAAAATACTTATTAAGCACCCACTATGGGAAAGGCACTGTGTGTTGGTATGATCTCTCAAAAATGAAAAAAAAAATGACAGCTTCTTCTCTTCAGGAATTCATAATCTTATAGGAATGTTAAGACCTGTACATAAAGAAATATGATAGAAGTAGAAAGGGATGGGAGTAAAGGAAAAATCCAAAAGGGTGGACTAAGAAAATTTGAGGAAGGGAAGATCTCTTTGAACTGGGGGAAATGGGGAAGGGCTTCATGGAGGAGGGGGCATCTGAGCTGGGCTTTGAGGAGAAAGACTTTAGTGCATGCAAATAAGCAGAGACTGCATTCCTGTCATGAACTGGCTTCCAGGGAAGCACAAAAACTGAAGTCACAATCAGATCAGAGAACAGCTAGTAAGTAGTCAAGCGTGGCTGGAACATGGGATTTAAGAAAAGAAGTTAAATGAAATAAAGCTTGAAAGATAGATGAGAGCCATATTCTGGAGGCTCTTAAATGGAAGCCTAAGGGGTTTTATAGTTTATCCTACAAGCCATGCAGAGTCAATGAAGATTTTTGAGCAGCAGGCTACTGACTAGTGCTTTAGAAAGATTATTTTGACAGCTGTGATGGATTGGAGAGGGGAGAGACTGGAGACTGTTAGGTTGTCTGCTGCCCTCCATCCCCTGGGGAGTTTCTTTTAGAAAGAGAAACCCAGAGCCTAGCTCAGCTGTGTCCCTAAGTCACATAGGTTGTATCAGACAGAATCTAAGCTCACATAATTTATTTCATACTGTTCAAATCTATTTGAAGAGAGGATGGGAGTCTTATCCTTGTGTATATACCCTATTACAGCGTGACTAAAAGTGATCCAGCATCAGGGGCTCCCAATCTGTATGCAATGACTCAGTTTCAGTATCTTTCCTTCTATACTCTCAAACTCAAAGTGGCTTCCAACCACTTACCTCAATACCACATACACCCACACTTTTTTCTTCTTTATACCAAGAAACCTGTATTTTTCTATGCCAATTACAACCCCACAGTGCCATCATCTCCAAAAGTTGAGAGATCCTGAGGTTTTTGAGCTCATGTGACTGGGAGAATGGTGGGAACTGTTGAGTATAAAACAGAGGAAGGATCCCTGGAATAAGAGGACACGGGGTTCAAATCCCACCTTTGACACATTGTTTTTGGGAACTTGAGCAAGTCATTCAGGCCTTCATTTTCTCTTCTGTAAAATGAAGCGTTGAATTATAAAAAAAAAAAAACTCTAAATAACTTTAGAATTCTAATCAATGCAATGACAAACCACAATGCCAAATGACTGAGGAGTAACTTCCTACTTCTTGCCATAGAACCAAAGGACTTAAAATGCAGAAGGAGATATGCATTTTGAAATATGGCAACTGTGGGGATTTGTTTTCTTGGTCTCTGCATATTTGTTATGAGGGTTTTATTTTTATTTATTTTTATTGTTCGATTGGGGGAATAGATAATAAATGTGTGTACACAAAGAAATACAATGGTAAAAAAAAACAAAACGAATGAGACTGAACTAGAGGACCTTTGGGGTTCCAGCTCTAGAGCTATGATTCTAAATTGGAAAGAGGCAAGGTTTGGAGAGAAGATGCTAAGTTCCAATGTGGACATAGCAGGTTCAAGGTCCCATGGAGACATGGGTGGAGCTGTCCAGCAGGCAGTTGTAGAGACAGGGCTGGATCTATAGATGTGAGAGTCATATGCTGTAAATGGCATCACTGACACCATGGAAGGGGAAGGATATCCTAGGGACACTGAATAACATTGTTTCTGTTAGGAAACATATGCCAAGAAATGCATCAATTCTCTACTCTGCTTCATCAGCATTAGAGAAAGTGCTTTTCTAGGGAATTCAATCCCTAGGTATTTTGAATTGGGGAACAAAAGGCAGTTCAAATCTGGAATATAGGGGTTATTAGAAGTTAGAAGGGTGTCAGGGACTACTTATATTTATAAATATTTTTATGTTATTTAAAGGAAGATTTTGGACGAGGTGCTAATAAAACTTAATTGATAGAAAATAATTAGGAATTTGTGGTAATTTAGACTAGGTAGGATGGAAATTTACCTTTCTACTATCACTTGAAAAAAAATTCTATGAAATTAATAGCAGAAAAATTATAGAGGGATATTTTACCTACTTAAAAGAACAATCTGTTTTCAAGCATTTTAAATGAAGTCCTTTTTTTCTCTCTCCAGAAACACTAAGATTCTAATTACAAATCAGTCTTCTTTCATCAGAGCAGGTCTGGGAGGACCTTTATTTAACAATACTTTCTTAGCCATTTGGGACTATTGTGGGTTCTACCCGAAAATAATAAAGCTGCATTAAATTTTTTTGCAATTAGGCTTTTCATCAAATGCAGATTGGTTCCCCCTCAGACCAGATTAGCAAAATTGTGCTCTATTGTTCTACATAAACTTTCAGTAAAAGTGGTTTCTGAGAAAACTGACACAATGGGAAATGTTTGCCTTGGAAATGAATTGTTGCCTTCATTTGTCTCTAGAAGAAAGCTTGCAATCAACACAAATGATTTGTGATTTCATCAGTGCAGACCATAACCACCCATTCAGAATGAATCCCCTCTTTGACTCAGTAAGTCTTAAAAAATTGCTATAAGCAAAAAAAAAAAATAATAATCATATACACCTGAAGCTAATCTGGTGATGAGCTTCTTCAAATTTAGCTAACTTAATCCTTGGAGGACAGAGTTTTATCTGTGAAAGGGCCAATACCGACAGTCAGAGACTTTCCAGCTTGGTAGGATTTGTCAGAACAGGGATTCTTCACTTTCTTCATGTCATGGCTGCCTTTGGGAATGTAGTGAAGCCTGTGGACCCATTCTCAGAAAAATAGCATAAAAATTTTAAATGTCTAAAACAAAATATATAGGTTTACAAAGGAAACTAATTTGTGCATGTGAGTGTGTGTGTGTGTGTATTTGTTTAAAAGTTCATGGAATTTGGGTTAAGAATCGCTTCTCTATAATCAACTCCATTCCTGATGGGTAAAAGAAGGAGGGTTATCATTTTGTCAAAGCTGTGATTTCATCAGCATGATGGGCTCTCATTGGTAAGACTCTGCTTACTTGTTTTGTAATGCGTGGTTTTTGAAAGGTACCTGGTTTATTAGTATTAATAAGAACACTTAGAATTCTAGATATATCACTGATCTCCTAAGAGATCACTGGATATTCTCTCCATCAGTCCTGATCACTACATCTCCACACATTCTTGTCCTGTGGGATTCTCAATGTTTTCTTATAAATCTTCCATAGAGAACCTACCAGTTCTTTGTTATTGTTTTTTTTTAAATGTTTTCATTTTGTTCCCTTGGTTCTTATAATGATGACAGTAATTAACTGTCAGTCTGGAATAGTGGCTAGAGATCTGGCCTTAGAGTCAGGAAGACCTAGGTTAAGTCCTTCCTCTGACATATAATGGCTGCATGACCAATAGTAATTCAGCGCCTCTCTGCCAACTCCACATACCCCCAGGCGATTTTCTAAGACTAAGTTCTACAACAGACACCAATTGTCATTGTTAAAGAGAATTTCCTCTGATGTAAAAACTCTTGTTTGGGATTTGAAAAGCATTTTACAGAGATTGTGTCATTGGAAACTTACAGCAACCTTGTAAGGTTTCAGTCTTTTCTGACTCTTTGTGACTCCATTCAGGGTTTTCTTGAAAAAGATGCTGGAGTGATTTGCCATTTCCTTCTCCAGCTCACTTTATAGATGAGGAAACTGAAGCAAACAAGGCTAAATGACTTGCCCAGGGTCACCCAACTAGTAAGTGTCTGAGGTCAGATTTGAGCTCAGGAATGTGAGTCTTCCTGACTCTAGGCCTGGTACTCTATCCATTGCATCACCTAGCTGCAATTATTCTCCCTTTTTCATAGATAAAATAAACGGAGGCTCTGATAAATTAAGCAACTTACCCATCAAACAAGCAGTAAATTCATAGGATTATTTGGACTTAGTCTTGGAATGCACCTCAGAGGCTAAGTCCAACTTTCTTATTTAACAGCTGAGCAAACTGAGTGCTAGAAAGTGTAAGGGACTTTCCTAAGTGCCTATACCATGACATATGTGGAGCACCTGCAAAGCAAAGAAAACTATTGAGAGGATGTGTCTTCCAGAAATCAAAGTCAGCTTTTTAGCTGGGATCCTGAGCATGGCATTATGTCATAAGACAGGTCCATAAAGCATCTGCTCAGCAGGGTCAGCTTTTTCACTACAACCATTAGGATACTTGCAAACAATGAAATGGGGAGAGAAGTTCACTTAACCCGATAAACATGGACCACGAAGAAAGCCAGGGCTTATCAAAGCTGCTTCTTAAATCAGAGCATAAGCCATCTGTTCTCAGTGTTTTCCCAAATTGTAAACTTAATCTGGAAAGGAAACGTAGCATTTTGCAAAATATGCAACCCTTGACTGTGCTGCTGACTACCCTTCTGGTAGTTGTTGGGTTTAAAAAAAATATATCACAGTAATGGTGTCTTTAAATGAGTCAGGTGAAATGCTTAATGTCAGCAATTCCCAAGAAATATGTTACAGTTGATGGAGAAAAAAGAAATTCAGAAAATTCTCTGCCTCTTCTTCAGCACAGGATATTTGCTCCATTTCTCAAAAAAAGGAGTTCAGGGGTGGCTAGGTGATGCAGTAAATAGAGCACTGGTCCTGGAGTCAGGAGGACCTGAGTTCAAATGCCACCTTAGACACTTGACACTTTTTTTTTTTGACCCTAATTGCCTTGCCTTCCCTCCTTCAAAAAACCAGACCAAACAAAAAATCTTCCTCTTCCTGGACTACCTCAATGGTTTGCCTTCCTCTGCTAAACTCTGTGAACAAGCGATGGTGAAGTATCTTGAGATAAGTACTAAAATTTCCAGGTTACTGGGAACACAGTGGAGAAGAGAGTCTTTTCAGGGAGTGTGCAATTAACCAACAAGCTTTTGTTACCATGTGCCTGCATATAGTAGACACTTAATAAATACTTGTTGACTTGATTTGAATGCAGAGATAAAGATATTTTTGTGCTTAAGGAACTTACATCATGTGTCTTACCAGTAGTTCCTGATACACATACATACATAGATATGTGTATATATATATATACACATATTATATATATATATAAAACAAGGCAATGTTTCTTCTAATTAATATTATATATATATGAAGTAAATCCATGGTATTTTTGGAGGGGGGTGGTGGTATGGTGAACCTGGAAAGAACTCAGGTAGGGAGCAGAGCTTCCTAAACCTTGAAGGAAATCTAACTGGCAAAAGGAAAGAGTAAATTGCAGATGGGGACAGGCCTGAGCAAAAGGTCCAGGTGTGGGAGATGGGACCACGTTAGTGAAGGACTGCAGGCACGCTGGTGAGGCTTAGATTGTAGACTGTGTGAAGAGGAAGGACACTTAATAAGTTTGGAAAGGTTGGCTTGGCTTGGAGCCAAGTTGTGAGGGGTTTTAAGTGACAAGCTAATTAGTGAGTGTTGCAGGCCACTGACCCTGCAGGAATCCTAGAATCTGTCTGATTCCAATATGTCTCATCATGGATTCAACCATTGCTTACAAACACCTCTCATCTCCTGACCAGTCAGATTTAATAACATGGAGCAATGCAAAAAGACATTTACTTAAAATAACAAGAAAAAGGAATCGAGCATCAAGCACTCTCACTACCATTTCCTAAAGTATAAATTCCCAAACTTTCAGGAAATGTGGGATGTGAATCCTCTCGTTTCTGTTTCCTAAGCCAATATATCACCCTAGTAGAATCAATAAGTTGGTAGAAAAGGAAAAGACCAGTTTGTGATCCATTGTGTCAGCACTCCCTGGGAGGTTACATCCAGGCACATACAACCACCTAGAGATGGGCAAAGGGGTATTAGCAATTTGCTCAGACAATTCCCTGGAGCCTCTGGGTCTGAAAGGTGTTACATCCTGGCACCATCTCTGTGAAGCACTGAAATCTTGCAAATGTGGCTTCTCCCGATGATGGGAACATCCCAGCTGGGAGTATGTCTGCAGCTATTTCTTTCCAGCATGCAAGAAGGAAAACCTCCTGTTGGCATTGGCAAGGAGTTTGACTCAGCTACGGTCTCTTGGCTCCACATGCATATTTTTCTTCTTTCCCTTGTGATCCATTCAAATCTTGAGAGAGTTCGCACTCAGCCTCCTAGGCAGCCCCTTCTAACCAGAGTCTGTGCCAGAATAGCATTACCTGTTATACTCGACATGGGCTTGTGGGGAATGTAGTTACCAAGGAGATCAGGCCTCATTGCCCACCATCCCCCACATGAGCATTAGCCCGACAATATTGGTCTGTGCCAGGGGTAGGGAACCTGCAGCCTTGAGGCCACACTCGGCCCTCTAGATCCTCCAGTGTGGCACTCCCCCCCTCCAAGCTGAATCCAAACCCCACAGAACAAATCCCCCTAATAACAGGATTTGTTCTGTGAAATTTGGACCCTGTCAAAGGGTGGAACCTGAGAACCCAGAGGGCCACATACAGCCTTGAGGCTGCAGGTCCCTGGTCTGCACTATAGAATGAGGATTCTTCACCTTTTTGGTGTCATGGATCCCACTGTCACGCTAGCAAAACCTATGGACTCCTCAGAATAATGTTTTAAAATTTTCAATTAATTAACTATTAATGTTTTAAAATTTAAATAAAATATACAAGATTACAAAGGAAATGTAGCTATCAACATATTTTTAAGAAAACCCCAATAAGACCAAATTCGTGAATTTCAGGTTAAGGAGCCCAGCCTGAGCAAGTCCTCTGGTTAGACAAACAGGCACTGTCCTATGGTGTCTATTTATCCACCTAAAGAAGCATCACTTTTGGGAGCGGGTAGGTGGCGCAGTGAGTAAAGCGCTGCCCCCGGAGTCAGGAGGACCCCAGTTCGGTTCCAGCCTAGACACTTAACACCTACACAAATAAACTAGCCGTGTAACCTTGGGCAAGTTACTTAACCCCAATTGCCCTCCAAAAGGAAAAAAGAAAAAAAGGAGCGTCACTTTAATCACCACATTCCTTGAGCAGAGAAGTTTAGGTTCTCTTGATCTCACTTCACTGGGTCTGTTAGTTGGGAAGCACACATGCTTTGGGTACATGTGAGACCAAGTAGAAGGGGCATCTCATATTTTATTGGGTAATGAAAAGGAGAAAAGGGTATGGGTGGAAAGGGAAAGGAAGGAAGGAGCGAGTTATATACAATGGAAAGAACACTGCTCACTTGTTACAGGGAAGAGAGAGTTCTGGGGGTGAGTGGGAGGAGTGATTAAGATGCCAAAAAAAATAAAGAGGAAGAAAAAAAGAAAAGATTAAAAATATACTGAAGAGAGAAGGAAGTTCAGAAGGGGACACAGACAAGTAGGTCAGTGTTGGTACTACTATATTAAATTTAATACATCCTTTTACGAAACCAAGCTGTACATATATAATCCTCTTTCTGTTCTTTGTTCATAAAAAAGGGGAATTTCAAAATGCAATGAATGTTTCTCTGGCCTGACTTTCCCCAAGTAAGGCTGACTCTATCTGCCCACCTCAGGATTTTAAGCCCCATGAGGGACTAGAATGTCTTTTTCTAATGCTATCAGCTCAAACCCCCATACCAGTGTGGTTCCCCTCATTCAGGCACCCCATTTCAATAATTAACATCAATCAGCTTTTACAAAGGGATATTTACTTTGATGACATAATAAAATCAGAGGTACAAACATTCCTCCTATTCCCACCACATACACTTTGGGGGTACACTCAAACTGAGACCTGGGAAAGACCTTAGTGAAAAAGGGCCAAGGTTCCCCACTGTATCCTGGGCTATCACCTGTAATCCTCACCTATGCCTTGCCACTGGATGAACCAGATGGTTCTGGAGGAGAGAGTGAGGCTGGTGATTTTGCACAGCTCTCCATCATTAAAATCCAATTCACTTGCATGTCATGGCATCACCTCCCTGATGTGATGGTCCTCTTTGAGAATGAAGGACAATCAACAACCAATCAGTATCACCTCAGATCACGGAAAGAAAATATTCAAACTTAATGTCATTTTTACATTGCAGTGGTCCCACCAAGTTCATGCAAATGCAGTATTGCTGCTGGATGATACCTCATGTCTGCTACCAGTCAGCGGGCTAGTCCTACAGATTGCTGGACGAGCTGTTTATAGACCTCAGAACATAGGCAAGAACTATAGATACTGTGACTGCCATTTTAAAGACGAGGGAACTGAAGTCCAGAGGGGTCTTGGGAATTGACTGTCCATGGTCAGTCAGTCGAGAAGCATTTACTAAGTGATAGACACTGCCCTGAGGATACAAAGAAAGGTCAAAACAGGCCCTTCTTCGAAGGAACTCACATTCTACCAGGAGCGACAATAGGGAAAAAAACCCAAAAAACCAAAAAACCCAATTATGCGCACAAGATAATGTACAGTGTAAGTGGAAAGTCATCTCAAAGGGATGGTCACATACTTCATAAATGTTAGAAGCAGGATTTGTATCCAGACCCGGCACACTAGCCATTTAAGACATACTGCAAGCGTCAGTCCATTAAGGCACTCCCATGGGTACAGTCATGGGAGGCAGCTGTAGCTTCTTTGTCCCAGATGTTGAGCCATCTCCCTGTGCCAAAAAATGGAGCAGAGGAGAGCATTAAGCAGGGCTGGAGGCTGGGGTAGAACAGAGGTCTCAGACATTGTTAACACCAACATCTTCCTTATATAGCCCTCTCCTCATTAGAGGGTCTGTGTCCAAAGGAGGGACAGAAGCAGAAGAAGCCTGGGGAAAACCAGGGGCTTCTGTTGGCTCTTTGCTGAAGTCTGTATTAGTAAAGTGCTTAGCACAGTGCCTGGCCATAAGAGGCACTTAAGAAATCATTATTCCTTTTTCTAAAGTCTATATGCCACATGAATGACTGTTGGCTTCATTCTCTTTATACAGCAGAGGTTTGAAGACATTTCCAAAAAGTTTTTGTGAATTCCATGTGTCTGAGAGGTACAACTAGATTTATTTGGAAGAGTGGCCAAGGAGCTAATGTTTTTCAGAAGGATCTGTAGGAGATTCCCCTAGAAAATATATTTTTCTAATTCTGGAAAAAAAAATCCTAAAATTGGAGCCAGGTGACACAAAGACACATCGAAGGCAAGTTTTCCCGGGCCAGCCAGGGGATCCAGAATTATTCATAAGGAATAAAAGTTTCTTTGTGGGTTTCCAAAGAAACCTCAATCCCCAGACTGAAATATGGGCCAGTGGAGTATGCCAGGTATTGCTGGTGAAGGAGAAGAATGATTTCAATCACTTTTCTAAGGTCACAATGTTAGGCTAATAAAATAACATGAGCTTTCCCCTTTTTTTAAACAAGGGTGGCACATTAGCTGAGCTGCTACGCGAGAAGAGAAAAGGTCTATCTGCAGCACTGGGAGAGAACAACGGCAAAGACACTGCACTTAGTGGGGTGAGACATAGCAGGAGAGTTAGAAGGAAGCTGGGGGACCCTGTGTGTGGTGGGATGGCTACAGTGGTCCTGGTCAGAGCAACTGCCCCACTGGCTTTTGGGTTCTTGTGGGAAGACATTCAGGAGAGGAGACACAGTCTTGACTGTCCAGGCTATCTTGTCTTATGTATCACATACATACATACATATGTATCACACGTGGGTGTGATTGCAAACATTCACTCCAATGGAGAATAGTCTGCAACAAATTCTGGTTGATTGATTGAATGATTACCTTCCCCAAATGCACAGGTTAGAACTAATTGAAAAAACTCCTGCCTTTTAGGCAGGCCTAGCAGAGGCAAGGAAAGTCACGGGCTGAAGGTCAAATTACTCCAAGATTCATTCATTCTTATTTGGAGGCAAAGGCATTGTGTGTGTGTGTGGGGGGGGGGGGGATAGGTGGGAAGGCAGTTGCTCCAGGTGCAAATAGGAAGGGTGCAAGCACTATCAAGTTGGGAGCACAGGTGGAGCCCCAGTTGTTTTCCCTTTCCTATGGTCAACATTCTTTTGAGCAGCAGAGGGAAAATATGTTAAGGGTGATGCTATCATAGGGAGATATATATCTAATGCTGTTCTACATTTCTCAGTAATACATTTTCCCTAGTTTCCTGCCCATACCTACATAGGCCCAGCTCAATCTGACGCCTAACCCAACCCTGCCAATAGACCTTAAAGAACCATTTGGTATCAGGTAGTGGATGGAAAGCTGGACCTAGAATATAGGTTCAGATTCCAGCTCTACCAGTTACTAATTGGCAAGCCAATTAATGGGCAGCTAGGAGGCTCAGTGGATAGAGCACTGGGCCTAGAGTCAGGAAGACTCATCTTTCTGAGTTCAAATCTGGCCTCAGACACTTATTAGCTGTGTGACTCCAAGTCACTTAACCCAATTTACCTCAATTCCTCATCTGTAAAGTGAGATTAAGAAGGAAATGGCAAATCCTCAAGTATCTTTGCCAAAAAGACAATGACATCATGGGGTGATATCTTTACTTAAGTGTGAACTGAATTTAAATGAGGCAGAGTTGCACAACATTGTCAGCTTCATTCTTTCTTCCAGAATCGCTGAAGTCCAGCAGCAGGACAAAAGTCAGGATCACTGGTGATGGCCTGGGATGCAATGGATTCATTACGTTGGTGTCTGACCAAGCTCTAATGACCATAGCTCCTGCTTTTGCCCCCTTCATGGTTATTGCCAAATGGAAGGATGAAGAGTCAGATGTGAGTGAAAACAACTGAACTAAAAGTCACTTAACCTATCTGGGCCTCAGTTGCCTTCTCTGTAAGGTGAAGACATTGGAATAGATGGTCTCCAAGGTCCCTCTCAACCCTGGATGTTTCTGGTAAGTGTTTAATTAACTGGCTTTCCAAAAATTCTGACACTTATAATCTGTATACTAATATTTTCTCCATCACTTTCTTTAATCTAGATATTCAATAAAACAATAAGCCAAACCTTGATTTGAAGTATTTTATGATTTCCAAGGGGTAAATGCTCAAACTGAAAATTTAATAATTAAACTCTCAGAGTTTGTAGGAACTGGCTCAAATACACCTCAACTTTTACCTCTAGATTAATTGATCCTATGAACATTGCCTGGGATGGTGTTTTGGTCCCTCTCTTTGCCCCTATTGTTTAGGTGAGACCGGTCTAAGTGAACACGTGGAACCCATTAAATGAAGACTGAGGAGAAAATGAGGAGGAAGTCTCCCAACACATAGGATCATCGGTTTAGATCTGAAAAAGACCATAAGAGAACATCAAGGCCAACCCTCCTCGTTTTATAGAGACCAAAGAGGTTATGTGGTTCATCTGGAATGACACAGTTGGTAAGTGTGTGAGGTGGGATCCCAGCTCAGACTTTCCTGGCTTCAAGTTCAAGGCTCTATAATAAAACCAACTCAAGCAAGGCATTGGCAAGATGAGATTAATCTCACCCTTGGAACTAGAAAGGAGGAGAAAAGAAGAAAGTGGTTCCTTCTCAAAGATAGTTAACTGTTCCTTAAAAGGGTATGAAATATATAACAGCACCTAGGTAACTTCTGTAAAATGTATGTATGTGTACATATTTGCATTATATAATATTATATGTTAGGATATTGTATATTAATATAATTTAATTATAATATATCCTATATATTATACATCACATTATGATATATGTTACACATATATCATGTTAATTATGACAATATATTTATATAACGACTATTTATAACATTATAATTTTTTATATACATACATATGTTGTTATTTGCCCTTCATTTTGAGACCAATGATATCACGATGTGATGGGTAATGTCTTGACTTGCAAATGAATTGGATTTAAGTGAGGCAGAGTTGCTCAAAGTCATCAGCCTCACCCTCTCTTCCAGAGTCCTCGAAGTCCAGTGGCAAGATGAAAATCAAGAAGACTGTCAGCTTGGGATGTAGTAGATGACCTTGGCACAGTGGTATTTCTGGGTCAAAGGGTATACAGAGTTTTATAGCCTTTTGGGCATAGTTCCAAATTGTTCTCCAGAATGGACAGAAGTTAAGATGGCTGGCTATACCCTGGGATGCAGTGGCACTTTCACTGTCTGACCAAGCTCTA
The DNA here is from genome assembly GCF_028583685.1 of Petaurus breviceps papuanus. Classification (NCBI taxonomy): domain Eukaryota; kingdom Metazoa; phylum Chordata; class Mammalia; order Diprotodontia; family Petauridae; genus Petaurus; species Petaurus breviceps. Next base: position 19,991,329 of record NW_027185903.1, on the reverse strand, counting down.
AGAGCTCCATGGCATTTGCTTCAGCCCCTTCGTAGCCCTTGGAACAAATTGTTCTCATTTGCCCATTCCACTGGGGGAAGTTGTCACATGTTTGGGGTAGATAACCCTGTAACTCACTGATGAGTTTGAGGCCTATCAGCTACCTTCAGCTTGGTTTTACCAGTCTGTGGAGACTATATATAACAAAAATTTTACAGATGTTACCTGGGTACTCTCTACTTTAGATTTCACTTCCTTTTAGGGGCAGTTAACTCTCTCTAGGAAAAAACGACTTTCATATGTGTCTATATACACACACAATGTAGATGTGCATACATATGTGTGTATATATATGTGTGTGTGTGTGTATATATCTCTATTTCTTTCTGTCTTTTTATCTATCTATATATCTCCTATCTTTCTATCATCAATTTATCTATCTTCTCTATCATCTGTCTGTCTGTCTATCTATCTATCTATCTATCTATCTATCTATCTATCTATCATCTATCTGCCTATGTATATATCTACCCATCTTTCTATCATCTATCTTCCCTTTCTCTTGCTAGTAAATAATATTCCTCTGTTGGTGCAGCGTAACTTGGGAAGCAATCATGACCACCTGATGGAAACTGTAGGTCATGCTGGGTTCCTTTGTCTTTGTGGTATTTGTCAGAAAAGTGGTGCTTTTCCTGAATTTGCTGATATGATCTGATCAGAGCTAGTGAGACAGTGAAGAGAATGCTGTGTCTGGAGTCAGGAAGACCTAATTTCAAGTACAGTTTCACTAGCTTCATGACCCTGGGCATGTCATTTTACTTCTGCTCTCTGTTTCATCATCTGTAAATTGGGGATAATAATGGCACCTACTTCTCAGGGTTATTGTGAAGATCAAATGAGGAAATATATATAAAGCACTTAGTGCAATGCCTGGCACATAGTAGTCACTTAATAAATGCTTATAGAGTTTTTTTGTTAATTTTAAAATTTTTTGTAGTGTACATATTTACATAGGCTGAGCTAAAGCATTATAATGCATACTGCAGCAGATCAGTAGACTTGCTATGGCTGCTGTATCAGGCTCATCCCTATAAGCCAGGACCTGCTTACCACCTTTCTTCCCATTCTCCTTGCTGAAAAAGACCTTGAAAGGGATCACCTGGGAGCTGGATTATGGGAGTAGGAAAGACTGGGTGTAGCAGGGCAGGAATGTGCTTTTCTTTTCTTTTGCTTTTTGGAGGAGCAATTGGGGTTAAGTGACTTGCCCAAGGTCACATGGCTAGTAAGTGTTAAGTGTCTGAGGTCGCATTTGAACTCAGGTTCTCTTGACTCTAGGGCTGGTGCTCTTTTCAATGCTCCACCTAGCCGCCCCATGAATGTGCTTTTCTACCCAAGCATTCCAACTCAGCAGACTTCCTTCTAGACAAAGAGTTTCAGAATGCCTGTGCATTGTTGCTTATTAGCTAGAGAAACAGCACAGATTGAAATGGGCAAAGGCTGCAGCCTCCAACATGGCACTAAGTATCCTCCCAGCAATGAATCATCACTCCTAAAGCTCTTTTTAAGTTGGTCTTTTGTTGAGTAGCTACTGGAGTTTGAAAATTTCTTAAGTTGAAATATGGTTTTGAGTAATGGGCCTCTCTTCCCTCAGGGACTGAGAGGGGAAGCTTGTCTGACAAAAGAGAATTTTGACTCACACTTGGGTGTGATACTGGGCTAAAAGGTAATGTTTATTCACCCAACCTTTTATATTCCAATAAGGCATGTATTTAATGAAACCCAGTTGGGGAAATAGATTAATGTATACTTGACACATACCTACAGATAAAGCCAAGTATGTAGTGGGGCCATATGCTTTTCTTCCAGAAATGAGATCAATGGAAATTACTCATTTCAGTTAATTCTCTGGCTTACTGGTGTTTAATTAATGTGGCATAGTAGACAGAACTTTTGGTAAAAGAAGAAAATTCAAATTTTGGCTCTATGACTTGATCTGGGGAAAGTCACTTAACTCGCTTACTTTTTCTGGGCCTTGGTTTTCCCCAACTGTAAAATGAGGTGCTTGGACTTGATAATCTTGAAGTCCTTTTCAGCTTTAAATGCATCACTACCCGTGATTGAAATACAGTCAACTCATTTCTGTCTCCGGTCCTTCTCAGATGGAGTGCCTTCCTTTTCTCCCAGAATATACAAATCTTACCTGTTCTTCACAGGTCTTAGCTCCTCTGTTACACTCCAGCCTACAATCATCTTTTCCCGACTTCCTATAGCACATTGTCTACAGCATCTCTTCTGGCACTCAACTATATTCTGGTTTGTATTTAACTTTCTTGAGGCAGCTAGGTGAGGCAATGGACAGAGCACTGGTACTGGAGTCAGGAAGACTCATCTTCCTGAATTCAAATCAGGCCTTAGATACTTATTAGTTGTGTGACCCTGGGCAAGTCACCCAGTTTGCCTCAGTTTCCTCATCTATAAAATGAGTTGGAGAAAGAAATGGCAAACCACTCCAGTGTCTTTGCCAAGAAAATCCCAAATGGGGTCATGAAGAGTGAGACACAGAGAGTAAACAACATTAAGTTTTCTTGGTCCCATAAATATTTTTCAAATGGAATTCACTCTTTTCCTAATTCCTTTTTCTCCTTTCTCCCTTTGATAAGTTGGTGTCTAAATGTTTAAATAGATAGAATGCAATGAAAATAATGCTTGACCCAGGTAGGAAAATTTCTAGGATCTATATATTACAGTAGTCAACGTAATAGGAAACATAGGTTGCATCCCATTTCTACAAACTCCAAGAAACGGTCCCATTTTAAAAACAATTATACTGGCATTTTAATTTAGAAAGTGTTATTTGAGATAAATGGGCATTGACTAGAGTCTTGAAATATTCCTAGAAATCTCTGTTAATTGAGAAGATTTTTCTGGGTATATTATACACAAAAAGTCATATAAACAGTACTACTTGAAGAGGGTTTTGGCCTATGCAACAATAAAAGCAGAGAGCTCAGGGGTGGCTAGGTGGCACAGTGAATAGAGCACTGGCCCTGGAGTCAGGAGGACCTCAGCTCAAATCTGGCCTCAGACACGTAACACAAAAAACTAGCCATGTGACCTTGGGCAAGTCACTTAACCCCAATTGTCCTACCTTCCCCCCTCCAAAAAGCAAAAAAAAAAAAAAAAGCAAAGAGCTGGTTTAAAAGATGGTTACTGCAACTGCAATTTGGGTTGCTGGACCATGAATTAAGATATAGGAAAGATGGACTCTTAGCCAAAGATGGAGTGCCTCTAACAAGGGCTGGTAAAAAAAAAAAATGCTTTCCTGAAGTCTTGAAAATCTGATCAAATGGGTTAAATTGAAAAGGAAGGGAGAAGGAGAAAACTACCTGCTTACATCCATCAAGCTAACTACAATAGAGAGTGGCTACCATGTGGAAAGAAGCAGTGGAAATGCCCAGAAATTCACATGAGACAATTATCCAGACATCTGCAAGTTTTCTCTCTGCCCAAAGTAGAGTATCTAATAATTTCCTGGCTTGCCTTCATGGTGATTTCATCCTTTGAAAGGTAGAGGAACTCATGAGGGAAATGGTTATTCTGGAGATGATTCTCAAAAACAAAGAGGAACCGGTTGCTGGGGTGGAGATGATGGGAACCTTTGGAGGGAAGTGACTACTCTGTCTTAGAATTTATGAAGGGGAAGAGAGCAGCCAGACATGCATTACAGATTTTAGGAGAGCTGATTTCAAAGGGTTCAGAGAAGCTAGGAAGGATTCCATTTACTCAAATTCTATAAGAGAAATCAGTCCAGCAGAGATAAGAAGTTTTTGTCTTTTCATCATGAAAATAATGAAATTCTGAACGAAATGTTTCATAATGAAATACTGAGGACACGAAGAAAAAAAAAAGACCTCCTATGAGGAAGAAAAGGGGAGAAACCTATCTAAAAAGACCCATGAGTTGGTATATGGAGAACTCATCCAGGTGAGGTTTTGGTGTTTTTTTTTTAAGACAGGTAAAGATGATGGAAGCAAGGGCAGGTAAAGGAGGATGAATTGTTCAGTTGTGTCCGACTCTTCGTGACCCTATCTGGGGTTTTCTTGGCAGAGATGCTGGAGTGGTTTGCCATTTCCTTCTCCAGCTCTTTTTACAGATGATGAAACTGAGGCAAACAGAGTTGAGTAACTTGCCAATGATCATACAGCTAGTAAATATCTAAGGCCAGATTTGCACTCAGGAAGATGAGTCTTCCTGACTGTAGGCCCAGCACTCTATCCACTGAGCCACCTAGCTGTCCAAGCAGGATGCCCACGAAAGGACAAAATAATAGTTTCAATAGCATTGAAGATGGGGACAAAAGCTAAAAACAAAGTATTTTAAAGTCATATTGGGGAAAAGAAGGGGATTAAAGAAGTCATGGGACTTCATGGGACTTTGGGATAGATGGGGAAAAAAGATTAATGGAAAATGGAGATTTAGCTACCAGGTAACACTGATTCTGCTATCTGGATAAGGAGTTGGGTCCTATCCCAAGATCACCCTAATGGTTTGTACCTACTCCTCTAGGCAGAAATAATGAGGAGTTATAAACTCTTTGTGGTTACCAGAATTAGCAAACTTTTATCTCTCAGTTCCACTTCTCTCTATGAGACAGCAATAATACCGTCAAGAAGTCTGCAGGTTTCAGGATCTTCCACATTAGAATTTAGCTCTGAGCCCCCATCCACTGATTAAATTAATTCTATTAATTAAATTAATTTCTATCTTTAACAAAGTTAAATTCTATCTTCTTTTTGAAGCAGCTGTTCTGTGAGCACTAGTTATGAGATCTTGGCATAATGGATTCATCTCTACCCAGAAGAAGTCTCACATGCTTAGTTAACATAGGCAATATTTATTCAGTATAGAATAGGTAAGCAAACTCTTTCTACATATCTACTGAGTGATTATAAGTCTACAGTTCTCTTAAATCTTGTAAGTCCTTTCAAATATGCCATTAATCTAGACCCAGAAGTCCTAGGAAGTACATAATCTGAGTGTGTTTAGTTCCTCATTGCTGCTCTCCTTTGATTGGAGAATGTAGTGCTAAACCCCAAATCTTGCATCTGTCCAGGGTATGGAATTTTATCTTGGCTGCCTTGGCACTGGCAGAGAACTTTAACCTTTTCTGGTCATAGCTAGGCCATCTCAGAGCAGTAAAAAGTACAGATGTACCTGAGATATTTCTGGTTTGTTTTCAGACCTACAATGAAGAGACCTTGCAATAAAATGAGTCACATGAACTTTTTGGTTTCCCAGTGCATATGAAAATTATGTTTACACTATGCTGTAGTCTATTAAGTGTGTAATAGTATTATGTCTAAAAACAATGAACATACACAAATTTAAAAATACTTTATTGCTAAAAAAAAATGCTATAAGGTCTGGAATTCCCCTGTCTGGGGAACCCTATACCTTCCCCATAACTATAGTTAGTGTTCTTTTTGATACCAAAGGAAGAGGTCAAACATCTCTAGATTGATTATAGGTAGTAGTTTAATCAATCATCATGAATACTTAGAAAATAGGGGCAATCTTTGGTCTGGGGTGGCAGCCTGACAGTTCAGTGGATCCCAGAAAAATAACTCCCAAAATTCCCTGGGTAATTATAGAAAACAGACAAAGGGATGAGGAGCTAGAGCGTGCATATTTTTGGTTTTCTGCTTAGTAATGAGCTTGGGTGTTAAGTCAATGTTATACCCAAGTACAAATTAGTGTATGGATCATGTACCAGTCACATATGGGTCACAATATTCTTGTTATAGCTTTCATAGATAATAGTATCTAAGTTTTGACTCAGTGACTTAATTATGACTCAATATCTAAGTTATGATTTTTAACAGATCATCATGTTCTGACTTCCACCTTTCACTGACTTTAAGTTTTTATGGCTTTTCACTTACTACTGTATTTTATGTTTTTTCCCCAATTGGGACCCCGCAAATGCTAACCAGCATCTGAGCCTTCAGTGAGTTGTAATCTTTTTGCTGGTGGAGGGTCTTGCCTTGATGTTGATGGCTGTTGACTGATCAGGGAGTGTAGTGCCAATGCAATATTTACAGCACCCACAATCACGATAAAGACTGTGATGGCAAGTATCGCATGATGTTCAATTGCAAAATATACAGATTCTCCAGGTAGAGGACAGAACTGAAATATTCATTTAGACACCAGAAAACTGAATCCCCAAACCAGTAAGCCCATTCCATCATAGTACCAAAGATATTCAGAAGCCATAATAACACTGAGAGCCATGCCATCCTTCAGCCTTCCCACAAACCAATAGGAGATCAATATTTACTCACAAACCTCTCTTTCTCCTTGCCTGAGCACCTCTCTCTCTCTCCTACCTTCTGGCTAGCTCTGACCAACTTCCTTTGAGCTCTGCTGCACCCTTCAGCAAATTCCCTCCATCACAGGCTCCATGTGATTATGTTCAGCCTATTAGGGGGCAGAGTTTACTTTCAAAGCAGGGGAGGTCTTCAACCTCCCCCCCTAGGTCTATTAAGGGGCAGGGAAAATCTTCAAATTCCCATTCCCATTACAGGGCAGTAATTGCTGAAGGTTGGGGAGGCTGTGGCAATTTCTTAAAATAAAAATGAAGTTTGCCACAGCAATTAATTTTTTCTTTCACTTGCACATTTAGAGGTCATTGTAGGGTTGGCCTAATTTCAATATTATCCTATCTCAGGAAATAGGGAGGCCTGAAGAGAGGGAGAGGGATGGACAATGTCTAGTATGTGGAGTAGTCAGAACACATTTATCAATTAAGTTTGCTATCATGTACAAGTGTGGTTCCTGGCATCCCAAAACAATGACAATAGTATCATCAAAGATCACTGATCACAGATGACCACTCAGGGTTGCCACAAACTTCCGATTTGTAAAAAATACAATATTTGCAAAGTTCAATAAAGCAGAGAGCAATAAAAGAAGGAATGTTTGTAGTGTCTGTCGCCATCACTGGTCCTCAATCTCTCCCTTTGACTATAGCACACCCCTGCTACTTCATCCTGTTGTAGTAAACATCACTGGAGACCAGAGGCATTCAGTGTCCTCCTAGCAAGGGATTGTAGCATACATCTAGCTCCATTGGAAGTACCACCTCTGACAAAGGTCCATGCCTTGAAATGGAAAGAGCATTATATAGTCCAGTGGCATCAAACTCCGATAGAAACAGGGGCCACTAAACAGTACATATGCATCAACATATTGATTTGGAAAACCATATGTTAATATTATCTATGTTCCTATTGTGTTTTTATTTATTTTGTTAAATGTTTGCCAATTGCATTTTAATCTGGTTCCAACTACAAGGTAGTGTTGTGGCTGTGAGTTTGACACTCAGTCTAGAGAATATTATATTAGGTATATTCAGAATTGATTGAATGGCTGGACATAATAAATATTCATTGCTAAAGTCAGTCAAGCCATTACCCTGATGATGTCATTGACCCTTTTTGAGAACTGTGGATGAACAACAAATCAACTAGCTTGGAACAAGATCTCTAATAGAGTATCCTAAGGATCTGGCTTGGCCTTGAAACTAGAGATGGCACAGTGAGTGCCAACCTGATCCTGGAGTCAGGAAGGTCTGAGTTCAAATTCAATCTCAGATATTTAGTATCTGGCCAACTCACTTAACTTCTGACTGCCTTTTTCCTTCAACTGTAAAACGGGGATCATAATAGCGGTTGCCTGCCAGGGTTTTTGTGAACATCAAATGAAATAATAGTGGCAAAACATTTAGCAAAGCACTTCACGCATTGTAGGTACTTAATATATACTTGCTTTCTTCCTTAAAGAGTTTAATATTTTTATCAATGGATTGGCTAGAGTCATAGATGGTATGACTAACAAATTTGCAAAACAAATTTGCAAAAAATTTGCAAAAAAAGTCCTAAAGATGGGAGAAATAGCTAACTCCTGAAAGACAGAGTCAGGATGCCAAAGTGATCTCTTCAGGACTAGGGATTTTAGTGGGTTGCAAGCTTAATATGAGTCATCAGTGCAACATGGCCACCAGGAATGCCAATGAAGTCTTAGGCCGTGTTAAGAGAACCATCATGCTCAGAGTGATGGTCTTACTCTTGTCTTTCCCAGTCTGACCTTGTTAAGAGAATGGAATTTAATTCTGTACACCACATTTTGGGAAGGCTATTCATAAGATAAAGAGTGTCCAGAAAAGGGTGATCAAGATGATAAAAGGGCCTTGAGATCTGCCAAGAGCCCTGGATGAAAGAACTAGTGATTTTAGCCTATGGGAAAAAAAAGACTTGGGGGGGGAAGCAGGAAGCTGCCTTCCAGTATATGAAAGACTTTCACCTGAAAGAGGGATTTGATTTATTCTTGGCCTTAGGGGGCAAAATGAGGAAGAATAGATAAATGTTGCAGGATGTTAGATTTAGGCATGAAGTAAGGAAACACTGGTTTAGCCTGGTGGTTCAATGGATAGAATGCTGGGTCTAGAGTCAGGAAGATTCTTCTTATTGAGTTCAAATCTGGCCTCAGATACTTTTGAGTTATGTGACCCTGGGCCAGTCACTTCATCCTGTTTGCCTCAGTTTCCTCATCTGACAAATGAACTGGAGAAGGAAATGGCAAAACACTCCAGTGGTTTTCCACCAAATGGGGTCACAAAAAGTTGAAAATGACTGAACAACAAAAAGGAAACATTTGCTATTAGAACTATCAAGAAAAAAATAGAATAAGCTGCTCAGGAGGGAGAGGGTTCATCCTTGCTAGGGATCTTCTAGCAAAGGTCAAACAGGTATATGTTAAGAACATTGGAGAGGTAATTTGTGTGCAGGCACAGGTTGGCAGTCAGCAGCCTTGGAGGCCCCCTCCAGCTCTGAGACTCGCTGGCTTCATTAAAACACAGCTGGGCATCCTGTAGGTGATGATAGATTGCTTGATATGCTCACTAAGGATGTGCCTGAGGGCCCCCAGCATCTAAGCTTCTCCATATTTAACACAAATGACTAACAGGTAGAGAATTTCCTCTTTTATGTACTAGGGTGCCCTAAGAGAGGAATCAGAGGTGCTGCTCCATTTTTTATACCAGGGGTTCATTACCCTTTTTGTGCCCTGGTATCCTTTGGCCTAAAATCAGGAAGACTCATCTTCCTGAGTTCAAATCTGGCTTCAGATACTTACTTACCTATGTGACCCTGGGCAAGTCACTTAACCCTGTGTGCCTCAGTTTCCTCATCTGTAAAATGAGCTGGAGAAGGAAATGGCAAACCACTCTAGTATCTTTACCAAGAAAACCCCAAATGGGGTCATGAAGAGTCAGACACGACTGACAATTACTGAACAGCAAAAATCCTTTCACAGTCAGGTTTACCCTACTATGGATACCCTTCTTAGAATAAGCTCTTTCAATAATTGAAGAAAACACTAAATTCCAGTTACAGATTAATTCAAATAAAGATGTAATATTTTTTTCACATGCAAGTCTCTCATAAATCTTTCTATAGACTCAGGTTAAGAACCTCTAGTTTGGTCCAGCCTCTCCTTTTGGAGGGGAAGAATCTGAGGCCAGAAAAGCAAGTTACTAGGTCACATCAAGAACAAATAATAGAGTCAAGTCTTGAAGAGAGAACCTCTAAATCCTGTACTCTTTGCATCATGCCATGCAGTTTACAGGGTTTAAAGGGTCTCAGATGAGAGGTCACTTTAATGAAAAAAGTCTCTTTATTCCCTTGGTAGTCTTTGCAGCTTTGGACATCCATTTACATCTTAGTGATGTCATGGGCAGGATGGGTTTAAGCTGAAGTTGCCTGTCCTTAGGAAGTTGATAGCCAGATTTAATCTTTTGTGTCAGTGGGTCCTGATTATACTTCAGGGTGTCAGTTCCCTCACCAGTGAAATGGGAATATGATAATAATTTTTGCTACCAAAACTGTAAAGTATCTATCACCTTCATTCACAAAGGCTTGCCACTAATCTTTCATGGTGGGAAAGGGTTGGGGGTGGTGGTAACAAGGAGAACTGCTGCTATTCTGAGAGCACGGCTGTCAAGGGCTATGGAAAGATAGATTTACTGCCTGGACTGGACTGATTTGGGTATGAGTACTTCATACATTCTGGTGCGGGAATGGGGCCACCTCTGCAGAAACACAATGCTATGGTTCTTCAGATTTTCTATTTATAAATGTGGCAAAGAGTGGGCCCTACATATGTAGTGAGGATGCTGTCCTTGTGTGTCTCAAAGGGAGGCAGAAGAAAAATCTTTGACTGTATCTCTTCCCACCCTTCTCAAAGGGGGACTTTCATTCCTGCCTGGAGGGGAAGCAGGAAATGGTACTGGAAGCCTCCCTGCTGTCCTCAGAGAGACGGAATATGGGACAGAAGTATACCTGTCTATTCCCTTAAACAATTGTTTATCCAGGGGATAGGACCAGTTTCCATCTAACTTCTGATTGCTTTGGTTTTTTTTGGGGGGGGGCGTGGAAAGAAGGACTTCAAGTCCTATATCCAAGGCCTGACCTCTTTCCCACCTAATACCAATTCCACAGTGAACATGAAGCCCATTTACTCAAACTGTAGCAAAACAGAAATCAGAGAAGGCATACACAGGAGAATATATACCAGACAATAAAGAGGGAAGGAGGTCTCCCTTTGGGAGCAAGGTAACTCAGTTCAACCAAGAGACAGGGTCCTCTCTATCTTTTTTTTTTCCTTTTGGGAGGGCAATTGGGGTTAAATGACTTGCCCAAGTCCACATGGCTAGTAAGTATTAAGTGTCTGAGGCCCGATTTGAACTCAGGTCCTCCTGACTCCAGGGCCAGTGTTCTACTCACTGTGCCACCTAGCCGCCCCCAGGGTCCTCTCTATCTTGAGGTGGGAAAACAGGGATAATAACAGCACTTCCCTCCCAGGGTGGTTGGGAGAATCAATTGAGATAATAATTACAAAGCACTTAGCGCAATGTCTGGCACATAGTAAGTACTTAATAAATATTTCCTTCCTTCTTAGATAGGTCAAATAAAAGATGGCTGCACTGGTGGACCTACCTTATTTTAGCATCCTGAAGTAGGAGTATAGGTTTGATAGCTAGGAAAGATCTTCCAGCCTCTCTAGATGCCCAACCCCCTCACTTTATAGATGAGGAAATTGAGGCCCAGACAGGTCAGGTGGTTGGCCCAAGGTCACCCAGCTAGCCAGCTCCATCCATAAGACACTTTACTTGGATTTCTGGCAGAACAGCGTGGGCTGTCCTTGTGCTACTGGAGTCTATCATGGGGCTGCCAGTCTCTTTCCTTGGAGCTGAATCAGATGGCTAAATGTTGATATAATCAACAATCAAAAATAAAATCACACTCTGCAGAATGCCCATTGAAAGAATGAAGGTCTCATGGTCTTGTGACTAGTGCTTTTAAGATGAGATGATGAGAGCTTAAACGCACATTTTAGGTTGGAGAAGATGAGCCCTTATAGAATAACATTATTCATTGGAGTACTTTTCATCTTCAGACCAGTCTCCAGATGGTAGGTTGCTTTTCCCTGCCATGATCCATCCATCTGCCCATGCCCTTGCTTACTCAGGCTTGAATGAGAGTAGCATTCAGGAGCTGGGGCTGGAGTGGTGTGCAGCTGCTATGAGCCCAAGGGGGATAAGAGCAGCACTGCCATCAAAATATCACGCTCTTACTGCGTCATCAAGGCACAAAACTTCTGGCCCAGTCTAATAGGGAGTTGAGATGCAGAGGGAATTTTCCTCATGACATTCAGGTTCCCCTTAAGGTAGGATGGGGAAGGGAGTATAAAGAGAATTTCCCTCCATGACTTAGCAAGGAAATGAAGAATCAGCTCAGTATGTATGACTTTGGGAGACCCTACAAGAGCAAAGTTGGAGGTGGAGACAAGGGAAACCAGATTCCATCCCCAACATCATCATCTCTTTCACCCCCATACGCAAACCATTGCAAAGGCTTGTCCTTCTATATTCACAGCATATCTCAGTCTGTTCACTCTTCTCCACTCATGTAGCTACCAACCTGAGTTTAGACCAGGACCTGGACCATTACAATAGCCTCCTAGTTGGTCTCATGGCTCTAGTCCAAACTCCACCTAACTACCAAAATAATCTTCCCAAAGCAGAAATCTCACCACATCATAACATCTGGGAGAGACTCCCTATTGCCTCTAGATCAGGGGTTCTTAACCCTTTTTGTGTGGGTCATGGACCCCTTTGGTCAGTGAAATCTGGTAAAGCCTATGGATCCCTCTCAGAATGTTTTTAAGTCCACAAAATAAAACACACAGGATTACAAAGGAAACCACTTATAGTGAAATACAGTTATCAACATACATACACATGTATGTATATATGTATGTATATGTGTGTATGTATGTATAATTCATGGACTCCTAGTTAAGAACCCTTGAGTCTTAAGATGAAAATTCTTCATTCAAAAATTTCAAATCCTTCACAGTCTGGCTCTAGCCCAGAGGTATCAGGGCCGCGTGTGACCCACAACACGACTGAGTGTGGCCCAACCAGATTAAAATATTAAATGGAAAATATCTAGCAAAACAAATAAAAATATAATAAAGCATAGATAATAATACATTTTAAAATTCATATGTGACCCTCAGGGATCCTTATGCATGATCTAGTGGCGCCCATTCCTATTTATTTGACACTATTCCATAGCCTATTTTCCCCAGCCTATTACTCAGCTTCATACACTCTAGACAAATGAGCCTACTCCTTCAAGCCTCCCCGCTCCATATGCCGACTTCTTTTGCGGTATCTTTTGTCCAACTTTCCCCTCCGTCTGTTATGTTGTCCTTTCCTCACCTTAGGAATCATGCTTTCCATCCTCCTACAATGTTATCCCCTGTGCTTGCCTAGGAAAGGGGGGAGCTTCCCAGCCTCTCTGATGAGGACCCTTTCTGTCTTCTTACAGCTCCACAGCAATTGCCTTGTGCCCAGCTGAGCACCCTCTATTCTCTTCTGCCCCTTTTGGCCATACACAGCTGCTCAAAACCCCCGGTCAACTCTAGTCCAAGACTGAACCCTTATAGACAATAAACACCTACCTAATCCTATTTCTCATTCTCATACTATATTCTACCTGTCACTGTGATTCTGAACCCTCTGCTGACGTTGTTCAAACCTTGTTCTTGATCCTCCTCTGACTGCTCTATTATTCTCATCGCTGTTGACCCAATACCCACAAGATTCTACTTCAAATTTTCCTGCTCCTTTCACTATTCTCTGTCGGTAACACACAAGCTTTCATCTTAAACCTTTTCCTTTCTTGCTCACTCCATCTTCTGGTTCTCACTGAACTCTGGCTTCCTTTTGATGACACAGTATCCCTGACCACCATGTCTACCATGATTGTATTTTATTCATACTCCTGGTCATGTGGGGAATTGTAATACTCCTTGCTTCCCATTACAACTTCCAGGTTCTCCCTCTACCACAGTGACTCAGTAACCTCTCCTCCTTTGAGGCTTATTTGATCCATATTTATCATCCAATCAAAATTTTGGTGACCATTAACCTCTGGGACTTCCTCAGTGCCTGGCTCAGACATTTTCTGCTCCCCCAACTTCTGCCCTCATATTAGAGGAGTTTAGCATACACATTGATACTCCTTCAAAACAATCTCCAATTCCTCAATTTACTCATTTCCCATGACCTACTTCTACCCTACCACAGCTATACACAGAGTTGGTCAGACTCTTGATCTTGCCATCAGCCATAACTGTTCTAATTCCATGTCTATGAAGTCTGAAATTCCTGACCATAATCTGTTGTTATTCCACCTCTCCCTCTATCTTGCAACTCCAAACTCTGTTATTCATCCTTACCATTCATTCCTCAGTTTTTTCTCAGGTCGTCTCTGCACTGATTATCCTCTCTTCCATTCCTCCTCTTGAACAGTTGAACTCCATACTGTCCCTTCCCCCTAATCCTGTCACCTGCCCTGCCAAACCTCAGTTCTGGATTGCTCCCACCATCTGATGCCTTTGTTCCTATTCACAGGCTGCTGAATGAAGCTGGAGAAAGTCATGAAACTATGCTGACTAGGTCCACCAAAAATTAATTTCAACTGAGCCCTCACCATAGTAGTGCAATCCTTTTACATCTCTATAATCACCATCTCACTCAAGACTGAGGCTTTACCACACATTTTCTTCCCTCCTTAATCTTTCTATGGCCTCCTTTCCCTCCATCCTCATGGCTGACAATCTTGCCTTTATTTCACTGAAAAAAATTTGAAACCATTGGCTGAGAGCTTCATCTTCTCCCCGCCCCTCATTTCTTTTTTTCTTTTTGGAGAGGGGAAGGCAGGGCAATTGGGGGTTAAGTGACTCACCCAAGGTCACACGGGTAGTAAGTGTTAAGTGTCTGAGGCTGGATATGAATGCAAGTCCTTCCGACTCCAGGGCCAGTGCTCTATTCACTGTGCCACCTATATACCCCTCCACTCCCCTCATTTCTTATCATTCACATGCCTTCTGCCACTATCTTCTCCTTTACTTTTGTCTTGAAGGAGTGGACCTTCTCCTTGTTAAGGCTTGTCAAAAGTCTCTACGTGCACAAAGGATCCCATTTTATCCTGTCTTCTCAAGCAGATTGTTCCCTCTGTTACCCCCATTCTCTCATTTATCTCCAGTCTCTGTCTACTGGGGGCTTCCCTACCACTTACAAATATACCCATGTCTCCCTTTTTGTCAAAAACCTCTCACTTGATCCATCTATCCCTGCCAGCTATGGCCCTTTATTTCTCCTCCATTTTGTGGCTAAATTCCTTAAGAAGGCTATCTATAATCAGTGCACCTTCTTCCTTGTCACTCTTTTCTAAATTCTCAAGTCTAGCTTCCTACCTCACTATGCTGCTCTCCCCAACATTACCAATGATCTCTTAAACGACAAATCTAACAGCCTTTTCTCAGTCCTCACCCTTATTCACCTTTCAGCCTTTGACACTGTCAATCACCCTCTTCTTGATTCTCTCTTTTCTCTAGGTTTTCACTACATTGTGTTCTCATCATTCTTCTACCTGGCTGATTGCTTCTTCTCAGTTTCCTTTGCTGGGTCTTCATCCAGGTGCTGTCCTGGGCCATCTTCTTTTTTCCCTTGATGATTTCATTAGCTCCCATGGATTCATCTACCATCTCTATGCTGATGATTGCCATTTCTGTCTGTCAAGCCCTAAACTCTTTCCTCATTTCCACTCTCACATCTCTAACTGCTTATTGGACATCTTGAACTTGAATGTCTCTTAGACATTTTAAATTCAACATGTACAAAACTGAATTCATTATATTTTCCTCAAAACTCTTCCCTCTTCCTAACTTCCCTATTGAAGGTACTACTACCCTCCCAGATACTCAGGTTCACAGCCTAAGTTATCATTCTTGACTCTTCATTCTCTCTCATCCCTCATAACCCATCTGTTGCCAAGTCCTATCATTTTTACTTTTGTGACCTCTCTTGTTACACCCCTTCTCTCTTCTGACACTAGGTACTCATCAATTCACATGTAAACTAAAATTTTTTTGCTTTTTGGAGGGCAATTGGGGTTAAGTGACTTGCCCAAGGTCACACAGCTAATTTTTGTGTTAAGTGTCTGAGGCCGGATTTGAACTCCAAGGCTGGTGCTCTATTCACTGTGCCACCTAGCCGCCCCCACATGTAGACTATTGAAATAACCTGCTGTTTGGTCTCTCTGCCTAAGTCTCTCCCCATTCCAGTTCAATTTCCACTTAACTGTAAAATTGATCTTCTAAAATTTCAAGTCTGATCCAACACTGTTAAGTAAATTACAATATCTCCTTAATACCTTAAAAATTAAATATAAAATCCTGTTTGACCTTTAAGGCTCTCCACAACCTGCCCCTTCCTATCTTTCAAGTTCTTATAACTCTTACACCCCCATCCTCCACATACACTTTGATACAGTAATACTGTCATCCTTCCTCTTCCTTGAACATGACCCTTTATCTTCAGACCCTGTGTATTTTCACTGACTGTACCTCATGCCCAGATATTCTCTCCTTCCTCATCTCTGGCTCCTGGCTTCCTTGGCCTCTCCCAAGTCTCTGCTAAAGTCCCACCTTCTATAAGAAGTCTTTCCTAGTCTGTCTTAATCTTAGTGCCTTCCCTCTGAGATTTGTTGTTGCTGTTCAGTGGTTTTTCAGTCATATCTGACTCTTTGTGATCCTATTTGGGGTTTTCTTGACAAAGATAGTGGAGTGGTTCTCCAGTTCATTTGGTAGATGAGGAAACTGAGGCAAATGGGGATAAGTGACTTGCTCAGGGTCATACAACTAGTAAGTGTCTGAGGTCAGATTTGAACTCAGGACCTTGTACTTTATCTACTGTGCCACCTAGCTGCCCCTGTATTATGTATCTTGTATATATAATATTTGTATGTAGTTGTTTGCATGTTGTCTCCCCTGTTATATTATAAACTCTGAGAGTGGTGACTGCTTTGTCATTCTTTGTATACCCAGTGCTTAGCCCAGTGTCTGACAAATAGTGGTGCTTACTGAATGCTTGTTGATTTGACTTTTTGGGGGCATTTTTTTGTATCCCTTCTTCTTAACACAGTGCCTGACACACAGTAGGTACTTAATAAATGCTGTTAATTTGATTTCCTTCATGATTGGACTCCAATACCACCTCCTATGATAGGACTTTTCCAATCCCCTGGTTGTTAATGGTTTTTGCTTTCTTAAATAACCATATATCCTAGTGGTACGGATAGAGACATGGAGTTGGAATAAGGAAGAACTGACCTTGGTTGGGTGAGTCACTTAAATTCTCTAGGCTTCATTTCTCTCAAGAGTGAATTTAGGGCACTGATTCTAAAGAACTCTAAGGCCCCTTCCAGGTTTATCTATTACTATATTTATCTGTTTATGTCTGTATATGTTTATAAAATTTATAAATTTTCTGGATCTCTGTTGGAGTTTTCTCTTTGCCTAGAACAGAAAATCTAGTAATTTCTTGCCTTGCATTAATGTGCCTGGCACCACGTTTTGCACATAGTAGGTGTTTATTAAGTTCATATTGAATAGAATTGAAGCTCTGCATTTACTACAGGGAGAACCCTGAGCTCACTCAATGGAAAGAAAACCTTGGCAGAAGCCTGGATTTCCATGTAGCAATCTGATTGTGTGTGTCTAGTCCTAAAATTTCCTCAGAACTTACTTGGTTAAGACATTTTTCTACATGTCAGGACACAGCAAGATGACCCCATGCTAATAAGACTTTGAGTCTTTTTTGGAAGGGAGGGGAGTGGTTCTTTTTCCTATTATATAGGACTTGTAAGGGACAGGGTGATTTCAGGAGTAATGGGTAAACCTTGTCCTCTCTCCCATTCTTCTTCATGCAAAGGCCTGAAATTCCACTGGCTTCATTCCCTTAGTTTAAGGTTCAATGAAATGCTAATATCTCTAGAAGAGGCAATATTTATTTTATTTTATTTTCTTCTTTTTTTAAGCAATCGGAGTTAAGTAACTTGCTCAAGGTTACACAGCCAGTTGTTTCTGGGTAGGTGCTAAGTGTGCGAGCCTGGATTCGATCCCAGGTCATCCTGACACTGGAGCCGGTGCTCTTACTTGCTGTGCTACCTAGCCGCCCCCCTAGAAGGGGTAATATTTAAATAGTCAGCTATTTGTGCTGTAATGTTGAAAGAATAATCTGGGTTGTTTTTTTTTTAAGCAATTGGAGTTTGCAAAAGGTTACACGGCCAGTTATTTCTAGGTGTGGTGCTAAGTATCAGAGCCTGAATTTGATCCCAGGTCATCCCGCCTCTGGTGCCGGCGCTCTTACTCGCTGTGCTACCTGGCCACCCCTGAGTTGTTTTTTTTTTTTTTTGATAGGGGAAAGCCTTGAGGTGAAGGAAAGTGAAGGAGGGGACAGAGTTAGCCGCAACCTCAGCTTTCATTTTTCCCACCTACAATTCTGATTTTCTCCTCCTTAACTTACTCTCATCTTTCTTAATCCTACTCTTTCCTTCTAATTCATGTAGTGTGTAGGAGCAGCTAAATCAGAAAATCACAGAATTTCAGAGCTGGAAAGAATTTCAATTTAGATATATAACCCATGCCTGAAAAAGGATAATATTATCAGCTAGCATTTCTATAGCATTTAAGTAGCACTATAAAGGGGCAGCTAGATGGTGAATTGAATAGAGCACCAGACCCAGGCCTAGAGTCAGGAAGACTCATCTTCATGAATTCAAATTTGACCTCAGTCACTTACTAGCTGTGTGTCCCTGGGCAAGTCACTTAACCCAGTTTCTTCAGTCTCCTCAGCTGTAAAATGAGCTGGAGAAGGAAATGTCGAACCACTCCAGTATCTTTGCCAAGAAAACCTCAAAATGGGGTTACAAGTTGGACACTACTGAAATGACTTAACCCTATAACCAACCAAAAACCCTATAAGGTAGGTGCTGTTATCCCTAGGGAAATTGAGGCTAAGAGAGGATATGAATGGCCCAGGATCACACAACTAAGTGTGTAAGGCAGAATTTCAACTTGGTCCTATTGACTCCAAGTCCAGTCCTCTATCCACTATGGCCCCTAGCTGGAGGTGCCACACCATATAATGTATAGTCATTTCACAGGTGACCACCCAACCTGTGCTTGAAGACCTCTGCTACTTTTAGAGCCTCTCCCCTCCACATTCTAGTCTTGAACAGCTTTGATGGTTAGGAAAATTTTTCCTGACATCAAGCCTATATTTACTTCTTCATAACTTAATTTTAAAAAATTCAACTTATGCATTTAAAATCTGACAGAAAAGAAAATGCCTTTGGAAAGAATTTTAAATGCTCCCATAGTTGCCAATCACCTAAGTTCCATCAACCCCCCTTTCTGCTTATGTTTATGTCCATAGTAAGCAGTCAGAATATTTACAATGTAAACAATTTTATTTCCAGTTACCTCTCAAAGGGCAACCCTTTTCTTGTGAACAGATGAAGCTAAATAGACAGACTATATTCCTGAAGAACCAACACAGCCACTCCATTCTGTCTAATGCAAGCTGTGAAGTGGGGAGGGGCAACCTTTTATGCCATCCCCCCTCACCACTCAAGCCTGAGCTTGGCACACAGTAGGCTCTTAGTAAATATTTGCTGAGGGAGCAGATGCCCTATCTTTTAAATCAAAAGAAGCTGTTAAACCTTCCACCTCAATTACTGTGACTAAGTGGATAAAGCTGTGTCCATGTTACTTTGCGTAACTGCCTGAGTGGACCCTGGGAGTTGAGAAGGAGAATATGGTCAAGCTGATGCCTCTCTGTAACCCAACGTGGCACACACAGATTTGGCAACTGGAAAGTCTCTCCTGTCCAATTGGAAGAATGGAAGGCCTCCTCTGCAGTCCTGGGGGTTTAATTTAACAAAGCCCTTGAGACCAAAATCATGACTAAAGAGGTGGTTTTTAGGCCACAATTAACATCAAAGGTTCACATCACTTAAAAATGGAAACAACTCTAATCCTCCCACAACATGTTCCAAAATAAGATATAATTGCCAGGCGTCCCTCCCTCTCAATGAATTTTAAGCCCCTAATTTATTTCTTTGCAGGACTTCGGGCATGAAGCCCAGGTGATTTTACTTTTCTAGGTTTTTCATCAGTACCCAAGTTACTATGAAACAATCCTGCTCAGGCACAAGACAGAGGCCTAACTGAAAGGCAGAGGGATGAGGCCTAGAAACCTAGACTATAGTCTAATTCGACTCAGCTCAACAAACATTTACTAAACATCTACTATGTGTTAGGCGTCGGCTGGCTGTAGTGTGAGTTGGGTGAATGATTAAGCCCAGAGTGGGTATTTCATGGATTATTATTATCATATTATAATTTTATTTGTAGTTATATAACAACATAATGTTATTTTTAATTATTATAATTTATTATTGTTGTGATTAATTTATTTCACTTACAAAGTGTTTTGCATACATTATCTGATTTGAATCTCAAAATAACCCTGTGAATTCAAGTTAATCCAAAAAAGCACTTTTTATTTTTCATTTTTATCATACTTTTTTTATACAGTAACTTCATTTCTGAATATATTTTTCCCATCCATCAACCATCCTTTGTAACAAAGAATAAAAAAAGAAAGAGGATAAAGCAGACTTTCAGCAAAATTAACCAATAATTTTAGTTAACTCAGTCTGACAGTATAGACTGTGTTCCATACCCATAATCCCCCACTGCTGCAAATCTTCTCTTTGAAGGCTGAGAAGCTTTTATTTAACAGCTATTATGTTCAAAATAGCATTGTGTTAGGTGCTGAGGATATAAAGACAAGACAAGGAACTTATATTTTCCTGGGGGATATGATATATGCACAGATAAGTCTATAGATGAACATTTGAAGAGAGAGAAAAAGAACACTAACCAGGGTTATTAGGGAAGACTTCCTGTAGGAAGAAATACATAATTGGGAAACTAGGTATTCTAAGAGCTGGAAAGAAGGAAAAGAGTGTAAACTGGGCATAGGGAACAGATGATATAAAAGTAAGAAGGCAGAAGATTTTTGAAAAATAATGTTTTATTTTTTCCCTAATTACATATTAAAACAATTTTTAACACTAAAAAAAAGTTCTGATTTCCAAATTCTATCCCTCCCTTACTGCCCTTCTCCATGAGATGGTAAGGAATCTGAGTTATTTATGCGTAATCATGTAAAACATTTTGATATTATTCATTTTGTGCAAGAAGACTCAAATTAAAAAAGAGAGAAAAGGTGAAAAATCATATATATGCTTCAGTCTGTATTCAGACAACATCAGTTCTTTCTCTGAAGGCAGATAACATATTTCATCATGAGTCTTTTGGGATTATCTTGGACATTGTATTGCTGAGAATAGATAAGTCATTCGTAGTTCTTCATCATACAATATTTCTGTTACTATGTACAATGTTCTCCTGGTTCTGTTCACTTTACTTTGCATCAGTTCATGTAAGTCTTTCTAGGTTTTTCTGAAATCATACAGATAGAAAATTTAAAGTTAAGCTTGGAAAAAAGTAATTAGTCCAATTTTATGTCAGGTCTGACCTTATGCTCCCATTTGCTAATGCCCTGCTGCCTCCCAGGCGATGCAGTGCATGGAACATTGAAGTTGGAGGCAGGAAGACTTGAGTTCAGATGCTGCTTAGGACACTTGCTTCTTACTAGCTTTTTGCGATTCGGGACAAGTCATTTAACCTCTACTGTCTGATTTCGTCATCTGTAAAATGGGGATAATAACAACATCTACTTCCCAGGATTGTTCTGAGGATCAAATGAGATAATATTTGTAGAGTGCTTAGCACAGTGGTTGGGGTACAGTAGTCGCTTGATAAATGGTTATTCCTTCTCCTTTTCTCCCATAAAGAGATCTTGGAGTCAGCTGTATATAAGGGATAACTGAACACATGGAAGATAATGAGATCACCAAAGCAAGTGTGGAGAGGGAAAGGAAGGCCCAGGAGAGAGTTGTGGGCTGCTCCTACATGTGGGAGATGGGCCATCATATATCACGAGCCAGCAAAGCAGACTATGAAAATGGGGAGGGCAGTCCCATGAAAACCCAGGGAGGAGAAAGTGGTTAACCACGTCAAATGCTGGAGAGAGGTCTTAGAAGGATGTTGAATTAAGAAAAGGCTTTTAGATTTGGCACTTACCATAACTTCATTGACTTCTGGGTGAGCAGGTTCAGTTGAGGCCTGAGGTTGAAATTGAGATTGGAATGGATTGTAAACAAATGTAAGGAAAGAAAGTGGAAGCTATGGGCAAATTTTTTTTTACAAGAGTTTGGATATTAAAGGGAAGAGAGACAGGAGACAAAAGATTGAAGGGGCAGTAGGGAGAGGGGAACAAGCATTTATTGGATACATAGAGTGTGCCAGACACAGTAAAACAAAACAAATATATTTTTATAAATATAATCTCATTTGGATCCACACACCAAACCTTCTCTAAGTGCTAATATTAGCCTCATTTTGTAGATGGGGAAACTGAGGCAGACAGATTAAGTGACTTGCCAACAGTCACATAGTTAGTAAACGTCTGAGGCTGGATTTGAACTCAGGTC
Organism: Petaurus breviceps papuanus; assembly: GCF_028583685.1. Classification (NCBI taxonomy): domain Eukaryota; kingdom Metazoa; phylum Chordata; class Mammalia; order Diprotodontia; family Petauridae; genus Petaurus; species Petaurus breviceps. Next base: position 19,969,247 of record NW_027185903.1, on the reverse strand, counting down.
TTCTTGACCCCCAGGTCCAGCATTCTATCTACTGTGCCACCTAGCTGCCTCTAAAGTAAAGCCAAGTGACAGCTTTTTAAAGGTCTCTCCTCTGGGCATATTTGTGGGAAAGGAGCCAATAGATAGGAGATGGAAGGATAATTGAAAGGACAAGCAACCAGAGAAGGTGAGATCAAGGTCAAAAGTAGAGGGACTGGCCTTATTATTGAGAAGGAACACTTTTCTGTCAGAGAAGGAAGCAAGGGAAGAGAGAATGGAAATGTAGATTGGGGAACTCACAAAGAATGGCCTCTATTTTCTCAGTAAAGTATGAGTTGAAGGGTGGCTAGGTGGTGGAGTGAATAGAGCACCTGCCCTGGAGTCAGGAGGACCTGAGTTCAAATGTGGCCTCAGACACTTAATACTTATTAGCCATGTGACCTTGGGTAAGTCTCTTAACCCCAATTGCCCTGCCTTCCCCTCTCCAAAAAGCGAAAAAAAAAATCATTCAAGTCATTTGTTATTTTATATATAATATATAGAAAGAATATATATGTATGTATTACGTATAGTATATATTATATATGTATACATATATACAAAGTATAATATATAAATATATATCTGATTTTAGTTAAAAACTTAAGTTTTAAAGTTTAAGTATAGTCATTTCTGTATATACAGTCATATATTCTGTATATATAGAGTCATATTCTTTTCTCTTTTCTCAATTCATTCAGTCTCCCTTGGGTAATGGGGCATGCTTGGAGCTCCCTTAAAGTGCTTCCAATGGACCATGTATACTGGGTCAGTGCTTGGGCACTTTGGGTATGGCAAAGTCCCTGGCTGCTTTAGACCTACCAAGAAGAACTCAGCCCTGAAGAACGCAGCACCTAGACCTCCTCAGGTCCAACTGGGCAAGGGTAGGACACTTGCCATGTGCTCCTCCTGCAAGGCAACATTTTCTGAGTAGGTAACAAGTATATTCAGGAAATCAAAGGGAAAGGAAGTATGGGAAAAGAAAAGGGTTAGGGACCCTAATAGGTGCACAATGGATAGAGCATCAGGAGGAGACGCTCTGGAGACAGGAGGGCCTGAGTTCAAATTTGGCCTCAGACACTTACTAGCTGTATGACCCTGGTGGAGTCACTTAACCCTGATTGCCAAAGAAAGAAAGAAAAGGGAAGGGTTAGAGGTTCACAGCTCTTTTTTATAGACCACAGAAGGAGATGACTCCTCTGACAAGAGTCCATCCTTCTAAGTTTCAGTCTTACTAATCATCAGGTAGCAGCCCCAGTCTCCCAGTCAGTAAAGTGCTAGGGTGTACATCTTCTGTGGAAGGATGCCTATAGCAAGGTCTATCCTACAATCTCATCAAGTCCACGGAGGGGGTGTAAGGGGGAGAGAGGTGGTCACCAAAATGCTCAAGGTCCCTTCTGATCACTCTCATGACAAATACTTTGGTCTCTATGAGAGATTTCTTTCTATTCTTGCTCTCCTTGATGTTTATGTCCATCAGTAGTCTCTTTTGCTCAAAGGTCAAGTGTTTTTGGCTCTAAAAAAATAATTATCATTCTTTAAAGAAAATGGTATGGGAAATAAGTTTCACTTCTACTTCCTCCTTTGAAATTCAAGTTAATTTGTGGTGCAGTGAATAGAGGACAGGCTCTGAAGTCACTTAACACTTATTAGCCCTGTGACCTTGGGCAAGTCACTTAACCCCAATTGCCATGCCTTCCCCCCTCCATAAAGCAAATAAGTAAATAAATAAATTCAAGTTAATTCAAAAATGATTCAACACTGGCCCATTCCTTTACCCTTTGGTATCCAGGTGGGAGATGGTAATTTACAAAATAGACTAATAATGGGGTACATGGGGTGTTCAGGAGGACTAGCACCTCTGGTGTGAGGCTGCTAGGCTTTTTTCAGGGTTGCTCATCCACCTCTGGTGTACACCCAACTCTCACCTGTGGCTCCAAGAAGCTGTAGCAGGCGTAGCAGCAGCGGTCATACCCATCTTGGCAGACAGGTGTAAGTGCAAGCAAGGTGGGATTTTTGTTTTCTTTTTGGAGTTCAGTTTCCCCACTCAGGCTAAATTGTAAACATCTGAAGAATTAATCTCCTTTGGACCCTGATAATTCACAGCTGTGCTGATTCAAGTAAGTTTGCTGCCTTCTGGCTCTGAGTCAATGGAGGGCTGAGTCTTTGTTATGTGTTCTGGGAGGCTGGCATTTTGCTTTGGGGGTTCAGTCATGAGAAGGATCTTTTGATTTACTGATGGAGACTGAGTAGCCCGATGTTCAGAGCTCCCCACCACCCCCAACTGCTTAGATAACTGTGCTCCCTCCACCCAGTGATGTATGTAAAGTGTATAGCAACATTGCTGTGTTCAGATGCCTGGAGCCCTGTCCATTGGTCTTTGTGCTAATTTCTCTGCTTGTTTTTTCTATATTCACTTCTTTTTCTAGAATTAAAAGTAGGATTGTTAAGCCCTTTAAAGTTGGCTTTCCTTTATAAAGCAGATTGAAGAACCTGTGCTGGCAGGCCTTCCTACAGTGCTTGCTACTATAACAGGCCAAGCTGAAGGTCACCAATAGGCCTCACACTCCTTGGTGAGTTAGGGGGATGTCTACCCTAAGCATGTGAAGACTCCCCCCAGTGGAAAGAGCAGATGAGAACAATTTGTTCCAAAGGACATGAAGGCAGCTGAAGCAAGAGATTGGTCAGACATCAAAGATGCCAAGGCCTTCCACTGCACCCTGGGCTATTGCCAGCCATTTGGGTGAACTTTTGTCTTGCCACTGAACTCTGGGAGAGATAGACAAAGTCTGACAACTTTGTGCAACCCTGCCTCACTTAAATCCAATTCACACATAAGTCAAGACATTACCCCATGATGTCATTGGTTCTCTTCAAAAACAAAGGATAAACAAGAAACCAGTAATACTAAAGGCAAGAGGCCATCATTGGGCAAGTTTAAACTCTCCTGATGAAAGGCTTAAGTTCTAATTTGAGACATCTGGAATGGGAATGGCTTGGCAAGAGGATAATCAAAGATACAAATAGGAAAAATGCCAGAACCTTGGGTGGAATGGCCTTCTATTCCTGGCAGAAGGAAGAAGGGGATTATTGATAGTCCTGTGAAGCATTACTCTTGTATACAGCGCTCATTTCTCCTAAGTGAAGAGAGGGAAACCTTGATTCTCTATCTCTATCACATCATGGCAGCTTGATGATGAAGTTGAGGATTTTATAGGGAGAGGATTGGCCTTCCCTCACACAAATCTCATTATTTTCTCATGGGATACCTTGACCAAGCATGGGCTGGGGAATTTTCCTGCAAAGGGCACAAGGTAGTGCCTTATACTTATCTTGAGGGGCTGAGGCAACTTGAGAGGCCCTGAAATCAGAGTCTGGCTGTGTTTTGTTTTACTTAAACTACCACAAGGCACTATATTAAGTGCTCAAGATAACAAAGATGAAAACCAAACACAAAAGGACCCTATGCTCAAGGAGTTGACATTCTCCTTGGGGATAGGAGGATAGCATGTATAGATATACAAATAATTATAATGTAATAAAAAGTAATAAGCATTATAAATATAAGAAAAGGTGACTCTGGAGTTCATCCCTGAAGGAATAAGAGGATTCTGGGAGGTAGCAATGAAGAGGCAATGTACTCTAGGGAGAGATGTGTGAATTCATACAGAAAGATGGGAGATGGTCTATCAAGTATTGGGACTGGCTAATAGTTCAGTTTATTTAGAAAATTGTGATCACGAAGGGAATAAGTATAGAACAAGGGTGGAAAAGGAGGTGAGAGGCAGATTGTGGAGGGGCTTAAATGCCAGAATAAAAAAATTGTACTTTTATCCTTTAGGCAATGGAAACCATCAAGGTCTATGATCAGAGGAGGGACACAATTGGACTATGGCTTAGAAAGATTATTTTGTCAGCTCCCTGGGATGGATTGGAAAGGGGAGAGACTTCAAGCAGTGAGACAAATTAGGATGCTCACATAGCAGTCAGGATAAGAAGGGATCCAGGTAGCAATGCTGTGAATGGAAAGAAGAGGTCAGCTGTGAGGTTGAACAATACAATGTCCCAGGTGGAGCAAGTTAAAAGAAATGCAAACTCCCAAGTATAAATTAAGCTCCCTTGTCACTCCTTAACTTGATTTTAAACTTTGTTTACCTAAGCCTTGCTTTCCATTTATATAGTGAATGTTGCCCAGGGTCCATTCCCTGGTTCTCCTCCTTAGCCTCTTCCTATTACAATGTCAGTTTACCTATTTATTGTGATTTATAACTGACCTACTTCCAAAAAAGCATTTGAGGCAGTTTACAAAGCTAAAATACATAGAAAACTGGGCAATTAAGAATAAAATCAGAACAAAAAACAGTTAAAAGTACCAGAAAAATAGATGTAGGAGCCCCCTGAGATGAGTTAGTTGAGCAATGAATTTCACTCTGGGCTTTCTGGCTGCTGAGTGGAAAGGGAAATAAAGGTTATGTAGTTCTCCTTGTCTAGTGAATTTAAATATACAAGTTGGTTTGGAGAGACAACTTTATCCTGATATCCACCTGATAATGAATCCAGGAGGAGCTTATATAAGGGGGCCTGAAGAGCATCATGGGCAATGTCTTCAGCTGCCATTTTGAAAATGACATTAACTCCTCCTTGAAAAAGATTTCTTATGTTGATCCTTTATAATAGCTGAGAACATAGCATTAAATTTTAGCTTAGTGAAGCTATTTCTTCAGAGAGCTGAGCTAATGTAATACCCGTCCTTTTTTTTTTGAGGACCTAGCAATTCAAAGATAGAGCTTTGAGAAGGTAGATTTGGGATCTGGAGTTAGCAGAGATATTCATTTATGTCACACAGTGGATAGAGCTGAAGTCCAAAAGACCTGAATTCAATTCCTCCTTGGACATCACCTGTGTGAACCCAGGAAAGTCAGTTAGTTTTAACCTCAGTTTCCTGATCTGTAAAATGGGTATAATACTGTGTTTCCCCGATAATAAGACCTATCCTGAAAATAAGCCCTCCCCTTACTGTGTAAGATTCCTCTAAAATAAGCCCTCCCCCGAAAATAAGCCCTATTGAGATTGCTACTGTAGTGAAGGTGATCCCCTGCACTACACGCTACATTACGGTACCCTCTGTATGCACCATCCCTCCCTCCCTCCCCGGGTGAAACTTTATTGAATTCATTATTGAATAAAGGTACATTTTTTGCTCACATTTACCTGTTTATTAAAATTGCTGTCAATGTTCATTAAAATAAGCCCTCCCCTGAAAATAAGCCCTCTGGTGTTTTTCTGTCCAAAAAATTTAATAAGACAGTGTCTTATTATTGGGGAAACACGGTAATACCATTTCCCTCCTAAGGTTGTTGTGAGGCTAAAATGCGTTATTTGTAAAGGCAAACCTTAAAGCAAGATATTATTATTAGTGATCATCTAGTCCAACAGCTACATATTACAAATGAGGTGTGTTAAGGATTCTTAAGGGGTGCCCTGAACTTGTCTTTTTGAGTTGCTGTAATGGAAATGCAAATTTAAAGATCTTCCCTGCCCCTAGGCTAAAGTACACCTGGAGCCTGGGGTGGGAGGCTTGTTTTTCAGTAGATACTTCTTGATTGGCCAGTGAGTCAATAAGGTTGTTACATTCTCTGAGCCAGAAGAAGGCTATATAAGCCCTGATGTGTGGCTTTGTTTTGGGGCTCACTTTGAGAAGCGTTCTGTGATTTGATCAGATGAAACTCTGGGAAGCCTTTGTTGAGAGCCGCCTGGGCTTTGAAAAACCCAGATGTTGATTTGGTATAGATATAATGGTTGGACAATTTGAAAATGTCTACTTGATCTGTTTCTCGGTCTTGATAATTCTGTCTGTATACTCTGAAGTTCGGGGTGCTGACCTTTTCCCCTGAACGAGGTAAACGATACATATTTGACTGATTAAAGTAAGCTTGTTAACCTATTTTGAGTTGCTTTCCTTTAACGAAGCAGATCCAAGAACCTGTGTTGGCAGACACCCTGGGGGACGCTGGGATGCTTGCTGCTACAGTTGCTATATTTTCAAGAAACACTGGACCCAGAATATGCAGAAGGCCCTGAATGTGTCAAGGAAGAAGCCCCCCAGCTGACATAATTTGTTGTCTGTATCCCAAACTGGACTCCTTGTGTGTCCTTGGGAGATGAGACAAGTGTCAGATAGTCTGCACTAGGCTTGTGCCCCTGGGCCCTTGTAGATATGGAGGCCATCACATTGTCATGATCAAAAGAATGTGGCTTTGCCATTGCCTTGCTCCTCCCCTTTGGGTAGGGTTTTGTCCTTTCCCCACCTTTACTTCACCTTCCCCCTTCCAAGCTACACCCCTTTAAGTGGTGATTCAGGCATCTCCTCCTTCCTTTGTCTTGCTGTCATAAATATACAAACTTCTGCATGGATTATGAACTCTTTGGATTCCACATGCATATTTATTTGTCTTGTAATAAACCTAGTTTTCACATAAGTTTCATGAAGTTGTGATTACCTATTGACAGGTGATAGCCCCAGAGAGGTTGTGACTAGTCAGACAGGTGGTAAGGAGCAGGGATGGCATCCAGGACAGGCCTTCTGACTCTAGAATCAACACTCTTTCCCCAAAGCTAGGTGGTACCCCCTTGACAAGACCCAGATCGCAGACAAGCTTTCTTTGGCTGACTAGCCAATTAGGCTATCTCACAAATATCAGATATCTCAGAGGAACTTCTAAGAGTTTGTTGGGTTAAAGTCAATTCTAGGTTGAATTCTTTTCAAATCCCCAGCTTAACCATAGCCATCATAAGAATTTACACACTCATACACACTTGCCCCACCAGAGGTTCTGCTTGGTTTTGACTCTGAATATCAGGTTCCTTCAGGATAAGCCTACCATCTGAAATCGCATAATCTTAGAGATTGCTTCAGCTCTGGAACTCAGCACCTCCTTGGCACCCTCAGTGACAGCCCTCCCCCTTTTCAACCTCCTTTTGATTATTCTCTTTCCCCTGCAGATTGTAAACTCCCTGAGGGCAGGGACTGACTTCCTTTTTTCCCATTTTTTATCCAGTGCTTAGCATAATGCCTGGCACTTAGCACTTACTGTTTATTGACTATTGATTACATAGGCTTTAATGTTTGCAAAACACTTTCTTGTTAGGGAGACCGTGAAGAGTTATCATTCCCATTTTACAGATGAACAAAGTATTAGGAGGCTAGTCCTGGAGCACTTAGCTGGTAAATAAATGTCTAACACAGGGACCAGGACTTCTGTTTGCAAGATCAGAGCCATAGCTCTCCCTTTGCCTTGTCATCTCAAAGGTTAGCGGGCATTGGGAGATTGGCAAGTAGGTGGAAGAGGGATCAGAGAGTGCCTACCTTGGATGGGACTTCAGCACCCAGCAGGGGAAGGTAATTGCTGTTGATGAAAAACTAAATGTCACTTATGAGGAGAGCATTAATTTTGATAAAGAGTTTCTAGAATTTGGGACCCAGGGCAGAGTGCATGCTCAGTGACAAGCTCACAGTGACTTCTCCCGTTTTAATGTGGGCCAAGGCCTTAAACATAACCTTGGAGAAGATGAAGTCTTCTGGTTTCAACTTTTCTCGAGTCAAGAGTTTTGTCTGGGGCTGGCCAGCAACATGGAAGTGTATACTGCAAAAGAGGAGCCTGCCAGACTTTGAGGAATTTATCACCTGATCTTCCTTTACACCAGCAATTAAAGTCCTCTTTCTCACTCTGATTTCCTCATCTGGATGGACTCTAGCGCCACAGAGGAATGCTGCAACCTGGAGAAGGCTGTTAAAGGAGCCCAGAATTTCAGCGATATCACTGAGTCCCGGGTTTTGGGAATTTTACAGGAAACCAGATAGCAAAGATTTTCAAGGAGAACCGGATGCCTACTCACAAACCTAGAGAATTGCTCTGGTTAGTAGTTTTGCAGCTTCCCTTTTTCTTGGATCCTATACACCGGTTGATTACAGTGATGGTTCTGGGATGAATTTATTGCACCTATGTAAAAAATTCTGGTCGAAGTCCTACCTAGACCCATGCAACACCAGAGTTAGAGGAGACACTTGGACCGGCAGTACCCTCAAGTTCAGTACTGGGATCTATTTCCTCCTATTATGTTCAGCGTTATGGGTTCAACTACAAATGTAAAGTGATAATCTTCACTGGACACAATTCATTATCATTAACTGGAATGAGCCTGGAAGAAGGTGACATTGCAGTCAGCCTTGGCACCAGCCATATGCCATTTCTCTGGGTCAGGGAGTCAACCCCTGCTTTAGAAGGCCACATCTTCTGCAACCCTGTTAATTCTCAAGAGTACGCGGCCCTTTTGTGCTTTAAGAATGGGTCTCTGATGAGAGAGAAGGTCCAAGATGAATGTGCTTCAGGCTCCTGGGATGAGTTCTCCACAATACTAACATCCACTGAAATGGGAAATTGTGGAAATCTGGGTTTTTATTTTGATGTGATGGAAATAGCTACAGAGACCACTGGACATTACAGGTTTAATGCAGACAATCAGAAGGTATTAACCTTTTCCCCAAAAGATGGAAATCCATGCTTTGATTGAAGGACAGTTCATGGTGAAAAGAATTCATGCAGAAAAGCTAGGCTATAGAGTCATGCCAGTGCCAATATTCTGGCTACTGGAGGAGCTTCACGTAGTAAAGGCATCTTACAAGTTTTGTCTGTTGTGTTCAATGCCCCAGTGTACACTACTGAAGCTGCCAATTCAGCTTGTTTGGGATGTGCTGATAGAGCAATTCATGACCTTGCAGTAGCTGAAAATGTTTCCTTTGCTGAGGTTGTGAAATTAGCCTCGGAGCCCAGATTAGCAGTCACACCAGCTGCTGGGGCAGCTCAGGTCTCTGGGGCCACTCCTCAAGAGGTATGCTGAGTTTTAGCAGCAAACTGTCCTGCAGTCTCATGCACCACCCTGCTGAAAAACCAGGTTCACAAGAGGCTGCCCCAGAATTGCCAGGAATGTTGAAAAGAGAAATCAACACATTTTGGAATTCCTGTGATTGCTCCTGTTTCATCCTCTGCTGAATCAAGCATAATGAATAGGGGTCCAATGCAACAGTCTCCTCCTCCAGAAAGCTGCCTTTCGCCACTCCCGCCTATGCTGAGCCCTCCTCTGACCTACAGCAAACCTTGGTTGTGCACTGCCATCCTCTGCTATCTGTTTCAGTGATGAGTCTTGTCTCCCAACTGGACCTTAATCACCTTAAAGAAAGGGACCAGATTCCAAGCTCAAGGTTGCCTTGACCAATATCTCACAAGAATGTCAATAGATTTAAACTGAATTCCCTGATAAAGCACAACATTCCCTAAACAGTGTTTGTGAGGGACTGCACCGTGGTTTCACCTAAGCTTTCGCCGAAGTCGTTTACAAAGTTAGGTGGGATGTGTGTATCACTTGTATCCCATGTGTTGTCAAGCCCAAGCCTCATTAAGGGCTTACAAAGATGAATTGAAGCCAAAAATAAAAATAATAATGACCTACACATTCATCCCTTTAAAGTTTACCCTGAACTTCATATATCTTATCTCATTTGAGCTTCCCCATAGAGTAGGTATGAAAAGTATCATTATGTCCATTATATAGATGAAGAAACTGAAGCTTAACTATGAAGGATGATATAGGACTTGAACCCGGGTCCTTCCTCACGCAGTTCTAGCTGCCATGCCATGCCCTGCTCAAAACCTGAGTCACAGCAGTTATCACAAGCGAGGGTCACATCAGTGCTTGTGACAGGCAGTCAGGGAAGGTTCCACCAACAGATAATGGGAGGAAGGGCCCAATCAGCAGCAGCAAGAAAGTCCTAGTGGAAGAGATTGAGGACCTCATCTTTGAGAGAGAGAGTAGGGTAAGATGTTCTAGGTACATAAAGTCACTGGGAAACTGGTACAAGGCAGGAACTTGTCACTAGGGACTCAGATATGTCAATTGTTTCCTTTTAAAAAAAAATTTTTTGGGGAGAGGGGAAAGCAGGGTAATTGGGGTTGACTTGCCCAAGGTCACACGGTTAGTAAGTGTTAAGTGTTTGAGGCTGAATTTGAACTCAGGTCCTCCTGACTCCAGGGCTGGCACTCTATCCACTGCACCACCTAGCTGCCCTGTGTCAATTGTTTTCTAGTGAAAAGATCACTAGATTTTGAAATCAAAAGGCTTGGATTCAATCCCAGCTCTGCTATTTAATACCATGTGACCTTGAGCAAGGCATGTTCTCTCTTAAGACCAGTTTCTTTATCTATAAAAATAGGTGGAAGGGGTTTGCCTAGATCAGAAGTGTCAAACTCCAAAGGGATAGGGAAACTCTGAGTGCCCTGCAACCAGACTATGATGTAATTGGGAAATGTTTAACAAAATAAATAATAATACAATATAAAACAAATCCCCATCCTATTGTGAAAACCAGGAGCTTCATGTCTCATGGAGTCGAGGCTCAGCTCTCTTTCTGCACAGAACTGGGCTAGAAGCAGGTGTAAGGTACTGATGGGTTAGGCCCAAATTTTTCTCAGAAGAAACTTCAAGTAGGTCAAATACTTAATAATAATAACCGACCTTTGCATAGCATTGCAAGGTTTTCAAAGTATTATATAATGCTTTATAGCATATTATCTAATTTAAGCCTCACAATAAGCCTATGGGGTAAGTACTATAGGTATCATTATGCCTATTTTAAAGATGGGGAAACTGAGGCTCAGAAAGATCACATGATTATAAATTTCAAAAGCCATATTCAAACCCAGGTTGTTCTGATTTGAAATTCAGAAATCTGGTCCTTATGACTCATTGCTATATTGTGGCTGAGAACTAGGATTTGGCTTCATAAAACATGGAAAGGAATCATTTTGGTCTGAAAAATATTAAGGGCATGTGGTTCTTACTGGCCTCTGACTTCCCTCAGGACTTCCCCTATAGAACATCATACACTGAGTAAATTTGCTTCCTGATGGACCTGCCATTGTGAGTGAGCTGTAGAGCCTCAGCCTGACCTCTCCATCAGCTGAACAGACCGACCAGTCAAGCTGGGGTAGTTTAGTAAGGTCCATGTCAGTGCTTTGCAGAATATTTGCCTAGCACAAAGATTTAGTTTCTAGTTTGCAGCTAAGTTGCTCTTTCTGACAATAATTATTGGCTAATACATCCAACTAGTTCTTAGGGCTCCTTCCTAACACAGAATTGCCCTTCTACTCAAAAAGGATGCTTCTTTTATTGTTGCTGGGCTGCATGATTCATAGAATCGTAGATTTAGAGCTGCAATGACTTCCTTTTTACCTAATCAGCACAAACTTTTCCCTTATTCAGGATAGTTTCTGAAAAACCTGGGAAGATTTATATGAACTGATGCAAAGAAGAGTAAACAGAGCATTGTATAAAGTATAGCAATATTGAAATGATAATCAACTGGGAAGACTTTAGGTACTCTGATCGATACAATGACCAAAGATGAGTACTCATGATGAAAAACGCTATTTCCAGAGAGAGCCGATAGACTCTGAAGCATATTTTTTATCTCTATTTTCTTGCCTTTTTCTTCTGCAACATGACTAATGTAGAAATATGATTTGCATGACTTCATCTATACAATGAACATCATATTTCTTGTCTTCTCAGTGGGGTAGAGGGACAGATAGAATTTGGAACCAAAAATAATTTTTTTTAAAGTGACTTGAAAAAAGTTTCCTCATTCTTATCATCCTCTGCTTCCATTGTTGTAATAGATGCTATAATAAAATCCAAAGACTCATTTCTCAGATAGTTCCTCAGTTTTATGGGTTTATAATCCAGTTGGGGAGGCAGATTTATTTATAAAATGATAAACAATAATATAGTACAAAAGCAGCATACATCATGTCAAATGACCTGGCTGCCAGTAAGAGCTCTGATACTTCAGAGTATCTTTCTCAGACACTACAGAGGAAACTGTTGTAAACCCCTGAAGGAGAGAGTGGTCAGGGAAGGCTTCATGGAGGAAGTAACTCTTGGATGAGGCTTTGAAGGATGCCTAGTATCCGGGGATTAAGGAAAAGGTGAGGAGGGACTGAAGCAAATCTTGGTGATAATAATGTATACACTGCATTCTCAGAAGTATAATTGCCCACACTTAGATAATCCTTTATATTATTTAGTTCTAACCTCACGACAACCCTGTGATGTAGGTAATATTATTATCTTCATTTTGCTGAGGAGGAAATTGAAATTGAAAGATGAAGTGATTTGCCTCAGGTCACATAGTAAGTTTCTGAAGTGGGATAGGCCTGTAGGTATGGTATCTACTATTAGTCTGGTAGAGAATAATAATAACTAATAACAACATACATATGTGTGTATGTACAGCTAAACTTTACAAAACACTTAATTTTCTCATTTGATTATCACAAGGACCTTATGAAAGCATTATTATTCCTATTTTCAGGGTTGTTTTTTTTTTTTTTTGCATTTTGGAGGGGCAATTGGGGTTAAGTGACTTGCCCAAGGTCACACGGCTAGTGTCTGAGGCGCGATTTGCACTCAGGTCCTCCTGACTCCAGAGCTAGTGCTCTATTCACTGCACCACCTAGCTGCCCCTATTATTCCATTTTCAATGAGGAAACTGAGGCAAACAGGGTTAAGTGACTTGCCCAGGATCATATGGCTAGCAATTGCCTAAGGCTGGATTTGAACTTGGGTCATCCTGAGTCTAAGACCAGCACACTATCCAGGGCTTCTTAAACTTTTCCCACTCAAGACCCCTTCAGCATTTCTTAAACTGTGGTTTGAGACCCTATATGGGGTTGCAAGTTTAAGAAGCACTGTGTAACTAGACCAATAGCATCAAATTCAAATAAAAACAGGACTCCCAGGGTCAGAAAGGCAGGGATAGGGGCTGGATTATAGAGTTTTTGAATACTAGACTAAGGTATTTGCTTGTGCCTATCTATTTCCTCTGGGGAATCCTTGAAAATTGTTGTTAATTCCTGTAGTGTAAGGCCCAATTCACAGCTTTATTTTGTATCCCACATAGCTGGGCACCTAATAGGTGTTCCAAGGAATATTTTTTGGCAATTTATGAATAAGAAATTAATAGATAGTATAATAATATTAATAAACACTCCCCATCCCCTACTCACCAGGGGCAGGGATTTAAAAGTATCTGTAATGATACTAAACAACTGAGGCAAAAATGTGAATTAATTGACTTGAATAACTAGTACAAATCAGTTCTTGGGTTTTGGGATGAGAAGCCTGGTGATAAAATGTGGAGACCGAAACAGGCATGCTAGGTGGTATGGTACATACCACAGAGGGGTTTCAATTGTTTTTGTATCAATGACCCTTTGGCTGTCTGGTGAAGCCTATGGACCCTTTCTTACAAACATTTTTTTAAAAATTAATAATTGAAAAAATGCTGAATTTCAGATAAAGGTTAGTGAAAATAAAGATGTATTTTTTTCCCCATCCAAGTTAACACTCCCTGATACCTATCTACAGAATTCATGGGGATGCAAAGGCTTTAGCTTAAGATTCTTAGGTATAAAGTGTTAGACTTGGAGTCAGTAAGGCTTGAGTCTGAATCCTGTCTCAAACACTTAGTGGTTGTGTGACCCTGGCCAAGTCACTTAGTCTCAGCCTCAGTCTCCTCATCTGTAAAATACATAATAATAGCATCTCTCTCACTAAGTTGTAGGGATCAAATGACATAACATAGGTAAAGTACTTTATAAACCTTATAGCACTATAAAAATGGTAGCTATGATCATAATTATTACTATTATTTTCTGGGCCTCTTCCTTCAAAAGAGGACTCAGGGATAAAAGACTAGAGAGAGGAGACTGCTTTGTGACTCAGTCCCTGTAGCAGTTGAACTAGACTCAGCCAACAAAGATATCTATGGAACTCACTGTCAAAGGACCAAAAGAACCGCTGACACCATCTGAAAAGGCTGTTCGGCAAGGGCTTTGCCCCCCCAGTCTCTTCTGGCCTTTGTCAGATGAGCAAGGCCTCAAGAGACTTTGTCTAGCCCACTCACTTGGTCAGATCTTCAGAAGCTCACCTATGCCAAGTGGGGGGGGGAGGCTTTGTGGGGTGGGAGTGGGGAGGAAAGGTATGCCAGAAGAAATCAGTTTTTCTTCTAATTAATTCAACCGCAAGCTGGATTAACCTGATGTGGAGGCCGCTGATCAGCCCCAGATGTCTGACCCATCCCAACTGGCAAGACTGTGCTTGCCTGCAAATCTGGCTCTTATTCCAGAGGAGAGTAGGACCAAGGAGATCCTTTTGCATGGAATCAAGGGCAGCAGGCCCAAACTTCAACTTTGGCTGTTTTTGCAGTTGGGTAACACATTTCTCCCCAGATCATTATTTTGACCACAGCTTCAGATTCTTAGGCCTGAGTTTCAGCTTCCAAGAACACTTGAATATCGAGTTTTCCTGGATGCTGAGAGCTAAGAGCTGTCCTGGTGCCCATTGTTTTCTTCATTACCTCCACCCAACACCAGCTGGTTGAGCCGGCAGAGCTGGTCGTTCTTCTAACCCACAGATCCAAAGAGGGTCCCAAGAAGTCAAGAAGGGACTGGGCAGCTCTAGTCCAGTATAACTCCAGGGAAGCTGGATGACTGCTCCAACCTTTGGGTCTCTGGACTTCCTAGGAATGTGCCAAGACCAGACCAAATTATCTTCATAAGGGCCACCCAAGATAATGCCTCCCAGAGCTAAGTCAGAGTGAACCAGATCTCAGCCTATAGCTTCAGGCTGCTGTTTGCACTAATCAATAAAACAAACATTTATTAAGCATCTACTATGTGCCAGGCTCTTTCTCTCTTGGGGGAGGGGGAGAGACAACATGGCCATAAATAAATCTATAGAAAATAAATAAAAAACAAATGCCACGTATGGGGGTAGAGCACTAGCAATTGGGAGTATCAGGAAAGACTTCATATAGAAGGTGGCACCTGAGGAGGGCTGTGAAGGAAACAAGGCATTCTAAAAAGGCAGCGATGGGTGGGCAGTACATTCTAGCTGTGGAGAAGAGCTCCTGCAAAGGTATGGGGCAGATAGATTATGATGTGCTATATATGAAGAATAGTAAGAAGGCCAGTCCCCATTCTTAGTATCATGATGATAACTGACTGGGGAAAAATAATGATGAGAAAGAACAGCTATTTCCTAGCCAAAATAATAGATTTTAGTATAGCACCCATGTCCACCCCTCACATATACTCCTCCTGCTCATGGAATGCTAGCCTCATTCAAGACACTCTGAGAGTGAGTCAGTATCCATGCAAAGCTGTAGGTCACGAGCCCCCATCAATGTGTTTGTTTAACCAGTTAACCAGAGAACACATAAATTCAAAGCCAAAAACATTTCATTAACAAGCATTATAAGATAAGTGATGAGAAAGATTTCCCCCAAATACATAGTTAGACGAGATTTCCAACACTGTGCTAACCACTGAGAATGCCAAGAAAGACAAAATCAATTTGTGTCCTCCAGGAGCATACATTCTAATGGGGGTAAACTCTTTGACTACCATGAAATTTCTTTCACAGAAGATTAATGTTAAGGGAATTTGAAGATCTTCCCTGTCCCTTAAGAGGCCCATGTGACCTGCTTTGTGCTTTGGCCCAGCCCACACCTTGAGTCACATGGAGCTCATGGTGGGAGAAGCTTGCAGAGTGGGTGGAACAGGAAGAGAGAATGAGGCAGAGCTGAGGCAGAGCAGCTATGAGGGAGGAATTTTGCCTAGGGGATCTTGCTTGTGGGGAGGCCTAAGGGAAGGAAGGCTTGGGGATGGTGGTGCTCCCTGCATTGGTGATGTGTATAAACTTCTTTTTTACCATGGTGGTTTTCTGGTATCTGAATAAATATCTTAGTTTCATTTTTGAGGAAGGTTTTCATTTTTGCCATTCAACCCTGGAAATACACATGCATATTCATAGCAGCTACTATGAATACTACTATCCCATTGGTGATATAGAGGGGAGTGTGTGCTAGTCTTTAGTTTAATTGTCCCTTGGGACATCTTTAGTTCTTTTGTAATGCAAGCTCCAACCAGTAAACTAGAGAAATCTTAAGGCATCTTTAAGTGGCTTCATAAATTCACTCTTCTTCAGTAGAGCCTTATCTCTCTCAGTTTAAATTTTAATCTTGTTTTGGTCAGGAAATTATTTTTAATTCTTACTATACCCCTGGTCTGAGGAGATCGTAACAAAAGAACCAAAGAGTGTACCATCAGCCTAATCCCTTTGTTATGTTCTGTATTCTTGTCTTTAAAAAAAAATACTTTCTTGCTATCAACAAAATGTGTTGGTTTCTTTACTTCAGTTCTTAGCCTATTAAAAGAGCAAAAATATGAGTTGCTAATTTTCTGTTGGAGATTACAAACCCTTCAGTACAAATTTAATGGTGACAAGGGATCTAAAACAAGACTTGCCTCTGTGGAAAGACAATAAAAATCTTGCTTCCAGCTGTTTGGTGACAAATCATCCCATCATGGTTTCATTAGCAGGGATAGACTCACTTCTCTTGTCACTTAGGAGGATGGAAATCTGGCTTTTAGCATTTCTATTATGGAAAAACGGATAGTGGTGGGACTTCTGTAACTCAGCCTCCATCTCTCTGTCTGTTCAAGGCTAGAACCAATTTCTGATGTGCCTGATAGTTTACCAGATTTACTAGGCACTTTCAGGACATACAGGAGCTGTAGCAGCTGGAGGTATAGGAACTTACAACAGTTTATACGTCTAGACGAATCGATACATTTTAGTGGTTGTCTAGGAATTGTAAAAGAGAAGAGGAGAGGTTTTTCTCTTTTTCTAAAGTTGAGCTGATGAGAACAATATGAAAGTGGGAAACTTTATTTAATAAGGATATAATACAAAATCTTGGTTAGTTATGTGGTGAAAAGAACACTCAACTAGGTTCTTAAGGTAATGTTCTGCCAGAAAATCGCCATATGCTATTGGGCAAGTCATTCAATCTCTCTGGGCCTTGGTTTTCTCATCTGTAAAGTGACGGCTTTGGGCTAAATCCCTAAGGTTTCTTCTAGCACTATGCTTCTAGAAGACATTATAAATAATTTCTCTCGAGTCCCTGGTTTGTTGTTGTTGTTCAGTTGTTTTCTAGTCATGTCTGACTCTTCGTGACCCCATTTGGAATTTTCTTGGCAAAGATACTGGAGTGATTTGTCATTTCCTTTTCCACCTCATTTTACAGATGAGTTACTGAGGCAAACACTGTTAAGTGACTTGCCCAGGGTCACACAGCTAGGAAGTATCTGAAGCTGCATTTGAACTCAGGTCCTCCTGACTCCAGGGCTGGCACTGTATCCTCTATACCACCTAGCTGCCCTGGGATCCCTGTAAAGAAAATATAAATTCTGAATCTCTGAGGAGAGAAAAGCTGAGGTCATACAATGAATGTTTGTTCATTCTGTTGAACTTTAAACCATATTCGTTTTGTTGTTATTCATTCTGCCAAAGGTGAGGATTTATTCTCATGGTTTCACATCTTTATTTGGATCTTTTCTTCCTTTTTTATGATGGAGAAAGAGAAAGGGAGGTGCCAACTGGCATTAGGAAATAAGTTCTTCACTGAGACAAGGGAGGAGAAGGAAATTCTTTATTTTATTATTTTTAATGCATGAAATCCTTGTTTAAAGGTACAAGTTCCCCTCTGTCTGCCAATAGCTTGATCCCTCTCAGCTCATTCCTCTTGAACTTGTTTTCTACATAATACTAGGTGGAACAGAGATTTGCCCACCTAAAGTAGAGGAGATTTGAGGTGATATTCCTTGATATTCTCTAAGACCGGTGGATAAAACCAAGAGGGGCAAGTAAGAGAGATAGCAAGGTTTTAGCATGTTAAATGAAGTGCTGAAATGGGTTTTCAATCTGTAATTCCTTTGTTGAAGTGTTAAAGTTCTCTTGATGGAATTAGAAGAACAGTTTACCATTGACTGGCCTAGGATCAGCAGCCCCTGGTGGCCTTTCAGCAGCTACCTTACCAACTTTAGAAGTCAACCAAGGCAAGCAAGTTTTGTGGAAGTGTGACCCCTGGAAGTCTAGAAGAAAACCACTTCTATGGAGGAAGAACCCACTTCTTGAGAGAAGTTTACATTTTGACTTTTTCCTTGTACTTCTAGTAGATAGGAGAAAGCGATTTTTCCTCTTCTCTCTATTGGTCATGATATCTGTCAGTGAGCTACTCACCTCATTGCAGATACAACATTCAGAAAGAATTGGATCCAGCCAGTAGAGGCAGCTATGTGGGGTATGACCCGTGGCATTGGTGAAGTCAGCCAGCTTTGAATTCAAGAGAAAATTATCACTGAGAATTGAACTGCAGAGAACGACCTAAGAAAATCCAGCTGAGTGACCTGCCCAACAGAAATGCTGCATTCCAGGGGGCGCAATGGGAGGATACCAGAAGCAGAGAAAAGACATGGGGTCCTGCAATGCTGGAAGCACAAATTGTCATGGCCACGCATGTCCTGGACATGACTAATTCACTTTTTCTGTATTCCAAGTTCCTGGCGACTTTTCCCACTGACTGGGAAAGGGTACCTTAGTTTTATGTTGTGAACAGTTTACAGTCACCGTTTTCACTAGGCCTTCTAGGTATATACCTTTGCTTTGAGCTAATTGTGTCTATTGACTGACTAGTAAAGGTGAGTACACTGGTTGGGGCTAGTTTTAGAAAGATGAAGCTATAAATGATCTTTGGACTGGGAGTAGCAGTAGGTATCCAGTCTGCAACCCATCTGTGCTGAGCATGGAATGGTTTCCCAGAGAGACTACTACATTTAGCTAGTGAGATTGTTGATTGACCCACTTTATTTTGGGTAATCTCTAATACCAGTAGTGAAACAGGTGCTGCTGGGTCCCTAATGAATGGGATGTTGTGGAGAAGATTCGACCTCCAGGTAGAGGGGTTAGATGAGAAGAATTCCCAGGTTCCCTCCAACCCTAGAAGTCTATGATTCTAGTGGAAAGGGAATGAGCCTTACTCATTGATCCGTCTAGCACAAGATATTTCCCCTCTCTAGGACTCACTTTCCTTAGGTGGTGCAGTGGATAGAATGACAGGTCTGGAGTCAGGAAGACTCATCTTCCTGAGTTCAAATCTGGCCTCAGACACTTACTAGCTGTGTGACCCTGGTCAAGTTACTTAACCCTGTTAGCCCCAGTTTCCTCATCTGTAAAATGAGCTGGAGGAGGAAATGGCAAACTACTTTAACACCTTTGCCAACAAAACTCCAAATGGGGTCAGGAAGAGTCAGATACAGCTAAAAAGACTGAACAACAACAAAAGCAAGGGGATTGGAAAAGATCATCTCTAAGGTCCCCCTTAGCTCTTCCATTCTGTATTTTAAGGTCTTGCCCAGCTCTACTGACCTATGAACATCATTAAAGTAGGAGTTGGACTAGATAGTCTCTGAGGTCCTTGTGAGGAACAAGTAACTTCCTAAGGATGATGGAAGGGAGAGTGAGCATATCTATCAATCAATCGATCAACACTTATTAAGCCCCTACTATGTGCCAGGAACTGGGCTTAGTTGGGCGGGGTGGGGGGGAATACAAAAGAGGAAAAGATAGTCCCTGCCCTCAATGAGCTCACAATCTAATAGAAGGAGAAGGCCAGAAAAAGTACTATGAGAGCATTTTACCACACTGATGAAACCAGTTTTGAATCTAACGTGTAGGGTTTAAGTTAGGCAAGGTTGTAACTCAAATGGCTGCTTTCTCCATCACTTATATCTTTTTTCTCCCTTACCTGTACAACACTGAGATGCTTTAACTTTTAAAATCTTGTAGATATTTGGCAAGAACCAAGACATTTGTAATGGGCAAAACAGAGCATTTCCTTTTCACCAAGATAAAACTTAATCATATAGTCTCAAAGTTAGACTTTACAATATCTACCCTTTCATTATATATTCTTTAAAAAAAAATTTTTGCCCCCAGGGAGCAGGTGGAGTAGAGTGATTATAGAGTGACTTCTTTAAGCAAGGAAGATGCACCCTAAGAAAGCAAAGACTTCTGTGCTCCAAATCTAGGCAGGTCCATTGTCTCTTGCAGACAATGCAATATAATGTGTTGAATAATGAGATAATTAAAACTTCAATTTTGGAAGCTTTTCCCTTTGAAAATGGAGATATAGTGTTCTCTGCTGCTGAGAGTGACTCTCCCTGGGATTCCTCTGTCTGTTGGGAACTTGGGGAAAAGGGCAAAAAGAAAAAGGGAAGGCAGGACAGCTGGTTTCTGCAGTTCAAGTATAATCAGAATGACTTAATCAATCTTACAACTGCCTCACTGTGGGGGCCATCTCCTGTTGTCCTGATCTATATCTTTCGACTGGACCCAGATGGCTCCAGAGAAGAAAGTGAGGCTGGTGACTTTGCTCAGCCCTTCCTCACTTAAATCCAAGTCATGGCATCACCTTCCTGACATTATGGTCCTCTTTGAGAATGAAAGACAAACAACGACAACAACAGCCTCATTCTGGATGACAATGAAATTCACACTGACCCTTTTGATTCTATTTCTATTGAAATAGAAAATCTGGCTGATTATGAGTCTTTGCATTCTATGGGTTCAGCTTCACTTTCAGGTGGTAGAAGATGCTTTCCTATTTCTCAGACTACCTCATTCACTTATGTGAGTCTTCTATTTCTTGGGGGTGGATTAGCTAAGATTATTAGCCACTGACAGTATTTGTTCAATGTCTCTGCCCTCATACAAGGGGATTTCAATATACCTATTGGTGCTTCCTTAAACAACATAGCTTCCCCGTTCCTTGATTTACTAATTTTCCATGATATACTTTTTCCCCTCACCTCAGTTACACAGAGAGATAACCATACCTACAAGTGTTCTACTGTCATATTCATGAACTCAGAAATTTCTCTATCCAATCATAACCTTTTATCATTCCATTTTCCCCTCTGTATCACGACTCCAAACATGGTCCTTCATCCTCATTGTGACCTTCAGTCTTGCCACCCTTTAGTCCTTCCCAGTCCTTCCCTGAATTGATGACACTCTCCTTCCTGGTCTTGACCACTTGGTGAACCAGCACCACTATATACTAGTGGTATCAAACTGAAATAGGAAGAGGGGACTCTAACCCATATGTAAGTATTCCTGTGGGCTGCACATTAACTTAGAAAATCATACATTAGCATTGTCTATGTTCTATTGTATTTTCATTTTGTCAAATATTTTTCACTTACATTTGAATCTGGTTCTAGTGGCCCTCTGGAATGTGGTGGGCTTCATACACCTCTGTTCTATATCATCCTCTTTTCTCAAGTCCCTTCTTGCCTCTTTATTCTATAGACAATCTTGCCCTACCAAGCCACGAGCAAGGGAGGAGATTGCTACCACTATCCACTGAATTCATTCACATTCTCTTGCTATTGGACAGTACTGGAGAAAAACACTAAATTGTATGGACTAGGTCCATTATAAATTTATTTTACATAATTTCAACAGGGTTCTCACAATGGCAAGGCATGTTGGCTCTCCCAAAAGTTTTCATTCCTCCTCATCCCTCCTACATTTTCCCTTTCCCCTACTCTTTGAGAACAGAACTTTGCCTCAAATTTCACTGGAAAAAATTGAGGCCATTGACTGAAAGCTCCTTCTTTTCTACTCCTTATCTTGTATCACTCAAAAATGCCTTCCATTATTGTTTCTTCCTTCTCCCCTGACCCAGGTGAAGTGATCCTCCTTACCAATGCAAACCCCTCTACAAGTACAAGTGAGCCCATTCCATCCTGTCTTCTCTGGGTCCCTCTATTATTCTCACTCTCTCACTTATCTTCAATCTATCACTTTCTACTGGGCACTTCCCTGCTGCCCACAAACATGCCTGTATCTCCCCCATCGTACAAAAACTCCTCACTTGATCCAACCAGCCCTGCTAGCTATCTCCCATATCCCCCCTTCCTTTCATGGCTAAGCTCCTTTAGAAAGTCTTCTCCAATCTGTGTTCCTGCTTCCTTTCCTCTCACTCTCAACTTAACTCTCTGCCATCTGGCTCCTTCCTGATTATTCAACTGAGACTGCTCTCTCCAGCATTACCAATGGTCTCTGAATCACCAAATCTAATGACCTTTCATCAATTCTCACCCTTTTTTGGTCTGTCTGAGACTTTGAGACTGTCAATCACCCTCTTCTCCTTGATACTCTCTGTTCTACATCCTTCCGTGATCCTACTATCTCCTGGTTCTTCTCCTACCTATTAGACTGGTCCTTCTCAATCTCCTTTGGTAAAACTTCATCCAGGCTATCCCTAACTGTGGCTGTCCCCCAAGGTTCTGTGCTGGGCCCTCTTTTCTTCCCTCTTTATACTATTTTGCTTGATGATTTCATCAGTTCCCATGGATTTAATTATCATCATGATTATTTTCATCACATCATATTATGTCATTATCTTCATAATTAATAATCATCAATTATCATAACTCATGATTCTCAGATCTACTTATCCAAGTCCACCTACTCTAGAGGCAGCTAATAGGTACAGCACTGAACTTTAGTCAAGAAGATTTGAGTTCAAATCCAGCCTTAGACATTTATTAAGCTGCGTGACCCTGAGCAAGTCACAGAACTTCTACCTGCCTCAGTTTCCTCCCCTATACTATTGTTAGAATAAAATGAGATATGTTTGTAAAGAACTTCACAAACCTTAAACCATTATTATTATATTTGGACCTCCAGTCTTGCAAGTGACTATTGGACATCTTAAACTCAACATCTCAAAAATTAACTCATTATCTTTCCTTCCAAAACCTTTGCTCTTTCAAACTTTCCTATTACTGTCGAGGGTACCACCATACCCCTCAGTAACCAGGCTTAAAACATAAGTGCCATCCTTGATTCCTCAGTCTCTTTCACTACCCCCTCCCATATCCCATCTGTTGATAAGTGATGTCATTTCTTTTTTTAAATTTTAAATCTTTTTTTAATTAATTTGTTTGTTTCCTTTTAGTTTACAGGATTCAATTCCACAATTCCTTGAGTTTCACATTTTGTCCCCACTAAAAGCCCATGGTGGCTTATAGTCAAGTATAGGATCTGTAAATATCATTTCTATCTTAATAACATCTCTCTCTGTGTCTCTGTCTCCTCCATCTCTGTGTCTGTCTGTCTGTTTCTCTCTCTCACACATACTCCCTTCCTTTCTCTAACATTGTTATTATTCTGGTGCATGCCCACATCACTTCATGTCCACTCTATTGTGGTAGTCTTCTCGTTGGTCCTCCTACCTCAGATGTCTCTTGAACTCCAGTTCAAGAATGCCCCCACTCAGTTATCAAAGTTATTTTCCTTAAGAGCAGGTCTGATGATGTCCTTTCCTATTCAATAAACTTCAGTGGTTCCCTTTTACCTCCACGACCAAATATAAAATCCTCAGTTTGACTTTTAAAACACCTTATAACCTGGTCCCTTCCCACCTTTCTAGTCTTCTTTTCTGAAAAAAATTTGTTATTTATTCATTTTAATATTCTTTTCTTTTTAAATTTTGAATTCCAAATTCTCTCCCTTCCTTGTACTCCCTCTACTACCCTTTGAGAAAATAAGCAATATATCAATTATACATGTGGAATCATGCAAAACATTTAAATGTTAGCCATATTACAAAAAGAAGGATAAAAATAAAGTAAGAAAATTCAATTTTCACTTAGAGTTCACCAGTTCTCTCTCTGGAGGTAGATAGCATTTTTTTCATCATGAGTTCTTTGGCATTATCTTGGATCATTGTATTGATCACTGTAGCCAAATATTTCAAAGTTGTTTATCATTACATTGCTGTTACTATGTACAATGATCTTCTGATTCTTTTCACATCACTTTGCATCAGTTTGTATAGACCTTCCCATGTTTTTCTGAAATCATTCCCCTTCATCATTTCTTTTTTTTTTCGGGGAGAGAAGGCAAGGCAATTAGGTTAAAAGACTTGCCCAAGGTCACACAGCTAGTAAGTATGTCAAGTGTCTGATGCCGGATTTGAACTCAGGTCCTCCTGACTCCAGGGAGAGTTCACTCTGTTCACTGTGCCACTGAGATGCTCCCCTTCATAATTTCTTATAGCATGATCATATTCCACAACTTGTTCAGCCATTCCCCAATTGAGGAATATCCCCTCAATTTCCAATCATTTTCCACCACAAAATGAGCTGTTTTACATATTTTTGTGCACTTAGGTCCCTTTCCTTTTCTTTTTATCTCTTTGGGATATAGACTTAGTACTGGTATTTCTGGGTCAACACGTATGCACAGTTTCATGATCCTTTGGGAATAGTTCCAAACTGTTCTGCGGAATAATTGGACCTATTCACTACTAGACCAACAATTTATTAGTATATTTATTTTCCCTCATCCCTTTGAGCATTTGTCATTTCTCATAGGTGTGAGGTGGCACCTCAGAGTTGTTTTAATTTGCATTCCTCTAATAAGTAGTAATTTAGAGCATTTTTTTTTTCATAAGCCTATAGATAGCTTTGATTTCTTCTTCTGGCAACTGCCTATATTTTTTGACCATTTATCAATTGGGGAATGGTTCTTATTTTTATAAATTTAACTCAATTCTCTACATATTTGAACAACAAGGTCTTTATCAGAGAAACTCGATGTAAATTTTTTTTATATTATTTCATTGTTTATGGTACCTTTTAACAAAATGTAGTTTCCCTGATTATCTCTCTTAATTAGGTCTATTTTGCTTTTGAGATCATGATTGCTACCTTTTTTTACTTCAGCTAAAGCATGTTAGATTCTGTTCCAGACCTATATTTTAACTCCATGTGTATCTTTCTGTTTCAAGTGTGTTTCTCATAAACAACATATTGTTGGATTCTGTTTTCTAATTCATCCTGTTACTTCCATTTTATGGGGGAGTTCATCCCATTCACATTCACAGTTATGATTACTGTGCATTTCACTCTATCCCATTTTCTTCTGTTTCTTCTTTACTTTCTCTTTTCATCCTGTCCCTCCTCAAGTCTGTTTTGTTTCTAACCAGGGCCTCCCTTAACTTACCCCACCTGCTATCAGCCCCCTCCTTTTATCCCCTTTTTCTCCTACTTCCTTGTTGGCTAAGAAAAGATTTCTATACCCAATTAAGTGTGTATGTTAATCCATCTTTGAATCAATTTCAATGAAAGTAAGATTCAAATGCCATCTGCCATTTCCCCCCATTTTCCCCTCCACTGTAAAAGTTCTCCCTTGTACCCCTTTTCTGTGTGAGATCACTTCCCCTATTCTTCCTCTCCTTTTCTCCTTCTCCCACTGAATCCCTCTTTTTCACTTTTTTTTTTAGATCATTCCAACATAACATGCCTTCTAGCTATGTAAACTCCTTTCAATTGCCATAATAATGATAAAGTTCTTAGGAGTTATATGAATCATCTTCTCATATAGGAATGTGACAGTTTAAGCTTCAGTCCCTTATGATTTCTTTTTCATGTTTACCTTTTTGTTCTTCTCTTGAATTTTAAGTTTGAATGTCAAATTTTCTGTTCAGCTCTGGACTTTTCATCACAAATGCTTAGTCCTTTATTTCATTAAATATCAATTTTTCCCCTGAAGGATTTACTCAGTTTTACTGGGTAGGTTATTCTTGATTATAACCCAAGCTCCTTTGCCTTCTGGAATATCATATTGCAAGCCCTCTGCTCCTTTAACATGGAAGCCACTAAATCTTGTGTGATCCTGACTGTGGTTCCATGATATTTAAATTGTTTCTTTCTGGCTGCTTACAATATTTTCTCCTTGACCTGAAAGCTCTGGAATTTGGCTATAATATTCCTTGGAGTTTTCATTTTGGCATCTCTTTCAGGACATAGTTGGTAGATAATTTCAATTTTTACTTTACTCTCTGGATTTCAGATATTGGGGTAATTTTTCTTGATAATTTCTTGAAACATGATGTCTAGGCTCTTTTTTTTATCATGGCTTTCTGGGAGTCCAATAGTTCTTAAATTATCTTTCTTCAATCTATTTTTAAAGTCACTTGTTTTTCCAATGAGATATTTCACATTTTCTTCTATTTCTTTCATTCTTTTGACTTTATTTTTATTGTTTATCAGTGTCACAAAAAGTCATTAGCTTCCAGTTACCCAATTTTACTTTTTGAGGAATTGTTTTCTTCAGCGAGCTTCTGTACCTCTTTTTCCATTTAATCAATTCTGCTTTTTAAGGAGTTCTTTTTTTTTTTTTACAAAGCTATTAATGCTCTTTTCATAATTTTCTTACATCATTCTCATTTCTTTTCCCAATTTTTTGTCTTCCATACTTATCTCTTTCTTGGACTCTCCAGGAATTCTTGCTGGGCTTGTTCCAACTAGCATTTTTTCCTTTGAAGCTTTGATTGTAGCTGTTTTTGCAATATCATCTTCGTCTGGGTTTGTGTCTTGGTCTTCCCTGCCATTGTAGTAGCATTTTTGTTTTAGTTTTTGTTGTTGTTTGCTCATTTCCCAAGCATATTTCTTGCCTTTGAATTTTATATTAAAATTGGGCTCTGCTTACCTGGGCATAGAGAGGCATTGTCCCAAAATCCAGGTTTTTTTGTGCTGCTGTTTTCAGAGCTAGTTCTGGGATTCTGCAAGTTGTTGGTGCTTCCAAGGTGGTGTGGTCTGGGAAGAGGTGCAGTCACTGCTCTCCTGATCTGTACTATGGTCTTTACAAAGGGAGGGCCCTGCTCCCCTGCAGCTACAAGCACTAGCACTCCTCTCGGCCCTGGAACTGTGACCAGGCCCCTAATCCCTTGTGACTAATCACCAACACTCTTTTTTTTCTGCCCTGGAACTGTGACTCAGAACTGTGCCTGCCAGCCAGTGCCAGTTTTACACAGTGCCAGCAATGGGTCTCCTGTGATCTCTTTTTTGACCAGTTATTTGACCCTCTTACCATCTCTGGGTTGAGAGCTCCCAAAGCTGCTGCTGCTGCTGCTACAGCCACTAGAACTGATGCTTACATGTGTGTGCTCTGGACAGGCCTCTACCCTGGGGTCATAGACCTCTCCTGTGGTCCTCTAAGTTTTCTTAGGTTGGAAAATGTCTCACCCTGACGTTTTGTTGGCTCTGCCACTCCAAAATTTGATTTGAGGAGTTATCTTTAAGTTGTCAGGAGGGGAGTTTGGGGAGAATTCAGCTTCGTCACTGCCTCTTATCTACCACCTTGACTCCACCTCTTTTCTAGTCTTACTCCCCTCAACATAGTCTGCAATCCAGCTTTAAAAACACTGACCTCTTTGCTATTCCTCAAACAGGACACTCCATCTTCTGTCTGTCCCTAGTGTCTGGAATGCTCTCCTTCCTAGTTTCTGTCTTCAGGCTTCCTGTGTTTCCTTCAAGTATCAGCTAAAATCCGACTTTCTGTTGGAAGCCTTTCTTAATCCACCCCCCCCCCCCCCCAGTGCCTTTCCTCTGAAATTACCTCCCATTTACCTCATATCTCTCTCATATGTAAATGTCTCCTCTGTTAGACTGTGAGCTCCCTGAGGGTAGGTGCTATGTTGTTTTTATCTTTCTATTCTTCATATCCATAGAACTTAGCATCATAGTAGGGGCTTAATAAATAATTGTTGATTTGCTTTGTTTAACACAGTTGAGTTTTCTTTCTTTCATTCTGTTCTTTAACATATGGAAAGAAAATCATCATGATCTTTGGTGAAAGAGATGAAAACAGCAGCAGTGTCCTTATCCCTTTCCAGCTCCTCTTCCCCCTCCCTATTCATATTGCTGATCAGCTCAAAACTTGAAACAGGAGTCATACCCTTACAAAATACATTCCTCTTGCAGACCCACCAAGCTTCGAAAGCTCAGTT
Organism: Petaurus breviceps papuanus; assembly: GCF_028583685.1. Lineage (NCBI taxonomy): Eukaryota > Metazoa > Chordata > Mammalia > Diprotodontia > Petauridae > Petaurus > Petaurus breviceps. Next base: position 19,941,403 of record NW_027185903.1, on the reverse strand, counting down.
TCATACCTCCTTGGGCTATCTTCAAAGAGGAACGGTAGATATGATTGTTTTAAAAACAGTCCTTCTACAGAAGCCACAAAGGACAGAAAACAGGAAATTAAATGAATTACTGTGAAAGCCTGCAGATGATTCTAATTTTGTCCTTACAGCTAATCAAGGTAATATGTCTGGAAAATCATAAAATAATGGTATTAAAGCAATAAAATCAGAGTCTAATAGGCACATTTTTGTTTGTAATTGGTTCAGTGTCAGAATTCACATCGTTAAATAAGCATTTTTTTCCAAGCTGTGTGACTAACAAGAGAAAGTAGAAATTCTGTTTCTTTGCTGTCTCAGAAGCAATTTGGTAAGTAGTTTCTTGTGACCTTTTTAAAGAGTTGGTAAGTGCCTTTGTCATTGGAATGAAACATGCAAATGAGACAAGAAGCTAGAAATGAAAAATGTGTTTGGACCAAAACTTGTTTGATAAATACTGTTATTGGACTTAACCAGAGCAGTGGCTTTTAGAGGTGAAGAACAAAACAAAGAACAGGATCCAACTTAACAAATAGTTCGAGGGAGAGACGTTTTAAAGCTGAGATGACTAAAGCCAGGATCCAGAGGCCAACAAAATTGGAAGTAAAGAGTACCATAGCAAAAGAGACCTTGGAGGTCATCTGATTGTTTTACAGATGAAGAGGTTGTCCAGAGAAGTTCACTGACCTGCCCAAAGTCACTCAAAAAATTAATGGTAGTCCCAGGATTTGAACCTAGCTCCTCTCCTCCAACCCATATCATATCATCTACCATACCACTTTATACTACAGTATATCGATTTTGTAATAACCAAGGATCAGACATAATTGAAACGACTGAACAATAACAAAGTCTTAGAGAGTGGCCAAAGGCATTGGGATTTCAAATGCTGTCACGTGAAAGGAGAGAATATTTGCCATGTTAGCCAGAACCTCAGCCCATTCCAAGGGGGGTAGATATCCCCTTACTCTATGAGTAGAACCACACAAATTTTATAGCTGCCTTTTGGGGATGTTCTAAACACCAGCAAGTCAATTGAACATGATAGAACTACTAGACTATGCCTTTAAACCCAAATCCCTCTGTTTCTCACTGACTGGAAGCCCCAACCCAAGCCTGTCTTGCTTATCATATGGATTTTGATGGCTCAGAGACAGTGTAAATAGCAATTGTTTCTGTTCTAGTCAGAAGCCCTGAGGGTCTTCCCCTCCTTCATTGATTCTTTTATGAAGGCAAAGCCATTTTTTTTTTTACCTCATTTTTAACTAGGCTTAATCGCTGGATGGGTGTTACCTCAAACAAACTGAGACTTGGGAAAGACCTCAGCCTAAAAAGGCCAAGGTCTCCCACTGCATCCGGGGCTATTGCCTGTCATCCAAGACAGTTACGTCTTGCCACTGGACTCAGATGACCTCAGAGGGAGGTCTCACACAAGCCTGCCTCACATAAATCTAATTCACTTTCAAGTAAAGACATCACCCTGCTGATGTCATTGGTCCTCTTCCAGAAGAAAGGACAAACAACAACAGAACTACACAAATTCCGTAGCTGCCTACTGGAGTTGTTCTAAAAACCAGCAAACCAATTGAACGTATTGATCAGTACAAAACATTTTTAGCTTTGTATTCCATCCCTGCTTCCACTGCTAAGTATTTTGCTCATTTTAACTATTGCCTGTATTTCCAGACTCTGACAATCCCTAGCCTGAGAAATTCCTAAAATCGAGAGGTGCACCCTCTCTCCACTCCATGTTTCCTAGACACTAATTGCCATGAAAAAAAGGGAACTAATGGAAAAGTGACTTCTAGCTTCTGTCACTCTCATAAGACTTGGAATGAGGATTCCCTCTTAGCAAAGACAAAAACCCACTTCCCTTCCCTCCCCTCCCATTGGCTGTAGGGGGTAGAGATTAAGAGGTTCAGAGCTGGAAGGAACCTCAGAAGCCATCTAATTAATGCATTCTATTCATTTTAGACATGTTGGAAGTGAGGCCAAGTGGGACTGAATTATTGTTCAGGGTTACATAGCTAGTATATGTCAGAAGCAGAATATGAATCTGGGTCTTTCTGACTCCAAGGACAGCTCTCTAGCTCCTGTAAAGGAGCCAATGGGGACCTAGTCATCTGAGCATGCAGATACATTCTACCCACTACAATATGGAGGAGGCTTGGAGAGTTTGCTTCCTGAGATGTTCCATGGAGAGATCTACCTACCATGCCATACTTGTCTGCATCTCTTCTCATGGTCATTTCCTGTATGATTATTCCCACTATAGTCTTGAGTAGACCACTTTACTTAAGAAAAAGAGGATCACTTAGCAAGTGGGGTTCCCAAAGTGTAGAGTATAGATTCAGGGTCCAGGCTTGGAAATAGCTTCTCATTCAATGTGATTTCTTACTTCACTATGGGACAGAATTTTTTCTAGGTCTAGATATTTTTGTCTAGTTTCCTGAGTTCAGTCTTTCTGTCAGTCTGAGATTTTTCTCCAGTTACTCAGAATCTCTTTGTTGCTATTTAGGACCCATCTATAAAATAATGGGATTTGGATTAAAGGACTTTTCCAGGTCCCTTCTTAGCTCTGACTCTACAGATATATCACTGGTTCTTCACTAGGACCATTTCCCAGATCCATATTTTTATTTGGGCAGGTTGCACATTTATTTATATTAAATACTAAGAGCACTTTTATGGGTTACATTTCCCTTGAACTTCTCCACCTACTAATTTATCTAAGTCATTGGCCTTTCTATAATTTGCATAAATATTCCCAACCTTTTTTAGTTTCCTGGACCCTTTTGGCAGTCTAATGGAGCCTATGGGCCCCTTCAAAATAATGTTTTTAAATGCATGAAATAAAATATATAGTATTGCAAAGGAAAACATTATATTGACCTAGTTATCCACACATTGAAAAAAGAACAAGTTCATGGATCCCAAGTTAAGTACTGAATTCGAGAGAATAGTTCATTTCATCACAAAAGGCAATTGAAAAGAGAGCCAGGATGTATTAATTTTCTCCTAGTGTAAGGTGAAGTTATGTCCACATGAGTTGTCTAAATGTATAGACATGACTTGCAGGTGACATGAATAGGTGGACCCTGGTTTGTCCTACGTCTGTAGAGAGGAGAGCTTGCGGCTTTATTTGCGCTGCCAATATTCTAGTTCCGGAGGAGGAGAAAAGAGGCTGCAGGAGCACAGATGAGGTTGGGTGCTCTTTTCTGAGAGGGGTGTCAGGCTGGAATTATATGACTATCTTTGGTTTGGGGTTATGAGTCCAAATTCCTCTTTCAATATGCAGGTTGAAGTACAAGAACGCTCCTACCCTACCTTTCTTGGGTGGGAACTCAGTTACACTAGATCCTAACTTGGGACCACCTGATGATTTCACTTTATTCTCTTATATCTCTCATCCTCTCCCTCTCCACTAAGGAGGATTTTTGTCCAGCTCTGAGTCTAGTTAAATCCTGGGGGAACCTGATCTCTAAAGAGAAGGATTAACCCCTTGGCTCATGTCTAGTGTCTCCCCATAAGGAGAAAATAGGAAGATTCTCCATAGACAATGTAGAACAGATATAGGACAGCTATTTATCTACCCCCCCCCCCATCAAAAGAAATGCTTAACAGAAGATTCACAAGCTCACACTAAATAAAGACTTAAACAAACAATAGTAATAATTTATAACTACCACTACCTAGCTAAGAGGTTGATTTTTAAAAATATCAAAACATACAGCAGTTTGTGGAACTACTGAACTGACATTTCACCTTCACCTCAATTCTCTACTTTCCAAACAATTCATTCCAGGTCCACTTCTTTTGGCAGCTCAGACCAAGGGATCCTTCTCTTTCCTATGTTCATCTTCTTTTTTTTTTCCTCCTTTTTTTTCATTTTTCAAATGCTTTATTAACTTCTGATTTACATCATTCATTTCCACCAAATTTTGAGTTACAAATTTTCTCCCTGTTTTTCCCCTACCCACAGCCCCAAAATAGCAGTCCCACAGGATATCCCCTCCTCCAATCTGCTCTCTCCCATATTTTCTCCCATACCCCTTTTGGCTTTTCCAGTAGGGCATGGTGGATCTCTATGCCCCAGTGCCTTTATATCTTATTTCCCAATTACGTGTAAAATAGTATTAATAATAGTGTATATATATATATCATATATTTAAATATTTGATTTTAAAACTTTGAATTAAAGATTCATTCCCTTCCTCCCTTGTCACCCAGCCTTACTGGGAAGATAAGCAGTTCAGTATAGGTTGT
>NW_027185903.1:19898423-19932122 GCF_028583685.1 Petaurus breviceps papuanus | reverse complement strand
ATGGAATGAAGCTAGCAGGCTAAATCAACTAGACTGAAGAGGGCATGAAGGGTTAGTAATGTGAAAAATTACTTATATTACATACTTTCATCCTCCACCAAATACCCAGAAGCCTCTTGCTCCTAACCCTTCCCCACATCCCATCCCAAGTCCTGTTTTATCAATGAAGATGGTCATAGAAGTGAGTGCCTGTTAATGTATTCATGGTTAATGTGCTGCCCAGTCAAGGTAACACAGTGCATCAATCCATCTTCTTTTTAGGAAGAACCTAAACAAATAGTCACACAGTTCTGATGGTAGAAATTTCAAGCATTGTGACTGTCTGGGAAGAGGAGGGAAAGGGAAATACCTGTTCTGGTTTCTAATACAGATGTAGGCTTAGAGAGTGGTGGGAGGTTTGCTATTGGCCTACTTCCTACATCATGTTTTCACGCAATAATAACACACAGAACACTTTCCTTCAGAATAAAAAAACTCACTAATAGCCACTGGATGGGTTCCAATAGGAAATGGAGTTTTTGGCTCTCCTAGACACCTCCAATACATTCCACTGAATTAGTAGATGGATCCAGTGCATACTGATAGAATATAGGTGGATAAAGGAAAGCCATCAAAATATTTAATTGAGAGGTACCAAATGTCTAGGCACCAGGACCAGAAGACAGAAACATGTGAAAAGGGGTCAGAGTATAGTGTTCCACATAGCAGGGAAAAAAATATCAGTTAAAGGAGAGATGCTTTAATAAGGACATGTCAACTCAAAAAACAAAACAAAAAAAAAAAACTCTGGAAAGGTGAGATCCCAGGTCAGTTTGGCTCTTTACAAAGCAAAACCCAAAGCCAGAGTCAAGAAATGGGAGAAAAAACCCAAACAAATCACCTCAGACACACTTCAGGGACTACACACATAGCAGGTGGTCTTCTGAGTATCACAATTCATCATCTCCCCTCCACACCACTTTTGGCAGACAATTCCTCTGGGAATCTTAGCACCTGGTTCTCTTTTTCAGCTGCTGGAATGACTGATTTCCCCCACCTACACTCAGTCAGCCCTTTATAGTAAATACACCGACATTCATTTCCAAGAACAGCTGGAATTAGTGAGACTATTTCTCTCCCTCCCTAGTATACTTTCCAAGTGAGTGATAAGGGGATGTAAAATACATATTACTTCATCTGGTGAATCCTTTAGGATTTTTGAGGTTGGAGTGAGGAATACTGCCAAACCTTCTCTCAAGGTCATTGGTGAAGACTTGGCCCTGGAGTTGCTTGGGGGATGGTAGTAATTAAGGGATAGAGTGAACCCTGAAAGAACAATCTTTTGGTTCTTTTTAATTCAATTCAAATATTTACTGATAAAATCCATGCCCCAAAACCTGCAACTTGGCTCCTTCAGACTGAGTAAAATCTGAGGAAGTAATACTTTGATGGAGCATATCCCCATCTAGAGTTTCTTCTGGAACATTCAAATTTGGGTCACCCCCACCCAGGCCCTCTTGGTGGACTTTATGCAACACCAGAAACCCACACAGTTGGGTGAGCTTATAGTTGGGTTGGTACCATTCCCCTTACCCAAACATCAGAAATAAATTGGGGTTGATGGAAAGTAACACAATTTCCTATTTGGTTGGTCCCAACTTCCCTAAATTCTTCTCTAGTTTAAAACAAAATGTACATTCCCTGAAAATAATACTAGGCTGCCTTTGGATGTACTAACCCATAGCCTCAGTTCTGGATATGTCTTTGGGGACCTGGGAAAGCTCACAGTATTGAGTGTCTCTTCAAGGCCCGCAGAAGCTTTCTTCCCAATTTTCTTCATCACTATCTTATCCTTTTCCAAGTAGTTTACTGAAGTATGTAAATGCTTTCCACTGGCATATTTGTCACAGTCCATAGGCTCCCTTGAGGCACTTGCCTTAGTTCTTACAAGGAGTCTTTTTGTTTATTTAAAACAATTTTTTATTCTTTTTGCTTTTTGGAGGGGAGAAGCCAGGGCAATTGGAGTTAAGTGACTTGCCCAAGGTCACATAGTAAGTGTTAAGTGTCTAATGCCAGATTTGAACTCAGATCCTCCTGACTCCAGGGCTGGTGGACCTGTACCACCTAGCCGCCCCTAAGAAGTCTTTTTAAACCAGGGTTTGCTAAATGGGGAGGGCTCGTGAATTTATGTTTTCTTTTAAATTCAATAATTGTAGCTTAATATAGTTGTTTTCCTATCTGATATATCTTATTATATGCATTTAAAAACATTATTCTGAGAAGGGATTAACCATAGATTTTACCAGACTGCTGAAGGGGTTCATGACCCAAGAAAGGTTATGGACCCCTGCTCTAAATTCAGCTGATTCTAGCTTAGAAAGCCTAAGCCCAAACAAAAACCCAAACTCCCAATTATTGCCCCACCGCCCCAGCCATGTACAACCTATAGCTCAGAATCCATATTTCTAAGCTTCCATGGATTGGCCTCAATTTTGAGGGACTTCTCCCAATAGTAATACCCTTTGGCTTATGCTTCAACCAGGGTTTTCTTTGGAACATCAGAAATGGGGGCTGTCTCTAATGTTATCAACATGCTCACTCTAGTAATAAACAAAACTTGTTGGAGAGCCAGGAAGGTTTTCATTATCTTTATTTTACATTTATTCAGTCCTGGGTAGCCTCCTGAAAAGACTACCTAAAAAGACTACTGAAAAGAATCAGACAAAGGCAAACCCTTTTATGCTGCTTCCATTCGAATTTCCCACCTTGTTCCTCCCTTCAGAACTGGGATTGGCCTCGGCTTTTCTGGGTTACAATCTTTCTGACCTGCCCATTACATAGGTTAGTTAAAGATGGGTGTTAATGAAAGGTTGGTGACCATCCCTTGACCCCCAGCCGGTCTGAACCAGCTTAGCTCAGGCCCCCTTCCAGGAGGAAACTTATAGATTTCTCCTAGCTATATTTTCTCATAGCTTCCTCCCTTCCCCTAATTTCTACCATCCTGTAAATTTTGTGCATTGTCCATTGTTCCCATAGAACTTTGTGGGAGCCACATTACTAGCATTTCTCACACTAAGGGCTTTTAGTTACCATGCAAATATTTAGGTTAACATAATATCAAATGTAGGAAAGGTATTATTTGACCCAACAAAAAGTACAAAGTACTCATACTTTAAATAATAAATTAAATTAAAAAACAAAACAAAACTAGCCCCTGGTTTGCCAAGGAATCCAGCAACCCTTCATTCTAGTAATTCTTCCTTCACCACCCAATATCTTGACTTGACAGTACCAATGAAGGGATTGGTCTACACTTCTCCCCCTTGTTGTGGCTTCCATATGTATCAATCACTCTTTCCCTTTAAATGTCTGGTGATGGTTTCTTCAAACCCTCTCCTTCTTCACCATGTGGTATTCTGCCATCTCAATGTAGAGATAGAGACTAAAGGCATATAGCTCTCTAGAGGGTCAGATGGTGCCCTGGAAGTGCTACATGTCTGTGAAGACTTCTCACTAAGATAGTTGCAGGATTTCAAGAGGGAGAAAGCACTAACTAAGGGTTCCAGAAAAGAAGCTAAACTGAGTTTTGAAGTCAGTTAGAGATTGCAAGAGTTAAAGGCGATAAAGGAGGCCATTCCAGCTATGGAAGACTCCCTGAGCAAAAGGCATGGAGGTGGGAAGTGGAATTTCAAATCTCTTACCTCTATTATTTTTCCTATTTTTACAGAGCACCAATTGTCATGACCGAGCAGAAACTTTCAGGGAGCATTAGACCACTCTAGGATGAATTAGGAATCATTTTGAATCCTCTTATGTCTCCACAGAGAACTTTTGGGAATCTCAAAGTTACCCCCCAAAAAATGGTATTTTACCATTTCCCCCAGAAGAAGAGCCCTAGGGAAGGGGAGTCCATGTAGGCAAAAGGAAGTCCTAGTACTGTGACCACTGAAGCAGGAATTAAAGGGTGATCTCTTCTGTTGAAATGCAGTGAGTTAACTGCTCCCCTGAGTTAACTGCTCTCTCGGGCAAATTGGTTCCACATCCTTTCAGTTCCCATTCTTTATTTATTATTATGTCCTGTTTCTTCTCTGGCTAAGTCAAACTGTTGGCTGATGCTGCCGTAGCGAGTGGCTACTCAGAAGACATAAATAAACCTGTCCCTTGTAACTCTTTTCTGAGCTATTGAAATGTAATATTTAACTAATATCTACTTTTCCTAATAGGATTACTTCCCCTGGGCTCTGTCTTGTAGAATTAACCTATGGCTGTCTAGAATCAGTATTAGGGTAAATGATACTGCACAGAGATAGCAGAGATCGCAACCACCCAGGTGCACTGCTGGCACGCAGGCACAGGTGCCCCTCCCTCTCCCCACAACATGCAAACCCATATTACTTTCTTCTGAACTAGCTAAATAATTGAAGCAGAAATATGGAGGCTATATACAGAGCCTGGGAGTGAGGATAGAGGAGGTGTGGCACTGGAAGAAGGTCTGAATGATATGAATATTTGCCTCCATTTCCCCCAAAGTGCTTGATAAAAAGTAGGTATTCAGTATAGTGCTTCTGTCGGAGATATTTAATGGGCCAAGTCTTTGTGTTATTTTTCCAACTTCATATCATATTCTGGACAATAGGCATTATTTATCCACTTGGTTTTTCCTATATGGATTATTAGATTGAACTCTTGATTAATTATTGATTTTGTTTCAGGGGTTTCATAGTATTTGGGGTCCCAGTGCTATCAGCCCAATGTCATTCACAAATAGCAGCATCTATAAGAACTCAATATCTATGGGGAATCCTTCTTACATTTGAACTCTCCACTGGTTATCCTTCAAGACAGGAACAAGCACTTAAAAAAATTTTTTTTTAAATTAATTTGTTTGTTTACTTTTAGTTTACAGGATTCAATTCCTTGAGTTTCACATTTTGTTCCCCTCCTTCCCCTCCCCCCATGGTGGCATATAGTCAAGTATAGGATCTTCAATTACTTTCACATTATACATTAGTCAGGTTATAAAGAAGGATTGTATCAGATGGAATGAAAAATGGTAAAGAGGACATAAAACCAAACAAGAAAAGGAAAAAGATCAGGTATTTTGCTTCAATCTGTATATAAACTCAGTTCATTCTAGTTCTTTCTCTGGATGCACACATTGCTCTCCATCATGAGTCTTTTGGGATTGACATATAACGGCATTGCTGAGAAGAGTCCAGTCTATCAAAGTTGGTCATCACACATACGTTGTGTCTGTAATTGTGTATAAATTTCTCCTGGTTCTACTCTTCTCATTCAGCATCAGTTCGTATAAGGCTCTCCAGGTAAATATGAAGTCCATCTGCTCCTCGTTTCTTATAGCACAATAGTATTCCATAACATGCATACACCACAACTTGTTTGGCCATTCCCCAATTGATGGGCACCCCCTTAATTTCCAATTCTTTGCCACCACAAAAAGAGCTGCTATAAACATTTTTGTACATTATGGGTCTTCCTCCCACTTCTATGATCTCTTTGGGATATAACCCTAGGAGTGGTATTGCTGGATCAAAGGGTATGAAATTATTTATAGCCCTTTGGGGATAATTCCAGATTGCTCTCCAGAAAGGCTGGATCAGTTCACAACTCCACCAGCAATCCATTAGTGTTCCAATTTGCCCACATCCTCTCCAGCATTTGTCATTTTCCTGTTTTGTCATCTTAGCCAATCTGACTGGTGAGATGTGGTACCTCAGAGTTGTTTTGTTTTGCATTTCTCTAATCAATTAAAAAAAGTGATTTAGAGCATTTCTTCATGTGCTTATAGATATCTTTAATTTCTTTCTCTGAAAACTGCCTGAGGAACAAGCAGTTTTGGTGAGTGTGCCTTTCCCTTTATGAACAGATTGTTGAAAAAAGTAACTCTATTATTTTTTTCCAGGAGTCTTGTGTGATTTTGACACACACATAAGACACTTTGTTGGAGGAAAACTTTTAAGACTGTATTTTGCTTTCCTGAATCAAACTATTTTATATTGTTAATAGGGAATGTGTATAATAGGATTATGTATGCTCTACAACTTTTTTAAAAATTTTATGTTAATTTTAGTTTACAACATTCATTTCCACAAGATTTTTGAGTTACACATTTTCTTCCCATCTTTCCCGTACCCACCACCCCAAAATAGCAATCCCACTGAATACCACCTCCCCCAATCTGCTCTCTTCTATATCCTCTCCCATCCTCCCTCTGACTTTCCGATAGGGCAAGATGAATCTCCATACCACAGTACCTGTATATCTTATTTCCCAGTTGCATGCAAAAAATAATAATAAATTTTTTTTTTACATTTGATTTTAAAACTTTGAATTCCAGATTTTTTCCCTTCTTTCCTCATTACCCACCCTTACTGGGAAGATAAGCAATTCAATATAGGTTATACATGTGTAGTTACTCAAAACATTTCCATGGTGGGTATATTGTAGAAGACTGACTATATTTCCCTCCATCCCCCACCCCCCACTTGTTCTATTTTCTACTTTGATCCTGTTCCTTTTCAAAAGTGTGTGCTTCTAACTACCTTCCTCCCATCTGCCCTCCCTGTCATCCCCCCTTTTACTCCCCTCCCCCCTACTTTCCTGAAGGGTAAGATACCCAATTTAGTGTGTATGTTATTCCCTCCTTAAGCCAAATTCAATGAGAGTAAGGTTGACCCATTCCCTTTTATCTTCCTATTCTTCCCCTCCATTGTAAGTTTTCCTTGCCTCTTTTATATGAAATAATTTACCCTATTCTATCTCTCCCTATCTCCTCTTGTTATATTCCTCTCTCACCTCTAAATTTTATTTTTTAAATATCTTCACTTCTTATTCAATTGATCCTGTGCCCTCTGTCTATGTATACCTGTACACATATATACACATACTCACATACGTATTCATATGCACATATACCCTCCTATTTAGACATGCACACACACACACACACACACACACACACATATATATATACATTTATATTCCCTTCAACTATCTTCATATTGTGAAAATTTCATAAGTTACAATTATCATTTTTCTATGTAGGAATGTAAATAGTTCAACTTTGGTAAGTACCTTATGATTTCTTTTCCCTGTTTACCTTCTTATGCTTCTCTTGCTTCTTGTATTTGAATGTCAGATTTTCTATTCAACTGTTTTTTTCATCAAGAATACTTGAAAGTCCTCTATTTCATTGAATAACTGTATTTTCCTTTGCTTGCTCATGTTACTTGGCTTTTGAGTTCTCTTTGCCACAGCAGAACTGTGCTTTCAGAGAGGAGAGCTTTGTCCCAAATTGCTGGGGTTTTTGCAGCTGCCAGAGGTATTAGTTGGCTGCCCTCTCTACAGACACCACAAGCTCTGGCTTGCTGGTCATGCACACCAGGACCTCCACACAAGACAGCGATCCAGATCCAAGCAGGTTAAAACAAGGGCGATGACCTTCTGAATGGTCGCTTGGTCCCCCTACAATCTGCAGGCAGGAGCTCTGATGCAGCCACATGGAGGTGGCTGCACGGCCTCTGTGCCTCTGACACTTCTTGCTCCAGGGGCAGAGGCCGGACTGCACTCCTCAGTCCCCCCCAGTTCCAACAGAGTTCCACACTGACCCCTCACTTTGTCTTTGGCATTTATGGGTTGATAATTCTGGAAACTGCCACAGCTGCTGGTGATCCACTCTCCCAAAGTCCATTCCAGTGCTGCTGGGGTTAAAACAGTAGGTTCACAGGAGGCTGGGCTGGCTCCCAGTGCACTGTGATGGACCCTTCCTGTTCGCCTTCCGGGCTGCCTTCAACAGGAGATTTGTTTCTCTCTGTCACTTTGCAGGTTCTGTAGCTCTAAAGTTTGTTTAGAGTCATATTTTATAGGTATTTGAGGTGGTTATGGGGAGCGTTCATGTAGTTTTCCTGCTTCTACTCTGCCATCTTTGCTCCGCCCCCTACTCTACAACTTTCAATATTTGTATGACTAGGGGCTGCTAGGTGGTGAAGCAAATAGAGCACTGGCCCTGGAGCCAGGAGGATGTGAGTTCAAATCTGGCCTCAGACACTTAACACTTACTAGCCGTGTGACCTTGGGCAAGTTACTTAACCCCAATTGCCTGCCTTCACCCATCCAAAAAGCAAAAAAAAAAAATTGTATGACTGTAAACATGTGGTCTCCTATAGAACATTGCTTGGGAAAGACTATCTGTTTTCCTTTCGTGCCTATATTGATTACTACGTTGTTGTAGCATCAGAGCATTGATATGAATTGCTATTGCATGTTATCATGAGCGTGCCACATACTGCCTTTACTAACATGTTATTGGCCTCACAGAATGCATATATGCAATTATCATGACTAATCATAACATGTACTGACATAGTAAATTGAAGGCATAAATTATATGCTCATCAAATTTGGAAATGACACAATTAGGATAGAAACAAGACCCAGGATAGAACACTGGGTTAAATCTAATAAAATTAAATGCAATAGGGATAGATTTAAAAGTCTTGCATGTGGATTCAAGAAATTATCTCTGAAAGTATGAGATAGAGGAACAAACGTGATTAGATAGTAGTTTGCCTGAAAAAGATCTGGTGGTTTTAGTGAACTGCAACATCAATATGATGTTCCTCAATCTCTGTCAACGCTCCCCCCCACCGCCCAATTCCAATCTGTTGCCAGGACTTGTTGATTTTACCATTATAGCAACTCTTGAATATGCCTCTTTCTCACTCCTAAAACTGCCAACACCCTGGTGAAGGCTTTCATCACCTTTTGCCTGCTGCTTGGTCCCATTGCCTCACCCCAGTCCATCATCTATTCAGCTGTCAAAATGATCTGCCCAAAGCACACATGTGACCATGCCCTCTCCACCCCACCCCACTCAGTAAATCCCAGTGGGTCTCTCTCACCTCCAGGATCAAGTACAAGTCCTCTGTTTGCCATTCAAAGCCTTTTATAATCTGAGCCCCATGTCCCAACCTTTTGAGTCTTCATACACCTTTCCACCCCTCCCCCTGTGAAATCTTCAACCCAGTGCTGCTGGCCTCCTTGATGGACCTAGAACGACACTCCATCTCCCATTTTCTCTGGCTGTCCCCTATCCCTGGAGGTCTCTCCCTCCATACCTCTGCATCTTGGCTTCCAAGTCCCAGCAAGAATTCTATTTTCTATGCAAAGCCTTTTCTGATCCTTCTGAATTCTAAGGTCTTTCTTCCATTGATTATTTCCAATTTATCCTACATATAGCTTCTTGGGTTCATAGTCACTTGCATGCTCTCTCCTCCTCCTCTCCTCCTGTGAGCTCCTCAAGAGCAGAGATTGTCTTTTACCTTGGTATCTCTAGCACTTAGTAAAATGCCTGGCATACAGCAAATACTTAATGGTTGGTTGTTGTCCTTTGTTCTTAAAAAGAACCAAAATGACCTCACTATGCTAGAATCTAGTTAGTGTGTCTGTGGCTGGTCAGAGTAATATGAGCTCAGAATCCTCCACCACAGGTACATTTGGGATGGATTCTCTAAATCTGTGCATCTTGCGTTTCTATTGAGCTACTTCAATTCTGCTTTTCTCATAGGGTACAGCACCTTCTCTGATGTGGGTACACCATGCTGAGTGGTCCTGTGCCAGTCTGTCACATGTCACACAATCAATTCCAAAGTTCTTAAGAGAGACCTTGAGAGTGTCCTTGTATCGCTTCTTCTGCCCACCATGTGAGCTCTTGCCCTGAGTTCTCCATAAAATAGTCTTTTTGGCAAGCATACATTTTGCATTTGAACAATGTGGCCAGCCCATCAGAGTTGCATTCTCTGAAGTAGAGCTTGAATGCTTGGCAGTTTAGGATTTCAGTGTCTGGTACCTTATCCTGCCAGGTGATCTTCAGAATCTTCCTAAAGCAATTCAAATGGAAGAGATTCAGTTTCCTGGCATGGCACTGGTAGACTTTGCAAACATGCAACAATGAGGTCTGACTGACTGACATAAGTGGAAATGAACTTAAAGAAGAAGCATTAAAATCTGCTTTGTCCCTGCACCCCAAGGACCCTAGGAACATTCCATCTGAGTTGTAGCTGAAATTTTCCGTATGTGTTGTCCATAATGTGTTTACTAGAATGTAAACTCCTTGAGAGCAGGAATTGTATTGCATTGTATTCCCAGCATTTAGCACATATTAAGTACTTAATAATTTTTTTTCACTCACTTCACTCATTTACTATGGGTCAAAAGTATGATATGAAGTCATAGAGGGCTAATTTTCACTGAGAGTCATCTCATCCAAGAATAAGGAGGTGGTAGAGTTGTTGCATTGTACCCTAGACAGACACCAACTGAAATATTATATTCAGTTCCAGGAGCTACAGGAATAATGAGATCATCCAGGAGTAGGCAAGCTAGATGCCAAAAGTATTTGAATCCTTAGTTGAAGGAACTGGGGTTGTTTAGTTTAGAGGAGAGTAGACTCCGGGCAACATGATAGCCACTTCCAGGTATCTGAGGCAGAGATAGTGAACTCAGCCTTTGGCCAGCAAAACTCCCTGGCTGGAAATATGATTGGGAAATATTTAACAAAATAAATAAAAATGCAACAAAATATAGATGTTAGTTTGTGGTTTTCTAAGTCAATATGGGCTTGATTGGGAACTGTCCTAGAAGGGCATGGTTTACCTAAGAAAGTCACAGGCATCCCTCCATTGAAGGTCTTCAAGCAGAGGGTAGATGACATCTTTATGATAATATTGTAAGGGGGATTCCTTTCTGGGTACCAGTTAGACTATATGGCTTCTAACTCTGAAATTCTATAGTTCTGCAGATGTTAAACAATGTTTAAATGTACTCATTTTTTTTTACCCCAGGGGGCACTAAATGAGACATACTCCTGAAAGCATCCAATTGTATAGTAACATTCAATCAATCAATCAATAGACATTTATTAAGAGCCTACTATATGCCAGACACTGTATTAAGTCCTAGGGATACAAAAAGAGGCAAAAGACAGTTTAAGACTCCAAGTCTTCAAGGACAGAGAGTAAGTGTCTGAAGACAGATATAAACTCAGGTCTTCCTGATGCCAGGTCCAACATTCTATTCAATGTGCCACCTAACTGAATCTAGGCAACTCCAAGTACTTAGTTGGAAAAAAAGAATTTTTTTTAAAGCAATAGGGGTTAAGTAACTTGCTCAGGGTTACGTGGCCAGGTGTTTCTGGGTGGGTGCTAAGTGTCTGAGCCCAGATTCGATCCCCACCTCATCCTGACACTGGAGCTGGTGCTCTTACTCACTGTGCTACCTGGCCACCCAAAAAGAAATATTTTAATAGGCAAATTACATCTTAATATTACTATGACAATCATTTTGTCCTTGGGCACCCGTGAAAGGGTCTTGCATTCTGCCTACTCCTGACCTTCCCTGTCCCCTCCCACCTTCACCCTCACCCCATCCCCCCCTGGAATCAGAGGACCATACTTTGAAACCTGCAGTTATGGACAATATATAGATAATGACAATGTCTATATACTCAAAGATTTGCTAAAAGAGGGAGATCTGGAGCTAATACCCAGGATTTCTGATTTCTAGTTCTCTGTGTTTCCTAATCCTAGTTGATGAATTTATTGAGCAGGTCTGCCAAGCCTAGATTTATTTTCATTTTCCAGTATCCCCCCTTTTTCAGTCTTTATATATGTGCCAGCTCTGAGTTCTTGTCCATGGTAGCAATTTGAACAAGATTAGATTTTTACCATTGGCCTTTCCTTGTCATTTTTCAATCACTTGAATTTTGTAATTGGATGAAGTGTGGTTAAACACTTCTTGCAGGCTCTAGACCACAGCATTTTGATGATCTTAGGATGTTTCCATGGAATTATCTGTCACAACCTAAGGATCTGAAAGGAAATTCAGACTTAAAAGTGCAGTACCCAGTGATTTTGGCACGAAAGGCAATATATCTGTTTTTCAAACATTTCAAAGTCATTGGAATGTTCACTGGAAATGTTTCTAGACTAGATTTGGGTTTTGGGTGGATCAGTTTAGACTTCTATTCAACTCAATTATATCGAAGACACAATTATCTCTATAAATGTTCTAACTCTTTCATTTCAAGTACACAGGTAGATATTGTGGAACAAATACCAGACTGAGATGAACAGGTTTACGCCCAGAAAGGATACTGTCATCAAAGTGATATTCGGTGGGAAAGTCCAAAAAACATTAAAAAAAAAAGCACAATGGGGATTATGGGTCTATACGAATGGCTATGGTGGCATCAGTCCATTCTGTCTCCACTCTCTTTTTTAGATGTTGATGTTTCATGAAGTAGAGAAGGCTAATTTGAATAAGCCCTCTCCAGTGGTCCTGGAGTACAATGGTGAATGGAAAGACAAGTACAGAAAGACAAAAGGATGTCCTAGCTAACTCAGGAAAGGTAAGTGGTAAAGGTAAGCCTGGCACATAGGAAGCACTATACAAATGTTCACTGTTGCTATTGTCATTGTCATCCTCGCTGAAGTAGCTAATGTTACATGTAGAGTTTAGGTTCCCCACCACTGCCAAGGCAGAAGGGAAGGCCTGCCTATCCCATTTTGTCCAGACTTCCTATCACCTTTTCATGTTTCCTTTCCTGTTAAGGAAATGTTCATCTGATTTCACCTGAATCTAATGTTAGCGAATATTATACTAATTGTAGTATTATAACTGGTATTATACTAAGTATACTATTAAGTATACTATTATACTACTAATTAGTGTTACTATTTAAATAAATTGCTAATTAAAATTGCTGATACTAACCAAGGGTGTATGAAGGAACTACAACAGGGAGCAGCCACGGGGGACAGCTGGATTCACCCTCTGCCCTACTAAAGAATAATGTAATGAAAGAGTGTGCTTTCTTCTCTCGCAGGGTTCTCTGGCTAAGCAGACGATCCTATTCTTGACTCAATTCCTGGAGTATCATTTCCATTCTCAGTGTTTGAGTTCTCTTTCTATCATTAGAAGGAACTCTGGTAAATGGATAAATGGTCAAGAATGTGAGCCAGTCGTTTTTAAAGACGTACCATAAATCATCAATAACTAGCTGGAAAACTTAAAGTTTTCTGACCATCAAAAACACAAGTTCAAATAATTTCAGAGGTACTACCTTACATCCATGAAATTGGATGCATATGTTAATATGAAGAGTTGCCAGGACTATGGAAAAACAGATACCCTGTTACATTGATGACAGTGCTTGAAATGGGATGGTCTTTTTGCAAAGCAATATGGCAATAGACAATAGATTAGGAACCTGTGAATACCCTTTTATCTAATCATTCCACTATTAAAATTATAACCCAAGGGTGTGGTTGAAAGGGGGGAAAACAGTATCAATCTGGACAAAAGTATTCATAATATCAAAGAATGAAATGGTAAAAAAAAAAACAAACAAACCTCATGCCTAATTATTAGAAGATGTCTAAACAAGTGGTATATGAATATAAAATAATATTGTTGCACTATAAAATGAGAACTATGAAGGGTACAAAGAAATGCGGGAAGATTTATTGAAGTAAGGCAGTAAAAGGAAAGGAAAAGGATTTGAATAAAAATACATACTCTATGAATAAAAACAAGTAATGACAGCAAAGTAAAACACATTTAAAAGGAGATGATAAAGAGACAATGGAAGAAAGCAGATGAGAATCATTATTATTTTGTCAAATCATCTTTTAGCATGTTACATGAATTATTTTGTTATTACATAAATTATTTTGTTAAATAATATATATGATCACAATAATGTAAAGAAAAAACATTAATAAGCATCAAAATTCAGAGTGATGCAATATTTAATCTTAATACCTGGGAACTCCTCAGAACACATTTCTTTCTTTTCTTTTCTTTTTTTTTTTAAAGGCAGAGGAACTATGTTTTATTAGGAAATAAGTAGGAAGAGAAGAGATTTAGTGGTAGCAACCTCCCACGACTGCTCCAGCTCAGCTTCATCTCTAACCCACAACCTGTCCTCATTCAGGCCTCATCCTTTTCTATAGTTTCCATCTCAGCCTCTGTTCCTACACCCAATTTCCCCCTCATTCCAGGGCTTATATTTTGTCCTTATTCCCTGAATCCTGTTGTCTGCATTATTCGTATCACATCTACCCATTTTTCCTCTGGGTCACTTTAGGCCTTCTGCATGTTGGTTGAGGGCCTGGGACAGAGCTGTCACAATCTCCATTACTTTTTCCCTTTCCCTAGCTTCAATTTGGCGCCCAAATCTCTGCAGGAATCGGTCAGGATGCCACTGGACTTGCTGGGCCTTCAGATACTTTCTTAGAGCTGCTTGATCTGTGGGTGGAGGGCCCCTGGCCACTAGGGCTGCTGCCATTGCCTCAGGGTCCCTTCCCCCAAGACAGGGCCAGGGTATATCTCTAAAACACCAAAATCGTTCCCTTCCCTTGGTGAGGTCTGCCCTGGGCTTTGTCCTATTGGGATCTCCCCAACAATGCTCTTTGGCTTCCTGGGTCTTCTTGGCTCGGCTCTCCCTCAGTTCTTCTTCCTTGGCCTGGGCTCGCTCTTGGAATAGACGACTTTCCTCCTCTTGTTGCTGCCAGCTACGGTAGGAGGCTGACATACATTTTGGATGCTGGGCTCTCTCTGCTTCTTGTTGCTGTCGTCGTTTCTGGGCATATTCTTGGGCCATCCATTCAGTCCAGGCAGAGAAGGACTCAGGCTCTAAGGTGGCATCCTCATCACCCTCAAACCGCCCCAGCATCTCCTGCCACTCATCCTCTAGCTCCTCTTGAAGCTTCTGTCTCCATTTTCTCTCCCTGTCAGCATCTTCCTCTTCTTCTTCCACTCCTACAGATGGCTCTGGGGGACATTCCCAGCCCAGAAGTTCCCCAGGGGTCTTTCCTTGTTGGTTCTTCATCTTCATGGCAGTGGGACATTGTGTCATCAGAGGCAGGAAGAAGTCCTTGTAGGCACTAGGACCTTGTCTAGCAGCAGCTGCAAAGCAGTATTCCCATGGCAGTCCTGATGAGTGGGGTCGGCCCCAAGTTGGAGTAGCAGTTGAAGGGCAGAAGCATCATGGCGGGCACAGGCTCGGTGGAGTGGTGGTGGTTCTCCAGCATCTATATCCAGTCTTGGGTGGCGCTGAAAAAGGGATTGAGCCTTGCTCAGCCTTCCTGTAGACAGGTATCTTCAGAAACGTCGCTCACGTCTGCGTTGGTGAGAGGAAGAACCCATGATGGGTTTTGTTATGCAGCTAAATTGAGCCGGGCCCTGCCAACACATTTCTTTCTTGATAGAGATGGACTAAAAATATGGAAAGCTGCATACACTGGAAGGAATAGGTGATATCTGTTGCTTAGTTCAACCATTTCTCTTTGTTATAATGGGGGGTGGGTTCTGGGAGGTATGGATTACTAGGAATTGGTGTGTATGTAGGGGGGAGAGAGAGAGAGAGAGAGAGAGAAACAGCCCAAAGTATAATTAAGACATCTTTTTAAATGGTGATAGGATGTTAGGAAGCTAATAAATACTTTAAAAAACAAAACCAACTGCAAGAAGGAAACTCAACATGTTTCTCAGGTATGCTATATAGTAAGAGCAGGATGGGATTTTTCTGAAGAAGGACTAAGGCTGGAAACACATCATACTAAGCTTCTGTTCTTTCTAAAAAATTCATATTTATTGATAACTTTTGTTTTTATTTCAGTTAGATATCTCCATGTATTCCTCATTGTCTTCCCTCCCAGAATTCTTCTTTGCCAGATTCCTCTATAGGATAACTAAAATGACCTCAGAATAATTTGTAACTATGCCCAAAGGGCTATAAAGCTATGCACATCCTTTGACCCAGCAATACTGCTAGTAGATCTGTTTCCCAAAGACATAAAAGAAAAAGTTCCTAAGCATACAAAAATGTTGAAATCAGCTCTATTTGTGGTAACATTGAATTGGAAACTGAAAGGATGTCCTTTAACTGGGGAATGACTGAAAAAGTTAAGGTATACGAATGTGATGGCATAACTATTGTGTTGTAAGAAATGACAAGAGGGATCGTTTCAGAAAAACCCAGGAAAATTTATATGAACTGATACAAAGTGAAATGAGCGGTACTAGGAAGACAATGTGTATAACCACAGCAATATTATCTAGATAATTAATGCAAAATACTTAGAAGCTCTGATCAATATAATGATCTACCACATTTCAAAGGCCTCATGATGAAAAATACTATCCACCTCCAGATGGAGAACTGATAGACTTGGAGTACAGATTGAAGCCCATTTTTCCCTATATTTTTCTTGCTTTCCTTTTCCCTAGAACATGGATAAAATGGAAATATTTTGCATGATTTCATATGTATAATGGTTATTATATCTCTTGTCATCTCAATGGGTGGAGGAGGGGTGGAGGGAAGGAGAAAATTTAGTATTGAAAAGAAAAATAACTTTTTAAAAAGACTCCTCAGTTGGGGAAAAAAAAACTTTCCAATTTAAAGTGACCTTCACTAAAGTCCTGCTCTGATCATGGGATGTCAATGACCCCGAGTTCCTGGAGGCCATGCTAAAAGAATTTAAGCTCTGTCAGGTTCTACTCAAACTGGGAAGTTTAGAGGGAGGCTGGGTGTCTGATTCCTTTTGAGGATCAGCTGAACTCAAAAGTCAGTCTTGAAATAATGACATTTTGGGAGCCACAGCCATTCATGAAGCCCATCTACTAAGATATGTAAAGGTTCCAATCTTCTGAGGTGTTGAAATAGTTCCTGGGCCATAAAGGTGCAGGCTGTATGTGATTAGAAGAATCGGCTGAGGGGCAGCCAGGTGACTCAGTGAGTAAGAGCACCGGTTCCAGTGTCGGGATGACCTGGATCAAATCCGGGCTCAGATACTCAGCACCACACCCAGAAATAACTGGCCGTGTAATCTTGAGCAAGTTACTTAACCCCAATTGCTTTAAAAAAAAAAAAGAAGAAGAATCGACTGTGAGGGAAATCAAGATAGAAGCAATTTGGTTCATCAGAGACCTGGGATCCAATTCTGATTCCTCTATTTACTAGATATAGGGCTAGGCAAGGTCGATTTAATTCAACTCAATTCAATTTAAGTCAATTCCACATTTATTATGTGTGCAAGGCACTGGCCTAGGCACAAGGAATGAAAGACAAGAATAAAACTATCCCTACCTTAAAGCAACTTACTTCTCCTGAAGGGATGCTCATGTACTATACATATATACACAGGAATTGGTCTCACTTCCTCAGGCCTCAGTCTAATATATCCTCCACATAGGTGCAAAATTAATTTTACTAAGGCACAGATTTGAACAAATCAGTGTCTTAATAAGCTTTGGTGGCTTCCTATCATCTCCTCTGTTTGGCATTTAAAGCTCTTTATAACCTGACCCTGACATATCTTTCAGGCCTTGTTACACATTACTCCTCTCTCCCTGTGACCCCTCAACCAATTGACTAGCTAGTTAGCTAGCATTTATTAAGTAATTACTATGTGCTAAGAAGTATGCTAAGTATCATAGGTACAAGGAAAAGCAAAAGCATGGTCCTTGCCTTCAAGGAGCTCACATTCTAATGGGGAAGACAAAATGTGAACAATTTGGTACGTATAAGATATGGTTGTAAGGGAGGGCTTACTGGGAGGTATGGCTTACTAGGAACTGGTGTATGTGTGACTCCCTACTAGGTCCCCAAATACCCTAGTGCTTAAAATTGCACTAAAACTTTTGGGACATCTTGTATCCAGGGTAAATTGTAGATACTATCAGAGAAAAAGCACTAGCAGTGGGAGATTTAGAAGGTGGAGGGAGACCAAGAAAGGCCTCCTGCAGATTGTAGAATTTGAACTGAGTCTTGAAGGAAGCTATGGCAGCAAGGAGACAGAAGCTAAAGGAACAGTATTCTAAGCAGGCAAAGACAGTCAGTGAAAAATGGGGTGTAGAGTGTTAGGAGCAGCAAACAAACCAATATCACTGGCTTGTAGAGGGTACAGAGGGGAATAAAGTGTTTTGCTGTTGTTTAGTTGTGTCCAACTCTTCAAGACCCCATTTGGGGGTTTTCCTTGGCAAAGATACTGGAGTAGTTTACCATTTCCTTCTCCAGATCATATGACAGATGAGGAACTGAGGCAAACAGGCTTAGGTGACTTGCCATGGGTCACACAGCTACTAAGTGTCTGAGGTCAGATTTGAACTCAGGTCCTCCTGACTTTAGGGCTGGTGTTCTATCCACTTTGCCATCCAGCTACCCCACCATCCTTCATTTTCAAAGAGGACCAATGATGTCATGCAGTGATGTCTTGACTTGTAGTATAGAGGGAGAAAAGAAGAAGATCAAGGATAGAGTTAACACACACAGTTAATGGGTGTGGCATGGAAGAAGGTTCAGCAAAGGAGACTGAGAAAGAGCAGTCAAGAAACAGGAACATAAGGAGAGAGTCGTGTCAAGAAACTCTTGAGTGGAAAGACTATCTGGGAGAAGAGGGTGGTTGGCAGCATTGAAGGTGGAAAAGAAGTGAAGGTGAAAGAAGATTAATAAAGGGTCATTGAAGGGGCAGCTAGGTGGCACAGTGAATAGAACACTGGCCCTGGAGTCAGGAGGACCTGAGTTCAAATCCAGCCTCAGACACTTAACACTTACTTAGCTGTGTGACCTTGGGCAAGTCACTTAACCCCAACTGCCCTGCCTTCCCTCCTCCAAAAAGAAAAAAAAAGGGTCATTGAATTTGGTGATTAAGAGATTGATGTTGACTTCAGAAACCAGACTGCACTTTTTGTTGGTCCGTCTTCTCCTGTCTCCATGCTCCATGTTTAGAATCCATGTTTTCCACATCTCTGCCTCTTAGATTTCCTGGCTTCCTTTAAGACTCAGTTCAAGCACCACCTTCCATGTGAAACCTTCCTGATTGCTCCAATGTCTTGCACCCTCCTTCCTCTGATATCTTGTATTTTCCTTGCTGTATTTCATGAGCACTCATTTCTGTATGTTTTCTCCCCCAATAGAAAGTAAACTATTTGAGGATGAGAATTATCCTGTTTTTGTCTTTGTATCCCAGTGTAAGGGTTATGGGATTTAAAGATCTTCCACGCCCTATTGGACTTGCTGATGTAGCAGGAAGGGGTGGGGCAAGAGGAAGCAGAAGCCAAGCTAGAGTTCCTGCTGTGGCTAGCAGTGGCGGCGACGGCAGCAGAGGCAGAGACAGCGGCAGCGGAAGTGTGAACCCCTTTTTGAGTCAGCCAGAATTTCTGCTAAGGACTCCTGTGGAGGACTGCCAGGGGCCAGAGCTGCTGGGAGCACGCTTCCTGGACGCTGGGTGGTTGCTGTGAGTGGGGAGAGGAGGACCTTTGCCTGAGGTAGCCTGTTCTGTTTTAAAGGCTTGAGAATGTGGGTGCTTTCTACTTTATCTACCTGTGCCAATTTCATAACTACTCTGATGGCTTTGACTTTCTGGTTTGGGGACTCAGTCTTTTGGTATTTTAATAAATGTTCTCTCTTTATCCCCCATATAGCAATATATTTTGATATATTTTGTGATTGATAACTACATCAGCATATCTGTAATTTCCATAGGCATTGTGAATATTGCATTGCTGATATATTTGGTGACCAGGATGGGATCACAAAATGTCAGGAAGCAGGGGCAGCTTTAGAGGGAGAAATGGCTATTCCAGGATGGGAGAATTTGCCTTATTCCTCTCTAGCCAGAGAATGGGCCAAAAGCACAGGGCCCTGTGAAAACTGGGAACCAAGGCTAAAAGAGGGAGAACCTGGAGATTTGGAAAGATGTTTGCAAGGAATACCCATAGAACCAGGCAAAGAACTGGCAGGAGTGTGCAGGAGAAGCTGGGTCCTGCTAACAAGTTATCGTCTTGTGTGTAAAAGTAGAGATAAGCTGCTGGAGGAAAGAGCTTGGATGGTTAGGAAGTCAGCTGGTTTGCCTGAGGATTCTTATGTGTCACAGCATTCAGAAGAGCAAACTAGAGGAGCTCATGTGGTCCAGGAACAAGCTATTGTTCATGTAGCTAAAAGGAAGCAAAAAACGAGCAGAAGGAATGTGCATGCAGCTTTTGTACAGGCTGGGCAGAGTTGCCCTGACAGCTTCCAGGAGAATGTGTGTGAGGAGAATGGAGCAAGGTTAGATGAGGAGTCTTCTAATGTAGAAGCTCTCCCCATACGAAGAAGAAGACAGGAGAACCACCGGGGCAAAACACAGAGTCCAGGGAGATAATTGAGGATTTCACTCAACAGATCACTGATATATTGAGTAGATTCACCCAAAGAATGGGGAAATCTTTAGTGTCTTGGATAGTAAGAATCACTGATGAAGGCACTGGAGGAATAACACTGGACAGTGAGGACTGCTTAAAATTCACAGGTATCAGTCAGAATCCTTTTGTACACCAAGCGTTTAGGGATCACCATATGCAAGGAGGTAACAACAAAACTAATATGTTAGCTTTAGCTGCAGAGGGATGCAAAAAGCAATATCCTACTGACTCTATGTGGCCTAGGGGAGACAGACCCTGGTACTCACTTAGAGACTGTATGAGAAAGCTAAAGGAGGAGGTAATGAAAACTGCTATCCTGATTGGAGATGCAAATGCATATTATGATACCCCCCTAGGAGTTCCTCATAGAAATATCATAGTGAAGATGGCTCCTCCTGCATATAAGCACCTAATTCTGACTCTATTAATTGGAGAAATAGGGCACCCTCTTTCAGAGGTGCTGGATAAGATTTCACAATTAAGCAATTTAGGGGAATGGGAAAAAGACAAATTGCCTCGAGAGAGAAGAATAAACAGCCAGAGGATTCAGAGACAAAATAGACCCACAAGAAGGGAACTGTTTACTGCTCTATTAAGAGCAGGGGTGGACTTTAGAAGAATAGATGGTATTCCAACTAAAGAGCTGCATAAGCTGTACCAAGAAAAGGTACTTAGCATTAGAATGAACAGGGAAGCAGGAACCACCCCCGCAGGTATTTCTGAATCTGAATCTTTGTATCCAAGTTTGCCCCACCTTCAGGGGGAATAGGAGATAGGCCAAGCCCCAGCCCAGATTAAATAAATATGCAGAAGAGATTGCAGACCCCATATTGGTTTAACAATATATTGGAAGAATGGATCAACTACTGTGACTAGGGCACTGCTGGATACTGGGGCTGAGGCCACACTTATCTATGGAAACCCTGATAAGTTTAAAAATGGAACTACTATTACCATCACAGGTCTGGGAGGGGCTGAAATATCAGCCAGACAAGTTAAAATAACAATGAAAATTGGGCAGTTACCTAAGAAAGAATATACTGTGGTTGTTGTACCCATTCCTGAATACATCATTGGAATAGATCATGACTATGAATTTACCTGAAGGGAGATACCAATTTGCTGTAAGGAAGATAGGAATTAATACAGTTTTAGTGGGAAAAATAAAAATGGACCCAATCACTGTACCTGAACCTTCTGAAGTAATTACTTTAAAACAGTATCGTGTGCCATGTGGGCAAGATGAAATTACCACTAATATAAAGGAATATGTTGAAACAGGAGTGTTAGTCCCTACAACCACAAGATGGAATAATCCTGTCTGGCCAGTAAGAAAATCAGATGGGACATGGAGAATGACTGTGGATTATAGACAGTTGAATAAGGTGACTCCTTCTTTGTATGCTGCTGTTCCAGATACCATCACCTTAATAGAAAGGATCCAGAAATATGATGGGACTTGGTATGTAGTTATTGACTTGGCAAATGCCTTCTTCACCATCCCAATAGACTCTAAACAATGGGACCTCTTCGCTTTCACTTGGCAGGATAGACAATATACTTTCACCTGCTTGCCACAAGGGTACATACATAGCCCCACTATTTGTCACAGGATTGTGGCTGAACAATTGGATGAATTAAAGCTACCTCATGTACAGCTTACCCACTACATTGATGATATCATGATACAGGGAAAAGATGCAAAAGAAGTGGAAAGGAGTTTGACCCTTCTAATTGAGCATATGAAAAGTAAAGGGTGGGAAATTAACCCTGCAAAGGTTCAAGGACCAGCTCAAAATGTGAAATTTTTGGGTATACAATGGAACAAGGGACTATGGGAGATTCTTCCTCAAGCCTGATAAAAGATTCAGGATTTTCGTACCCCTACCAATAAGAAGGAGGCACAAAAGTTCATAGGATTGTTTGGATACTGGAGGCACCACATTCCACATTTGGGACAGATTTTAAAACCTTTATATAGAGTCATACAGAAGAAATATGAATTCGACTGGGGACTTGAGCAGAGTAAAGCTTTTGAAGAAGCCAAGGCTTCCATACAATTGGCCCTAGATTTGTGGCCCATGCAAAATAGTGCAGTACAATTGCAAGTGACTGTACAAGATGATTATGCAAACTGGAGCTTATGGCAAAAACAACAAAGCCGAAATGTACCTTTGGGATTTTGGTGTAGGAAACTCCCTTCATTTGGAGTCCAGTATATACCTTTTGAAAAGCAGTTGTTAGCTGCATATTGGGTTTTGGTGGAGACTGAACAACTGACTCTGGGCCATGAAGTGATATTAAGACCTGGAATCCCAATTATGACCTGTGTAATGAGTACCCCAGCTTCTCACAGAATTGGACATGCCCAAGAGGCTAGTATAATCAAATGGAAGTGGTATATTCAAAATAGAGCGAAAACAGGCAAAAGCGGAGTCTCTGCTCTGCATGAATCTGTAGCAAACATAGAAATTGAGAGGAATGACACACCCCCTGAGCCAAAGCAACAGTTGGTAAAATCCACTGTAAAGTGGAATGAGGGATATGATGTATTAACTGAGGAGCAAAAGAGACATGCATGGTTTACTGATGGGACAGCAAAATATTTGGGCCAAAAAAGACATTGGAAAGCAGTGGCCTATAACCCATATACTAGAAGGACTTTGGAAAGTACTGGGATAGGTGCAAGTAGCCAATATGCTGAACTTATGGCAGTATATCAAGCCATCA
Organism: Petaurus breviceps papuanus; assembly: GCF_028583685.1. NCBI lineage: Eukaryota > Metazoa > Chordata > Mammalia > Diprotodontia > Petauridae > Petaurus > Petaurus breviceps. The sequence continues at coordinate 19,909,145 of NW_027185903.1, read as the reverse complement.
AAATAGAACAAGGAGGACAGTGTCATATATTCACTGATTCATGGGCGGTAGCTAATGGGTTAGCTACATGGATGCTCATGTGGAAAAATGAAAATTGGGAAATTCATGGCAAACCAGTCTGGGGCAAAGTATTATGGGAAGATATCTGGAACATGTCTTTGGTCACTGACTTATCAGTTTTTCATGTAGATTCTCATGCGTCCCTCACCACGCCAGAAAGTGAATACAATCATGATCATGCTGATCAACTGGCAAAGATTGTGATACTGAACTTATTGTCCCTACTTTGACAACAACTGATGATCCGGTATTAGAAAAATGGGTCCACCAAACAGCAGGCCATTTGGGGGTCCAGGCCACACACCAGTGGGCACAAGATCGAGGTATTAGTATCTCTCATTCATTGTTAAAACAGATAGCAGAAGAATGTCATATATGTCAATTGGAAAAGGAGCGAACTGTTCCTCAGGTAGTAACTGGAGAGATAGCAAGAGGAAAAGTCCCAGCCCAAATCTGGCAAATAGATTATATTGGTCCACTACCACTAGATAAAGGATGCAGATTTATATGTACTTGTGTTGACACCCATTCAAGTGTACTAGTGGCTCATCCTTATAAGAATGCAACCCAGAAAAACACTTGTAAAACTCTAGATCTCATAAGTCTATATTATGGAACCCCAATGCAGATTCAAAGTGACAATGGGTCACATTTCAAAGGCAATGAAATGAAGAAGTATTGTATACTAAACAATATAGAACGGATATATCATATTCCATATTATCAAGAAGCATCTGGGTTAATTGAAAGAATGAATGGATTACTGAAAGAACAGTTGAGGAAGTTAAGTTCCAATAATTCATATCAACATTGGAAGGGTAATTTGTTCATGGCTTTACGTAATTTGAATAATAGACCATTGGGAGGAAGTACACCTCTAGCCAGAATGATGACCCCCAATCAGCAAATTAGAAAACAACAAACACATAAGATCCCAAATATTGAGTATTGGACCTTGAGGCCAGATGTCCCAGCACCGTACCCAGGAACACCTGGTTCGGTGGGGTATGATTTACATTGTTTAAAGGACTTTTGGTTGGACAGAAAAGAAATAAGAAAAATCTCCACTGGGATATGCATAAGAATCCCTAAAAATCACTTTGGACAGATTTTACCCAAATCAGGATTAGCAGCTCAAGGAATACATGTATTGGCTGGAGTAATAGATTCTAATTATCAAGGAGAAATTGTTGTAACATTCCAGAATTTAGGTGAAGGGCCCATACAGATTCACAAAAATGATTATCGTTCCTTGTAAAACAATACCACTTGTAAAAACTGACCCTCCTTCCAAAATAACTATCAGAGGAACTGAAGGATTTGGTTCTACTGATAGAATAAAATCAGGAGCTAAAGTATGGGTAAAACGGAAGCCAGATGATGTTCCAAAGGCTGCAGAGATTATAGCACATGGGAGGAATAACACTGTAACTATTGTTTATTCTGGAGAAGATGATTACCAAATTGTACCCTTAACTCATTTATTCTACTGTAAGTGAGGCTACAATAGTCTGGTTATTGTCTCTTTGCTTCTTCTTGATTTTTTGTTTGTTTACCTTGTTTGCTAGATTTGTTTCCACAGGCTTGGTACCCTCCACCTGTAGACGCCTGATAGCTTAAGCTGCATGTCGCCCCTGTCTGCAACTGTGATGTGTCACCCTTGGACCTGGCATCAAGCATATTAAGAACTGACCTCTCAAATGGGACCCGTTGGGACAGGGACAGCTGTACATCTGATTTCAGCAGCAAGTAGCCATGGAAGAAGAGACCTTCGCCCCTTACTATAAGAATTTGGGGCCCCATTTGTTCAATGTGGGGGGAATGATGGGGAGCTTGTGCTCAAGCCCCACCTTAAAATATGGTTTTCTGTGTTTATTGTGTGCCATCCTTGTTATATTGTTGTGAAATTCTGTTGACACCAGTTATTCCTAATGTATTTTTGCCAAGTAAGGGACATGAAAGATCTTGGGGCCAGATGTAAGGGTTATGGGATTTAAAGATCTTCCATGCCCCATTGGACTTGCTGATGTAGCAGGAAGGGGTGGGGCAAGAGGAAGCAGAAGCCAAGCTAGAATTCCTGCGGTGGCTAGCAGTGGTGGCGACGGCGGCGGCAGCAGCAGAGGCAGTGGCAGCGGAAGCGTGAACCCCTTTTTGAGTCAGCCAGAATTTCTGCTAAGGACTCCTGCTGAGGACTGCCAGGGGCCAGAGCTGCTAGGAGCAGGCTTCCTGGACACTGGGTGGTTTCTGTGAGTGGGGAGAGGAGGACCTTTGCCTGAGGTAGCCTGTTCTGTTTTAAAGGCTTGAGAATGTGGGTGCTTTCTACTTTATCTACCTGTGCCAATTTCATAACTACTCTGATGGCTTTGACTTTCTGGTTTGGGGACTCAGTCTTTTGGTATTTTAATAAATGTTCTCTCTTTATCCCCCATATAGCAATATATTTTGATATATTTTGTGATTGATAACTACATCAGCATATCTGTAATTTCTGTAGGCATTGTGAATATTGCATTGCTGATATACCCAGGCACCTAGAATAGAGACTAGCACATAGCAGGTACTTAATAAATGCTTTTTGATCAATTGGTTTATGGATTGAAGTAAGTAAATGCAAATTTTATACAAAGTGATTTCAAGTTGGTATTATTTTTGTTGCTGTTCAGTCATGTCTGACTCTTCATGACCTCATTTAAAGTTTTCTTGGCAAAGGTACTGCAATTATTTGCCATTTCCTTCTCCAGATCATTTGACAGATGAGGAAACTGAGGCAAACAGGGTGAAGTGACTTGCCCAGGATCACACAGCTAGTGTCTGAGGCCAGATTTGAACTCAGGAAGAGGAGTCTTCTTGTCTTTAGACCTGGCTCTCTATCCAATGCACCACCTAGCTCCCCAATTTCAAAAGGGAAAGAGTGCTAATAAATGGGAGCAATTAGTATAGGTTGTATGTAAGATATGGCACCTGAACTGTGCTTTGAAGAGAACTAGGGATTCTATGAAGGAGAGGTCATTTGGTCAATAAACATTTATTAAGCACCTATTATTTGCACTGTGCTAGGTACTGCAGCTGCAAAGAAAGGCCAAAGTCAGTCCTTGTTCTCAAGGAGCTCACAGTCTCATAGGGGAGACAACATGTAAACACTGTGGACAAGCAAGAGATATGCCAAATAAACTGGAGATACAACTGAGAGAAGACACTAGTATTAAGTAATATCATTGGGGAAGGCTTCTTGCAGAAGACAAGGTTGTAACTGAGTCCTGAAGGGAGGGAAATCCAAGAGGTGAAGATAAGGACAGAAAATATTCCAGGCACCAGGAACAGCTGGGAAAAATGCCCAGAGTCTGGGGATGGAGGATCTTTTGCGAAGAACAAGGAGTCCAGAAGAACAAGAACTCTGGATAGCAGAGAACTGGGGTGGGAGGGTGGGATGTAAGATATAAAAAGACTGGGAAGGTAGAAAGGCGCCAGGTGATAAAGGGTTTTGAATGCCAAACAAGGTTTTATATTTGATGCTGGAAGTTATAGGGAGCCACTGGAGTTTGTTGAATAAGTGTATTCCAGTCATACCGTCTATGACTGTGACTCAGTTTCCTCATCTGTAAAATGGAAATTAATATATGCCCTACCTAACTTTCTAGGTTTGTTGGGAGAAGCCAAAAGCATAATAGCTCTTAAAAGGCTTTGAAAACTCAGAAGAACTATACAAATTCAAGGTAAGGTACTCTCACGGTTCCTGCACACTAGATCTGCTGAGAAGTTTGGATGGGTATGAATCTAGGTGGCTAGCATGTGAAGCAAAATGGGATTGTAGGTTAAATTGTTGGAGCCTCTCCAGGATGTATGTGGGAGGAATTCATGGGTCAGAGGAACCTAGGAAAATGACATAAGAGGCATAGGGATGGCAGGAATAATTTTGAGATCATAATTATTTGAGTTGGGCCTAAGGTGTGAGTGATAGAAGCCTTTTCAGATTATTATACCTTGGGTATGAAAATGAGGCAAGACAATTGTGGCACTCTTGAAATATTATCCATGTTAAGCACTGGAAAAATATTGGGAATCATTGTGATATTATGTTGTAGTTCCTGACATAGCAGTCTGTTGATTGGTTTAAGGGACTCAGCTCACTGTCCCTCAAGATGTCTAAAATATCTGAGCCAAATTGGCAAAAGCCCTAGGAAATATTACATACTGCCGGGAACAATCTGTTTTGGCAGGTCTTTCTCAGTCAATTGTGCACATACCACCACGGGCTTAGCTTACTAGATACAGAGCCAGGGAGGCTAAGATCTTTGATCCCACGATTACCTGTGGGTGCTCCAAAGGTCGAGTAGACCAAGCATCTCCTTTTGGGCCTATGAAGTCATCCATTTGGCTTTATTGTTGATAAGACAGAGGGTGTTTTGATTAGCATATAGAAATATTTGATTGTCCTGATAGAGACCAAACATCTATATCATTAACATGTGAGTAATTCAACATTGGAAAGTCAAACACACCTAAGTGGGTTAAACCAATATGGATCACAGAAAGGCAAATTCAATTTTCTTCCAAAACTCTCTGGGATGAAATCGATTTTATTTCCCTAGCAACGACTGTCTTAAATCTCGATAGAACCAAAGGAGAGGGGACTTGGCTTGAGAAAGGGCCAGAAGTGACTGGGAACAGATTGTTGTCTTCCTCTCATTTCTATCTCCTTTACAGAATTCCTTCTTCACTCATCCATTCCTCCTGCAGGCATTTCCCCCTTTTATGTGCAGGCTCCCTAAGGGAAGCTGAATCAGTAGGCTGCATCCATTGAAACTCCCTCAGAATTTTTAGACCATGAGATTTTACCCCTTGGGGCTGGACCTTCCTCAGCTGTAAGGGAGCCAAGTGGATGGGATTGTAAAGTTATTTTACATCCATCCTGTTTTCAATTGGTTTCACAGCAGGGAAAATAAAAAGTGCCCTTATGGAAGATCTCTCCTGATAGTGAAATAGATCTGGGGGACAGAATGGAGAGTGGTCTAGATATTCTCAATGTACTTTTCCCTCATCCATCCTACCCTATCTGGCAACATCCACATCATTCCCCTTTACCCAACAGTAGTTCTGAATAATAAGACTCTACTGCCATATTTCTTCTCATCAATACAGCTGCTCCATAAGATTCTATCTTTAGGCAATGCAAATCTTCTATTTCATCCAGGCCAGCCTCCCTGCTGTACTTCCAGATTCATTCCCAACTCCAAACATTTCCCAGTACTTTTCTTGCTCCCCTGGAATGTCTTCTCCTCTCCACATTGTCCAAGAGAATTCTATCAATTCTCAAGCTCAAGTCCAGCTGTTTCGTGAACCGTTCTCTAAATGTTCCAGACCATGGAGATCTCTAGCTTCTTGGAAACTCTTTAGGAATAACTGTCACATGCTTCTCATAGTTTGTTTATGTTATAGCCTAGCCTCCTCCTACCCAAAACATACCCTTCAACCTAATGATCCTGGCCTTCTGGCTGTCCTACAAACAAGGAACTTCATCTCTCATTTCTGGGCAGTTTCTCTGGCTGTCCTCCATGCCTGGAACACTCTCTCTCCTCAACTCCAACAATTCTTCTCACTGTCTTCCTTTAAAGCCCAACTACAACCCTACCTTCTTCAGGAAGTCTTTCCCAACCCCTCTTAATTCCAGTGCCTTTTTTCTTTCATTTATAGTCTATATATAGTTCATCTTGTATGCATTTGTTTTGCATGTTGTCTCCCCCACTAGATTGAAAGCTCCCTGAGGGCAGGGATTGTCTTTTACCTTTATTTGTATCCCCAGTCTTTAGCACAATGCCTAGCAAAAAGGAGGTACTTAATAAATTTTGATTGGTTTATTGATTGAAACCTCACTGCCTTGAGGGCAGGTGCCATATATTTTTAAAATAATATTTTATTTTACATGTAAAGACAAATTTAACGTTCTTTAAAAATAATTTTGAGTTCCAGATTTTCTCTCTCCCTTCCTCCCTCCCCTCCCCCTTCCTGAGACTGTAATCAATTTGATATAGTTATACATATTCTATCATGTAAAACATATTACCATATTAGTCATGTTGTAAAAGAAGACATAGACCCAAAGGGAAAAATAAACACACACAAAAATATAGAAATTGAAAAATAATTATGTTTTGATTTGCATTCAGGCTTAAGCAGTTCTTTCTCTACAAGTGAATAGCATTTTTCATCATGAGTCTTTTTTGATTGTCTTGGATCATTATATTGCTAAGAATAATTAAGTCATTCACAGTTGATAATCATACAGTATTGCTGTTTCTGTGTACATTATTCTCCTGGTTCTGCTCATTTCACTTTGCATTAGTTCATATAAGTCTTTCTAGGTTTTTCTGAAACCATCCTGCTCATCATTTCTTATAGCACAATAATATTCCCTCATAGTCATATACCACAACTTGTTCAGCTATACTCCCAGTTGATGGACATTCCCTCAGTACCCCATTCTTTCAGGCACCATATCTTAAACCCTGTATCACTTAGGTCACCCAATAGTGTTGTACACTTCAGTGCATCAAAATATATGAATGAACCAGTGAATGAGAGGCATTGTCAAAAAATGGAAAGAAGGCTGGATATGAAATCAGGAGAGGATTGTGTTCAAATACCTGCTCTAGTTCCCAGTTGTATAACTCAACATCTCTGACCTTTGGTTTACTCAGATGTAAAACAAGATAAAAAATACTTGCAGTGGAGACATAAGCAGGGGGGAAGAGCCTCAATAAATGATCTTGCAACTTTGAGCTCTGCAAGAAAGGTCCGAAACTAGAGTTGTAACTAAGGTAGGAAATCTTAGACTTTGCCACAGGGCACCAACATCTAGAGAGCAATATTGTCTTCCTACTGGACTGCTCTTCCAGGCCTATTTTCTGCCACATGGGTTCTGCCATATCCCCATCTCCTTCTGGGAGGTGTTCTGTCCTCCAGACCTTGACACTTGTCCCAGCTGCCAAAATTCCTAGCTATGGCTCTGGTTGTAACCAATAGCCAGAACAAAGGAGAGACTCTTAGTTTTACCTGACTGGTAATGGAATGACTGTGGGCATCTTAATGGCTGAGAGAGAATATCAGCTAGGAGAAGGTTCCAGCTGAGAGTAACAGCAGATAAACAGAGCCCTAGCAAAAATCAGCAATGAGCTCCACAGGGGTGGAGTATACACAGGGGAACAATATCCAGTCCTCCACAAAGGACTCACTGTTTGAAAAGATATTCTCCTGGGACTGAAAGGCTGAGAGACTCTGGGGAATATTATTCTGCCTTGGACCAATCCCTTTTCCTCTCTGAACCTCAGTTTCCTCATCTCTAAAAATCAGGGGATCAGATTAGTTTATCACCAAGGTCCATCATATCTGATAATCTATGATTTTCCTTTTCTTTTCATAATTTTTTTAAAGAAAATGCATAATGTCCAGCACATTTACAAATAGGGAACTAGTGCCATCCCACTAGGCTGTCCTCTGCAAACACTTTTCCAAATCTGTGACTGGGACTCAGGCCAGGAGGAGTGTGATGATGTCCCTAGAAAGTAACCTAAGACCTTTGTGCCTTAGGGCACCTGTGCATAATGGCAATTTATCTTGCAAGGCACTAACTTAGCACAGCAGTAGGTGTGTGTGTGTGTGTGTGTGTGTGTGTGTGTGCACGCGTGCGTCCATGCATGCATGCAGGGTGTTAAGTGAATACTCTTTATTGAGAAAGAAATATACATACACACATATACACATATGTATATGTATATATGTATATGCATGTACATATATAAATAAAAGAAGGAGGAGAAGGAGGAGAAAAGAAGAAAAGACAGGAGGGAAAGAAGAGAGAAAAGGAGAGAAGAGGAGAGGAGAATGGAGAGGAGAGGAGAGGAGAGGAGAATGGAGGGGAGGAGCAGGGGGAGAGAAATAGATCTCAATACTGTTGAAATCATATGTCTGGACTATATTTACATCTATATAGATTTATACATATAGATGGATATGGTCCAGACTTATGATATCATTGGTACAGGGAACTCCTGGGTGAGGCATAGTCCTCTATGCATGGAGTTCAGGGGTTGTTTTGTGATTTATATAATCTTTGGAAGTTGACTGGCTTCCTGAGAGATTAACAGACTTGTTTCAAGTCACACAGCCAGTATGTTCAGTATGATCCAATCAGATATTTGCACTTTGCACAGTGTCTGGCGCATAGTAGGCACCATATAAATGGTTATTCCGTTCACTTACATAGTAACACTCTGGGTCAGTTCTTTCTCCATGCTGTTTCTCCTTGTTCACAGAATCTAAAAGTGTTTTATCAAAAAGAAGAGAACTTCAGTCTCTGCTGCTGCTTCTGATGTTGCCACAGTTCATCCCAACTATTGTCTCCTCAGTTAAAAGAACTTTTTTGAATAAAACCCCCCCCCCCAGATAAAATGAGCCAAGGAGATTTCCCAGCAAGAATATCAGAATACTGCTCTCACCACAATGGAGGCATTTCTCAGGTGAAGTGTTTTCCACAGCAGTGTTCGTGCTCAGCCCCTGTCCAGGTTTGGGGAGTTGAAGTCAGATAGTCAGCTTGGAACAGTGGATAGAGCCCTGAGCCTAGAGTCAGGAAGGTCTACTCTATCCATTCCACTCCAATCCAATCCATTCATTAAGCACCTACTATGTGCCGAGCACTGTGCTAGGCACTGGAGATACAGTTCCTGCCCTCAAGGAACTTACAGTCTAGAGAGGGAGACAACACAGAAAAGGAGTCAAGCAATCAAGGAGGGGGGCGGTTAGGTGGCGCAGTGAATAAAGCGCCAGCCCCAGAGACAGGAGAACCCGAGTTCGGTTCCGGCCTCAGACACTTAACACCCACACACAAAAAAAACTAGCTGGGTAACCTTGGGCAAGTTACTTAACCCCAATTGCCCTCCAAAAGGCAAAAAAAAAAAAAAAAGAAAAAGAAATCAAGGAGGGAAAGGGGTCACCAGTGGGTCCCAGGTTAGGGTGGGCTGGGGGCATACCTTGTAATGTGAACTTGAAACCAGGCAGAGCAGCAGGTGTAAAGACTTGAGCTAGCAGCATGGTGGTGAGGTTACAAGTGATGAACTTACCCTGGGAGGGGCATCTTGTTTCCTGTAGTTGAAACCAGACAGGGCAGCAGATGCAAAGTGGAATGAGCTGAGAGTCCAATTTCTACCCTCTATAAAAGAAAGAATTGGGAGGAATTTGAAACTCTGCCCTCCAGCAGGAAGGTGTTAGTGAATTAAGGCTTGAGTTCAAATCCAGCCTCAAATACTTTCTAACTGTGTAACCCTGGGCAAGTCACTTAACTTCTGCCTGCCTCTGTTTCCTCAACTTTAAAATGGCAATCATAATGGCACCTGCCTCCTAGGATTGTTTATGAGGATCAAAAGCTCTGTCAAGCAGTATGTAAATACAGGTTATTTGGGAAATAAGATATACAGGCACTGGGACATAGAGATCCACCATGCCCTACTGGAAAGTCGAAGGGGATATGGGGGAGGATGTAGAATAGAGCAGATCAGGGGAAGGAGTATTCAGTGATTTCACTGTTTTGGGGAGGTGGGTAGGGGAAAAATGCAGAGAAAATTTGTAACTCAAAATCTTGTGGAAATTAATGATGTAAACTAAAAAGAAACATACAGTTTAATTTTAAAAAGAAGTGAATTACTATGTATTATTTTGTAATAAGAAAATAAAATATGCACATACACAAAAAAATAAACAAACAAACAAATAAATAAATAAATACAAGTTATAATTTTGCTCTGCTCTGCCCTGGGTCTGGAGTAATGTATTTGGTTCTGGGTTTTCCATATTTTAGAAGGGACACCTTTAAGCAGGAGAGTCTTTAGAGAGAGCTAAGCAGAATAGTTTAAGAAGTTTGAGCACCTCTGGATGTTCAACTGGAGAAGGCTCAGTGGGGCACATGATGAGTCCTGTCATGGATTGGCAAGGTCTGCAACATAAAAGGGGGCCTAGATTTGTTCTGCTTAGGCCCAGAAGACAGAACCAGGAGCACCTGGTCCAAAGTGCAGAGAGACAAATTTAGGCTTGATGTCTGGGAAAACTTCCTAATGATGAATGTTCTTTGAAAGTGGAAAGGGCTATCTGGGGAGATTACAGATTTCCCCTCACTGGAAGGTCTTTGAGAAAAAAAAAAAAACTAGAGGACCACTTGTGCTTCAGGAGGTATCTTTTTTCCAGAGAACATTGGTCTAAATGGACTTTGAAGGCTCCTTCGGCTCTGAAATTCTGTGATTCTGTGTAATACATGGGAGAGCACAGACCTGCCAGGCCTGGCCCTGAGCAACTCAGGTTCCAGCAATACCCTGACATCCCTAGAGAAAAGAAATTATGTGTATGGACGGGCTCTGGCTCCTGAAGACAGTGGCACAGGAAATGGTACTGGGAGCCTGGCCACTGACTCAGACCAGCTCACCACGCACTTGGATGCTGTACCTGGTCAGCAAAGGATCATGGGATTTGGAATCTCGTCATCAACTGCTTATTGAATGTCCCCAGAAGTCTCAGGGAAACCTTAGCCCAGGGGTTCTTAACCTGGGTCTGTGGAATACCTACCTACAACCTACTTCTCTCTCTCTCTCTCTCTCTCTCTCTCTCTCTCTCTCTCTCTCT
>NW_027185903.1:19895425-19898023 GCF_028583685.1 Petaurus breviceps papuanus | reverse complement strand
TATACACACATATATTTCAATACAATTGGTTTTCTTTTGTTTTATGAATCTAAAAACACACCTCCAAAAGGTTAAGAATCCCTGAAACATGGGGCAGCTAGGTGGCACAGTGAATAGAGCACTGGTCTTGGAGTCAGGACATGAGCTCAAATCCAGCCTCAGACACTTAACACTTACTAGCTATGTGACCTTGGGCAAGTCACTTAACCCCAATTGCCCTGCCTTCCCCCCACACACAAAAAACCGTTTCAGTTTCCTCATTTATAAAATGAAGGTGTTGAACTAGAGGAACTCTCTGCCTGCTTAAATGGCCGAGCACTAGGAAGTACTAAATAAATGCTAGGTGACTGTCTCTGCCATGACACCATAGCAGGCAGAAGCAGAGCCTAAACTGGTAGTACTGGAAGTGGGGTTGGGGTGGAGAGTTAGGGAGAGCAGACAGAGACCAAGGCTGTGGGAATGTGGGTGAGAGTAGAAGAGGCCACAGTTATGACCACCCCCACCCCCAGCCACATCCCTGCTCCTGCTCCCCCTCCTTTTTTGGTGAAAAGTGAAAAGTCATGAATCCATTGGATTTGGCTGGCAGAGTTGCCTCCTGGTCATTTAATTTTCAGAATCCACATTACAACTGACATCATCTCTGGCCTGATCAATGTGCCCATTTATCATTTCAGTTCTCCAAAAGTTTCTTCTCCTGCGAACAAAGGAAACAGTCCATTCCCAAGATCGAATCTGCACTAAGTTCCCCCTCCTTGAGATTCCTGTTCTTCCTCCCACTCCCTACACAAACACACAGACCATCCTCCAGCTAGGTGAGAGTCATAGGCACACTTAGCCAGTCTTTGTTCTACAAAGGAAAAACAAACACAAAATCCTGAGCAACAATAAGACTTCTTGGCATACAGAACCAAAAAAAATATAGCATAAACATTAATGCCTAAGAAAGGGACCTGAGGACCAGCCACAGGCCATGGGCTCCCAGAGAGATGGAGAAGGGTAGTGAGAAGAGCCTCTATTTGGTCAATTCAGTTCAGTTCTATGTCATGCCAGGTAATCCAAATCGGCAAGTCTTTATTAAGCACCTACTGTGTGCCAGGCAAAGGATATAAAAACACAATAGTCCCTGCCTTCAAATATCATACAATTAGAGTAAGGGGTATGGAGTGGGGAGTGGGGAGAGACAACAGGTAGACAGAGAAGTTAAGGTAAAATGCAAAATAATTTTAATAAAGAAGGAGAAGGCATGGGTTACATTCTCTTTTCATCTGTCCCAGAGCACTTGGATATGGTGAACTATGGGAGGCTGAGATGGAGTTCTACTGACCTAAGCAAGAGTGTGAAGCAGGCTCCTGTGCTTCTGCCAGCATCTATACTTGACCCAATTGTTGAGGTCAGAGTTGGGAGAGCTGATTCAGCTTTGAAAGAATTCACTTAGACCTTCTCTTTAGCCAGTGGGAGCTTTATTTTTATTTTTTTGTTTTTTTTTTGGGAGGGGGGAGGGGAGGGCTACTGGGGTTAAATGACTTGCCCGATGTCACATGGCTAGTTTTGTGTTGTGTCCGAATTCAAATTTGAACTCAGGTCCTCCTGACTTCAGGACCAGTGACCTATTCACTGTGCCACCTAGTGGGAGCTTTATTAATACAAAAGCATGGGGATCTGAGATTTAGCAAGGAGCTAAACAAAGACTTAAACAAAATATAGGGAAAGGATTGGATTTATACAGACAGAAAAACTACACAGACTGTAGGACGAGGATGTAATTTTAGGATTTCTAATGGGAATTGGAGATTTAGGGACAGGATGAGGAAGATGGATGACACAAGATAAGGGAGGCAGGGGAAATTTTATGATCCAGGTTGGGGGGAGGAATTTTATGGTCCAGGAAAAGGGGGAAGTTTTATGGTATTTCAAGATAAGGGAAGAGACTGTAGGGCACCTTCAGGTTAGAGAATAAAATAGGGTCTTCACAAAGTACTTGAAAAAAACCCTTAATACTGTTTTATTGTTTTTAACCCTTAGGGTTCCACATCACCATTTGGGGTTTTTCTTGGCAAAGATTCTAGATTGTCATTTCCTTTTCCAGCTCATTATGGATATGGAACTGAGGTCAACACAGTTAAGTGACTTGTCCAGGATCACACAGCTAGTAAGTGTCTGAGACTGGATTTGAACTCATGAAGATGAGTCTTCCTGACTCCAGGTCCAGTGCACTATCCACTGAGTCACCTACCTAGCAACCCCATATAAATATGTACACATATATTATATAGGAGCTAGGGAGGTGGTGAAATGGATAAAGCACTGAACCTGGAGACAGGAAGATTCATTCCCCTAAATTCAAATCTTGCCTCAGACTCTTACTAGCTGTGTGTCCCTATGCAATAGGGTCCCTTCACCCTATTTGCCTCAGTTTCCTCATCCATAAAATGATGTGGAGAAGGAAATGGTGAACCACTCCAGTATCTCAGCCAAGAAAACTCCAAACGGGGCACAAAGAGTTGGCATGACTGAAAAATGACTGAACAACAACAGCAAATTATATAGGAATACACATACATGCATATGTAAAATATCATTTGCATATTTTTGTACCTT
>NW_027185903.1:19821954-19895415 GCF_028583685.1 Petaurus breviceps papuanus | reverse complement strand
CTCCCCCAGCTCCACCCCCACCCCAAACCTCCAGCTCAGCAGGGGGCTGACCAATTAGCATCCATTAGGGATATTTCCAGGAAGTCATTAGAAAGGTTAAAGGGTTTTCTTTGACAGCTTTTTCCTTAATTTAAGTGCACTTAGCCAGTTCTTTAAACCCCAGCAGGGCAGAGGGGTCTCCAGTTATGATTTGATTGTTCTCAATTAGTACTTAGAAAATTGCATGTGTTCTTAAGGAAAGTGTTCTTATCTCCAGTTGAAAAAGGTCTGCACGATTCTAGCTCCTTCCTAGAGGCCATGGTCCAAGAGCAGGAATAGAACTGTCCATAAGAGGGCAGTGTTGTACACAAACTGGAGCCCATGTTTGAAAGTTGCTGAAATTTTGAAAAACTCAGCTTTTCCATTTGTAATATTTTCCCCTTAAATGATTTATTGCTAGAGACTCAATGACATTATTCTAGATGTTCCCCAACCAGCAGCATGTGTGCTCTGGGTACTCCCTCCACCTCTTGAAGTGCCCAATTGCTGTTGTTTCTTCCCAAGGGAGACCTTGGATGCTCTCATTCAGGATCATGTGCTCCTGGGCAGGTTACACTGGCCAGGCCATACCAGAGTCAGATTTCTTTGTTGTTACTGCTCTCCATTTTTGTTGCTGTTATTGTTCAGTCATTTTCAGTCGTGTCCAACTCTCTGTGACCCCATTTCAGGATTTCTTGGCAAAAATACCAGAATGGTTTGCCATTTCCTTCTCCAGCTCATTTTACAGATGTGAAAACCAAGATAAACAGGAATAAGTGGCTTGCCCAGGGTCATACCACTAGTTAGTGTCTGAGACCAGAATTGAACTCAGGTCTTTCTGACTCTAGGCCCAGCTTTCTATCCACTGTGCCACCTAGCTGCCTCTAGTGCTCTCCACCCTTTGACAAATTTCAGATAGATATATATACACACCTATACATACAAACACACAATATATAAAAAAGAAATTTATATATGAATATGTAATAAATAAAACATATATATATGATGTGTGCCAGTAAGTAAAAATACAATAAATCTAGCTAGCTATAGTATTTTTACTTACTAAGCACATGCTGTTTTCTCCCAGAATATGAGCTCTTTGTGGGTAAGAAAAAAATTTTTATTTTTCTTTTGTATCCACCAGGCCTACATAGTACCTGTTCTTAAAAATACACATTGAGTTATTTGAGGAAAGGTAGACAGCTGCCTAGGATATATAATACAGAGAAGATGACAGGAGAAGGAGGATGTAATGGTAATGGGAATTTGAAGATCTTCCCTGCCCCTTAATAAGCCTAAGGGAATTTGAAGACCTTCACTGCTTTGAAAAGAAACTTTGCTCCCTAATAGGCTGAATGTAGTCACATGGAGTGGGAGGAGTTTGATGAAGGGTGGGGCAGAACATACAAGAAACTGGGAGTCAGAGCAAGCTAGATGGATGGGAGAAGAGGTCACTTCTGAGGGAAACAGATAGGCTTGTGAGTAAATGGTCTTGTGTTGGTTTGTGGGAAGGCTAAAGGATACTGTGGCTCTGTGCTATCTGAATAAATCTTTTGCTTCTGTCTTCTATATGGAGAGTCTGTTATATTTTGTGATTGAGCACTATGCAGATATGACTGTTGACACTGTGAATATTGCACTGGTGCTACAGAGGGATACCTGTTCACTTTTTTTATACTAGAACACTCTGATTTCCATGATATTTGGGCATTTATTTTGTGATGAGTCAAGTTGTATGTGTTACCAAGAAGGCTCAAAGTCTTAGGTAGTAAAAATCATTGGGAAATATTTTCAAACCGTGTATGTGTGTGTGTGTGTGTTTTGGGGTGGGGGAGAAAATCGTTACCTCCTTCTGGTTGTGATCCCCATTGCCAAGTTAAAATAAGGGTCACAGGATTATGGATTTAGAACTGGAAAGGACCTTGGAGTTCACCTGGTCCAATTCTGTCATTTTCATGATCTTGAAGGGGAGAAAATAAATTACAGAAGAACAGAATCACAGGGTCATGGAATCTCTGCATTGGAAAGAGCCTCAGCCACAATCTTGTCCAACCTGGACCCAAATAATGATCTCCTCTACAACATCCTGACAAAAGACCATCGGGCCTCGAAGACCTCATCAACCAGCCCATCCTACTTTTGAGTTCTAATTGTTAAGAAGTTTTTCATAGTGTAACCAGCAGGTGGCCCTTTAAAGCAAGGTCTGGAAGTTTAGGCTAGAGCCTCTACCCACCCTTGGAATTTCTTGAGTTTGCCCCAGGATGAGGCTACTCTTCCCAGACCACAGCTTCCTTCTCCCACCAGAAAGCAAAGGTTTCCCTCTCTCTCCTTGGCTTTACATACTTGTCACCTGTTATTTCTGCAGACCTGAACTCTTGCCAGGGAAACTGCTACTGCCATCATCCACTGTGATTTGCCATGGGTGAAGCATTCTGGTTCAAATTAACATTTTCCCCACCCCAACAATGTCCCAGCATGCATTCAAGGGATCGCAATGCCAGAAGTTCTGTTCTGTCTTATGGAGCTTGTACTCTTGTCATGCATTTCTCCATGTGCTTGAGGCACTTGGGTTAAACGCCCATCTTATATCAAGCCTAAATTTGCTTTTCTTTAATTTCTGCCCACTGCTCCTCGTTCTTCCCTCTGTGGCTGGATAGAACAAATTCTATGCCTTTCCTACATGACAACCCTTCAAATATTTGAATACAATTATCATATTCCCCCTAAGTCTTCTCTAGGCTAAAAATGCCCAGCTCCTTCAGCCAAACTTCATATGAATGATTTCATGGTCCTTCACCATCCTGGTTTACCTCCTCTGTCTAGCCTTTACCTTACTGAGGTCCTTTCAAAAACATAGTGCTCAAAATAATACCTAACATTTATATGGCACTTATTATGTGCCTTACTATAAACTTACTTGGGGAGCTAGATGGCACAGTTGTTAGGGCACTAGGGTTGGAACCAAGAAGACTCATCTTCCTGAGTTCAAATCTGGCTTCAGACACTTACTAGTTGGATGAACCTGAGCAAGTCACTTAAACCTGTTTGCTTCAGTTCCTTATCTGTAAAATAACCTAGAGAAGGAAATGTCACATTATTCTAGTATCTTTGCCAAGAAAACTCCAAATGGGGTCATGGAGAGTCAGACATGAATGAAAACAACTCAGCAACAACCGTAGCATTAAGAAATGTGCTGGTGTGGTTAGGTGGTTCAGTGAATAGAGCAATAGCCCTGGAGTCAGGAGGACCTGAGTTCAAATCCGACCTCAGACACTTAACACTTACTAGCCATGTGATCTTGGGCAAGTCACTGGACCCCAATTGCCCCTAAGAAGAGCAAAAAAAAAAATGTGCCAAGCACTGTTCTATGTACTTTACAATTATTATCTCATTGGAGCTTCATAATTCTAGAAGGCAGGTGCTATTATTATCCTCAATTTACAGATAAGGAAACAGGAGCAAATAGAGACTGAGTGACTTGCTCAGTGTCATACAATTAGCAAATATCTGAGGCCAGATTTGAACTCCCATCTTCCTGACTCCAGGCCCAGAGCTCTATCCATTGAGTCACCAAACTGTTCATAATGCTTCTTCTTTTTCCTACCTTTTTTTTTTATCCCCAGGACTCAGTACAGAGCCTGGCACATAGTAGGTGTTTAAATATTATTCATTGCCTGCGTCATTTTGCCCATTTCTTCCCTAACACAGCCTAGAGTCTCTGGAGAAATTCAGGTCCCAAATTGTGTTATAGAGGAAGGGGGATGAGAGATCCTCATCTGGGAATGTAAGATGAAGGTGTTTTCTCTTGCTTTACTACTTACTTCTGTCTTAATTAAACATTTTACTGTTCCAATGCTCTTCATTGCCTGGATCTGTTAGCACGATGAACTCCTGAATACTAAACTCAAGTTAATTTCAGTGGTTCTTAGTTTTCTGAGTGGGAACAAACCATTTAGGAAGATAATTTACCACTGAAGAGCCCTGACATTATGAATCCCACTCCAGAATTTGTTTTGGATTGTTCAGTATTATTGAGGACGCAGGCTATACTCTCAAAGGCTACAAGACTGGGGGGTTCAGGGTAGTGCCAATTTGCATTGGCATTCCTTAATCAAGAATTCCTTATAACAATGAAATTACAGGTCTGGTTCCCCTCAAAATTAAAATGATTTATGTCACCCTAATTTTTTCCTCTTCTACAAGACTCTAAGCTCTTTGAAGATAAGGATATGTCTTATTCAGTTTTATAGACCTCACAGCACTTAGCAGAGTACTTTGAGATTAATAGGTGGTCAATGAATATTTGTTGAATGAATGAATCCTATGTTTCCTGATTCATCACCCCCTGTCCCCTGAATGTGATTTCCTTGTGTTCCCCACAGCTATCTTGTATTCACTTTTTGCATTAATTTCTGGATCGCTCTATTTTGGAGGTGTTTATGAGCTGTGTTTTGCACTAAACTCTAAATTCATTCAGGAATTTATGATGGACAGCTGGCTTTGCTCCTGTATGCCTAAGGTCCCAAATAAAACCTTTGATCCATGATCCCTCAATATTCCTGTGCATGCATTTTACAAAATATATAAATGCTTCTTTATTTTCCCAGGTAAGAATTCTGAAAACCAAATTCAAGGAAACCCCTGGAGAGCAGCTCAGTTTTGTAATAATGGCCCCTAACCCAACTGGACTTCTGATTCTCCCTGGAGTTATTCTTTCTTTGTGCTTTAGCTCTCCATTTTTTGGTGGATTTGTTACTTACTTTAATGAGATTAAAAAAATAAGAACTGAGTGCTCAGACCCATAGTACTTGAATCATAAGGGTGAATCAGGGAATAATTGTAGAGGTTCCTTCTAAGAGCATTTAGACAAGTGACATTGTTGTCTGGGCCTGACTTCCCCATGGAAAGCTGGATAATGAAATAATCTTCCCTAGTGATTTCCTGAAACAAATAATCTGTCTAAGATAAACCCTCTCTGTTTTTCTTATCACAGACACTTTAAAACAAACAAACAAACAAAAACCATCCCTCTACACCCTCCACCTCTTATGGTCTGACAGTTCTTTCTGTCTAGACATTTCCTAAGTGTTTATCATTGTGGTAACTGTGCTGGTAGAACAGTCCAGATGGTAGGGGCTTGCCCTGGAAGGATTACCTGGTCCCTACCATAACATTACCGTAAAATTAAGTGGGAAGGATTTTAATGAAAAGTTCATTCTTTCCAAACACTAAGTGTTAGGAAAAATGTTAAATGAACATCCCTTCTTGGTCTACTACTATGCTAGATTCTGAGGGCCAGAGTTTTAACCAGGGAACAGGGGCTTTGCTCCCAGGCTTCTTAATGGAGAGGGCACTTGGTTTAAAAAGTCCTAACAACACTTACAGCAACAGCATAGAACCTACTGAATTTATCACTTAATTAACAAAAATAATTCATTAAAATAGGAAGCTACTTAATTGTAGGCTGGGCTGACTTGCTCTGGGTACGATTCCTAGTCACAGATTTGCTGATGTCAATAGCAAAGAAATATAAGCTAGAGTTCTTGAACTCCAGGAGTCCCTAGAGGGGACTAGGGTAGTTGGGGAACCAAGACAGACGCATAATGAATACTTGAGTAAGAATACAAACATTTTTAGGGACAAAGGAATAGTAAGGATAATGAATGCTATGGGAGTTTGTAGAAGACATCAGGGCTGACAGAGTGTCCAGGGAAGGCCTTGAGGAGAAGGAAGGACTTGAACAGGGCCCTGAAGGGGTCAGCTTTAGAGGGGGAGGGAGGGCATTTCAGGCAGTAGGAAAAGCACAAACCACAGCTCCTGTCTGGGAATGAATATCCTGTATTTGGAAGATGTGAGGAGAACAACATCAAAGGAAGGGGTTATCTATTGGGAAGCAGTGCGAGCTAAGATCAGATAGTATACTAGTCCATTTCTAAGATGCTCTGTCTCTGTTTCTGTCTGTCTCTCTCTGTCTCTGTCTGTCTCTGTCTCTGTCTCTCTTTGTCTCTGTCTCTCTCATCTCTCTGTGTCTCTCTTTGTGTGTGTCTTTGTCTCTTTGTGTCTCTCTCTATGTATCTCTCTGTTTCTATCTCTCTCTGTCTCTGTTTCTCTGACCTTCTGTCTCTCTGAATCTCTGTGTCTGTTTCTCTGTCTCTCACTGTGTTTCTCTCTGTTTCTTTCTTTCTCTCTCTGCTTCTGTCTGTCTCTCCCTTCTTCCCTTTCTCTCCTCCTCCCCACCCCAGGGAACTTACCAATATTCAATTTATTGATGTTCAGTCAAAAGAGAAACAGCCTAGACAGAGGACTGGTTTGTTGACTCTGGAGGCAGAAGACCTGGGCTCATATCCTTTCTCTGATGCTCACTATCTATGTGACCTTGTGCAAATAACTTAACTTCTCTAGGTCTCAGTTTCCTCATATTTAAAACAGAGGGGGAGGGGTTGGATCACAATTAAGCACATAGTAGGTGCTTAATAAATGTTTATCCACTGGACATTTGGGACTCCTTAAAAGGATTTCCAAAATGGATCCAGATTAACCAGCAAAGGCTTCTTACATTTCAGATGTACTAGAGTCACTTAATAACCCTTACTTTGTTTCTCATTTGTAAAAGAAGGATGATATTATTTGCAATACCTCCATCAGAGGGTTATTGTGAGCATCAAACTAGATAGTGTATGTAAAATCAGTTGCACCTATGATATCTTGTGAGTTCCCAGTTATCTAACTACACACCAAGGTGCCCCCATCAACTCCTCACTCTCTCTCACTCTGCCTCCAATCCAAACTGTTGCCTGGTCCTGTCACGTCTCTCCTAGAAGTCCCCTTCTCTCTTCTGATGCTTCTGCCCCTGCAAGCCCTCATCACCTCATACCTGCACTGCTGAAATAGTTTGCTGGCTGTTTTCCTTTTCTTGCTTCCAGTCTCTCTGAGCTCCAGTCTACCACTCAGATGTCAAATTGATCTTCCCAGAGTGCACATCTGATTATGTCACCCTTTTTATTCAATAAACTCCAGGGGATTGTGATTCCCCTGTTCCCTAGAACCTGCCTATAGCTAAGTCTGGAGAGGCTGATCACAATTTGGACAGTTTCACAAACCAGGGCCTTAGTTTCCTCATCTGTAAAATGAGGGGGTTGGATTTGGTGGCCTCTGGGGTCCCTTCCGGCTCTACATTTATTATACTATGATCCAATTTTCATCACGTGGTGATGAGTTTTTTGGCTTTAGCAATTCCCAAGAACCATCTCCTAAGATGTGGAGGAGTCCAGCCCCCATCATTGGAAGTAGCAGCCGCACAAACAAAAGCTCTGTTCCTGGAAGTCTTGAAAAAGATTGTGATTTACTGTCCACTCTGACAAGGTGGGCACAAAATTCTCTCCAAGCAAAGCAAGGTGGACTTTGGCATCCAAGGACAAATGGGCTTAGGCATTATAATTGGCAAAATGTGTTTGGTCCTTGTCTTTTACATTCCATCATAGTGATTTTATTCAGCCAACAAAAACTTATTTATTTAAAACATATTTTAATCTTCACTAATAGGCAGCATTCTGAGCCAAAGTCCATGGCCAGAACCCATTTGAGGTGTGACTGAAGCCATTTCTGAAAGTCCTCAGACTGATAGACTCCCTAAGTACTATGAAAAATCACAGGGTTGTCTGTTCAGAGCTGGATGTGATCTGAGAGGCCACTTGAGTACCATTGCTCATTTTATAGATGAAGACATTGAGGCCTGGAGAGGTTAAGTCATAAGAATGGCTAACATTTATATAGCATTTTAAGGTTTGCAAAGTGTTTTTACATATATACAGGGTGTCCCTAAAATCTGGACACATAGGAAATCTCATTAACTATGCATATTTTCGAGAAATGAAATGAATGAAATTTTCAACAATATTTTATTTAAATAGCATAAATTTTAGACATGACAATTTTATGTGGAATAAAATCTTTCATTAACTACTGGGGACTATCTTCCATATTAATAAGATTAATTTGATTTAATTAATTAATGAGATTTTCTATGTGTCTCCTATGTCTTTCTATGTCTTCCTATGAAATGGCATTTGTGATAATTAAATAAAAGGTTGTTGAAAATTTCATTCATTACATTTCTTGAAAATATACATAGTTCATGAGATTTCCTATATTTCCAGACTTTAGGGATACCCTGTACATTACTGCATTTGATCCTCATAATACTCCTGTGAAGTCAGTACTCTGACCTCATGTGATAATAGCATACTATTATTACCCCCATCTTACAGGTGGAAAAACTGATGCCTAGAGAGGTTAAATGACTTACCCAGAATTACACACCTAGTAAGTATTTCATGCAGAATTTGAATACAGATCTTCCTGACTCCAAGTTCAGTGCCCTATAGCTATGAAGAATGGTCTTCAATATCAGTTCCACTGGACCTTGCCATCCATCCATCCATCCATTGTACTCTCAGGACCTTCAGTCTTTTTTATCTACCCTGTAGTTGAACCATCCTCTATGTAATGTTCTCACAATTAGAAAGTGAGGACTATCTCACTTTTAAAATTTATTTTCATAGCAATTATTAGCATAGTGATTGGCCCATAATAAGCCATTAATAAATAAAAGCCTTTCCTTCCTTCCCTCCCTACCCTTCCCTTCCTTCTTTCTCTCATTCCCTCTCTCTTTCCCCCCTCCCTCACTTTCTTCTTTCCTTTCCTTCCTTCCCTCTCTTTCTGTTTTTCTTTTCTTCTCCTCCCCTTCTTCATCCTCCTTTCCTTCTCTGCTTTCCTCCTTTCCTCCCTCCCTCCCTTTCTTTTTTCTTTCTTTTCATTAGGCCATACTGACTCTGCCTGCTAAGAATTTTGATAAGAGATTGTCCTCCAAATGTGACTTCAGAATGTAGTTAATCTGGGGGAAAAAAAAACTAGGTATGCAATCACTTGGGAAAGATTCTGCAAACTCTAAAAAAATTCCAATTCCTGAGCAAGGCTGTTGTTTGTCCTTTGCTTTTGCAGATGACCAATGGCATCATGGGTGGTGTCGTGACTCACTCATGGATTGGATTTAAGTGAGGCAGAGTTGCACAAAGTCATCAGCCTCACTCTCTTTCAGAATCATTGAAGTCCAGTGACAAGACAAAGGTCAAGATGACTGGCAATGGCCTGGGATGCAGTGGATGACCTTGGCATTGATATCTGACCAGGCACTAAGCAATCCACAGTGCCTACTTCAGTTGTCTTCATGGCCATTGGAAAGAATTATTTTCATCTGTCCATTCTGCAGGGAGAAGTCCTTACATTCTTGGGGTAAACAGTACCCTAATTCACCTATGGGTTTGAGGCCTGCCAGTTACCCTCAACCTGGTCTAGCCCATCTGCCAAGAAAGTTTTACCCATGTATGGCTGCTGCACATGTACAACTTCTTGGAGCCACAAGTGAGAGGTGGGTAAATCAGCACCAAAGGTGGATGAGCAACCCTGAAAAGGTCTCAGCAGCCCCCACACCAGAGGGGCATAGATAGATGGAGTTCTAGTCCAATACTCCTCTTGAAGACAGTAGGGTGAACACCCAGTCTTATTTGTCCTAATAATCACCATGGAGGTGGAAGTCTCATTTTCCCTTGGAGATGAAGAGTCATTCTAGATCTCATCCATCTAAACATATACATGCCACACCAGCTGCCCTGTATCCCATTGGCCCATTCCAAATCTACAACACTTTTATATGCAAAGTGAAATAGATAAATACATTCATAACTTAGATGCTTTTTTAGCTCCATCTTATCCCTCCCTCCTAGCAAAATATAGTTCAACTGAAATATGTATATAACTAAACCAAAAATGTATAACCTCTGGAAGACGTTCTTGAATTATACACATATTTGGTTTAAGTTTCTGCTTTGCTTTTGTCCACTAGGTACAGTCTGAGAGAGGAGATCTTGAGTTGTGATAGCTCCTAAGTCTCATTCTGGTGAAGAGTTTGGTTTGAGGGAAGAGCCTTTCCCAGGTAAATCAATGCCAATTGGGATACATAGGTATAAATAAAAAAAGAAGAGTTGATACACTTCATCTCCCCATCTCATTCCTTATCATTTTAACAGTAAATGCTTAACTAAATCAGTGGTTGTTGATATATATATATTAGATTGGCTAATATGATAGAAAAGGAAAATGACAAATGCTGGAGGGGATATAGGAAAACTGGGACATTAATGCATTGCTGGTGGAGTTGTGAATTGTTCCAACTATCCTGGAGAGCAATTTTGAACTATGCCCAAAGGGCTACAAAACTATGCATACCCTTTTTCTCAGCAATGCCACAATTTTTTCACTTTCTTTTTTTATGGCTTATATGGCAATATGTTTTTCACTATTGATATCATTTCTTTTCTTCACAACGGGTGGGGGAGGGATGGAGAGAAGGAAGGAGAGAAATTGGAACATATTTTAAAAAACTTAAAAATAAATAAAGCTTTTTTAAAAGAAAAAATAAATTGACGATTGTTTGGGGAAAGAGGTGGTAGCTTTGTGGTAAATCAGCATTTGTAGTAGGCAAGAAAAGAGGGCCCATATACAAAATTTCAAATGAGATTTATTGAAGGATATTGTTTGCAACTGACCATAGCCTCAAGAGACCCAGAGATAGAGAATACTGGAAGTCGTTAAACGTGTATCTGAAGGTGAGATTCTATATGCTGACAGACTGCCTACCATGTAGTGTCAGTATATGAGTGTAGTAACAACAAAGTTATCTCAGCTTTCCTCCCTCCACTTTTTGTAAATGGGAAAGGTCCCAATTTTGATGTGAACAGGATGTTGTTGGGGTTTTAAAAGGCAAAGACTGGTAAGGAAAGCAAAGTGTTATTGGTTACCTCTACTCCCAATTCTATGTTTTAGTACTATTTGATCATTTTATTGAGCGTATATTGAGCATGTTTAAGAGGGTGAAGGAGGGAAAATAGGAAGAAAGAAAGGCTTCTAATTCACCCCATGGCTGACTTATAAAATTCATTGGGTCTGTTTTTATTGCCTTGGCTGGTCTGGGAAAATTTGTCTTGACTTTACCAAACCCCTCCAAAGGGACAGTTTTTGTTGATGTTTATTTGCTCAATTGTGTCTGACTCCTCATGATCCCATGGACCATAGAGTGCCAGGTCCTATCCTTCACTAGCTCCCAAAGTCTAAGCTCATGCTCTTAGCTTCTATGAGATTATCTATCCATGTCATCCTCTGCCATCCCTTTCTCCTTTTACCTTCAATCTTTCCCAACATCAGGGTCTTTTCCAATGAGTCCTGTCTTCTCATTATGTGGCTAAAGTATTTAAGCTTTAGCTTCAGTGTTTGTCCTTGAGTTTTAATGTTCAAAAAATACAAGTGTAACTGGTGCCCCTGCATTGTCCTTTTATCTATTTGAATTATTGTTAATATATCCACCTTGGGTCCATCCCAGAAAAAAATAATGATGATTTGAAGAGAGTGAATGGTAGCCTGAATGCTGAGGATCACCCCTCAGTGCTCTCACTGGGAGTTTTGTCTTAGATTGTAACCATTATTTTCCCTCACTCTAGTGCAAGTCCTTGAGACGATGGAGATGGGGAGGTGGGAGCTTTGAGAATGGACATGCAGAGCATGCACTATATAAGAGGACAGAACCATGAAAAATCATGAGTGAACTGCACTGGATACTTCCTTTCTCCCCTACCCTCTACCCTTGAGATTCAAACCTTTCCTCTTCCAGTCCAGCCGCTCCATTTGGATTGGGAACCAAGACAAAGAAGGGGGCCATGTGGCCACTGCTGGGCATAGCTGTTACTGCTAGTGAGCCCTATATGCTGTCTTCTGTGATTAGGGCTGGTGAATGAGGAAGCTTAGACCAGAGACATGAGAGACATAGTAACAGGACCAGATGGGCAACTGTTGGGATCGCGCAACAATTGCTGAGAAGGTGAGGAGACATCTACACTTGCCCCACTTCTTGATTTGTAGAGGTAAGCCTAGATAGGTTCCAGACAATCAAACCTTTTTTTCCCTTTATTTTCCCCTGACATTCAGGGGATGGGAGACAGGTTATGTGGAATGTTCTCTCTGAGTTCTTGCAAGAAAAAAATAGGAAGAGGCTTTCGGAGATGGTGACAGCCAATACTCCATGAGGAAAATGCTTAACAATCTTCTTGCATTTGGCAAGAGAGCTAACCAGGCAACACCAGGCTGAGGCCACCAGGGCTGTCGACCTTTGCCAGCCTCTGTTCTCTACCTGTCCTCATGGATTGCCTTGGGTTCATTGCTCTGGGGTTGCCTGTTTCCTCAGCTGGGAAACACGGCTCCCTAGTGTTCCAGTCCCACCCCTGCCTAGGATTCCTGAATTCTAAAAAGAATTCTACTTTTGACTCCAGGTTGAAGAGTCTTCCTTAGTAGAAAAGACTGAAAAAAAAAGTACCCAGAGCACAAAAATGAATCAAATGAAACGAGTAGTTTTGTTCCCTCCCAAGAAGGGAACTGCTAAGCAATAATCATAGAGTGATTGCAATCAGTAAGAGGCAAGCCTTGTTGAGACCTTTGCTCATTAGCTATTTTATGTTTCATCTCCACTAAGCACAGCCCAATAAAAGCCAAGCAGACTCTTTTCTTTTCTTTCCCCCCCCTTTTCTTTTCTTCCCAGTGGTTTCTCTTTCTGTGTGGGTGACTTTTTTGTTCTTTGGCCAGTCTCTAAAATCCTGATGCTCTGGTGCTCTGGAAGGGGGGATGCCAGCTGGCTTTTGAGCTCTCACGAGGCCTTATACCAAAGGAAAGAAGAATCAAATGTGAAACATTCCCTTCCCAGGCACAGACTTGACTGAGAGATGATGTATCCCCCTCACTGGCTCTTGGGAGCTCAAAGGATCATCCTTACATCTTGAGGCCAACAGGAAGGAAAGGCTTGAGGGGCAGGGATGTCCAGGGTCAGCTAGGTCAGCGGCCAATTAAGGTAGATGGGAAATAATAAGAGTTATCTTCACCTGCTCTGAAGGGTGAGGGTCTTCCATCCTAAGGGGTAATATATACTATTTTGCTATATTTAACAGATTATATGTTTTCAAAAAGTGGATTGCCTGTGTAATAATATAGATGTGGGGGGTCATGAGTGAGAAGGGGAGATCCAAGAAGCAGAGATGGGAGGTTGAATCTCAGAGGCTTCTTAGTTTTCTAATAGTTTAGAATGGTATTTGATTTTTATACACTTTTCAGAGCCAGCAAAGATTTCCTTCTTCCCTGTTCTTTTCCAAAAGGAAGCTTGGTGGTTTTGTGTAGCTTGTATACAAGCACAGAGATTTTCCTCACTGGTTAATTAATTAAAGTGTCAACCTGTCTCCTGTAGGTTTGCAGGATTTGAACTTGGTTCAGGCTGTTTTTGCAGAACCTCTAAGATAAATTGAAAAACATATTAGGTGTATAACCTGCCCATACACACACTCCTACAATGTTAGCCAAAGGGACAAAGGCAGCTAGAAGTTTGCAAGGTGGCACAGTGGAGAGAGTTGCAGAGCCTAGAGTCAGAAGACCTGAGCTCAAATTTGGTTTGAATATTTACTAGGTGTGACCCTGGGCAAGTCACTTAACTTGTCTGCCTCAGTTTCCTCACTTGTAAAATGAGGATAATAATTATACTTATCTCTCAGGATTGTTGTAAAGATCAAGCGAGATAACAATATTTATAAAGTGCTTATTACAGTGCCTCATAGTCACTCAATAGTTGGTTACCAATCATCCTGACCTATGTCTTTTTTTTTTTTTTTTGCTTTTTGGAGGGGTGAAGGCAAGGTAATTGGGGTTGTGACTTGCCCAGTTTCACACAGCTAGTAAGTGTTAAGTGTCTGAGGCCTGATTTGAACTCAGGTCCTCCTGATTCCAGGGTCTGTGCTCTATTCACTGTGCCACCTAGTTGCCCCCTGACCTATGTCTTTCCAGTGGGCTCCCATGACACTGGAGGCGGGAGTGAGGTTGATGACACTGCACAGCCCTGCCTCACTTAAATCCAATTCACTTGCAAGTCAACCCTCCTGATGTCATTGGTCCTCTTCAAGAACAAAGAATGAACAACACCAATAACACAAAACAAGTTCTTTTTTAAAAAATACAAGATAGATGCTCATATTGGCTTCTACATTTAATCATTTGCAACATGTTATTTTGATTGAAGCATGTGAAGAAAATTCAGCCTCACATAGCTATGGAGTTGGAAAAGGGAAAAGACAAAAAAATATCTTAATGTTTATTATGAAAATAGCTTTGATCTAGAGAACCCCTTGAAAGGGTTTTGGTGACTCATAGGGGTCTATAGGTCACACGTTGAGAACCACTGCATTACATAATAACCCATGTAATAAAGACCAAGTGAGACAGTATTTCTGAAAGTACTTTAGAAACCATAGTTATATAAATATGAAACATTATTATTATAAATGGTTACTTCTCTACCACCCCCATAGCCACCAAGAATCAGAAACAGAAAAAAGTCCCTTTGCAGAATGCTCAAAGGGTGTTGTAGAGGAACATGGTGGATATGAGTAGGCTATTGTACCTCACCTTCCTCTCCCCCCTAAAAAATTGTTCAGAAGAAGTGGTGTAAAAGATATCATCAGAGAGATATATCAGAGACCAAAAAATGAGAGGGGCCAGGCATGTAGCTAGAGCAAGTGATCCCTGATTAACAGCCTCTGTGCTCCATTCCACAATGTCCCTACCCCTGCTCTATACGATCTCCTTATTTTCTTAAAACATTTGATTTTCTTCTATGTAACCAACAGCCCATTTAAAAGAAGCAGGTCTTTGGGACATAAAATGTCTTCCCTTCTAGAGAGAATATCCAATAGTCTTATTTGGTGATGTTCTTGGTCCCTTCAGTAAGAAATGTTTAAGCATATACAATGAATTTTTTAAAAATTAAATTGAATTAAGAAATTCTGGTGGTGGAATTCACCATTATCATCACCATCAAAAATGAACTCTTTGGTGTCTATGAATCAGAACCACATGGAAGGTGTGATTCAACTGAGTTAACATGTTTATTTTTTATGTACTGTGTTTACTGCCATTTTAGGCCCTTGGGATGGGGAAGAGGAATGGAGGAGAACAGGAAGTTATCACTAGAAGGCAATGAGGGAAATGAAATGACATTTGCCACCAGAAGAACCAGTTTTCCAACATTAAGTGAGGAGAGAGAAGGAAATGAATATTGATTAAGTGCCTACCACATGCCAGATACTGTTCTAAGCATTTTACAGATATTATTGAATTTGATACCATCTGGGAGGGAGGCCTGGAGCATTCACACCTACATCAGGCAGTGTGGTTTTTATAGCTAGAAGCTGGACAGAGAAGCACAAAATCCTGGGTTCATTTCCCACCTCCATCATTCCTTCCCCTCCAAGATCTTTTTTTTTTTTAAGAGGCCATTTTGAAAGCCTTAATCACTGAATGGGTGCTGCCTCAGTCAAACTGAGAATTGTTAAAGACCTTAGCTTGAAAATTCCAACATCTCCCACTACGTCCTGGGCCATCTCCAATCGTCCAGATATATGTCTGGTCAATAGACCCAGATGGTGCCGGAGGAGAAAGTGAGGCTGGTGACTCTGCACAGCCCTGCCTCACTTAAATCCCATTCACGTGCATGTCATGGCATCATCTTCCTGATGTGTGGTCCTCTTCTAGAACAAAGGACAGAAGCAAGCAAGCAGCAGCAAAGTTTTATGACAAACCATGAAGCACGGCATAAACCTTGCTCACTTATAGTACAATGCCACTAACCAAATATCTGTAACCTTAGCTAAAGATTGTTTTTTCCCACATAATAATAACCCATATTTATATGATGGTGTAAGGCTTACAAAATGCTTTCTTCACAATAACCTCACAATGTATGTAGATGATACAAGCATCACTATTCCCATTTTACAAAGGAAGACCCTGAGGCTCAGAGAGTTTAGGCTGTGTGCTCAATCACACAGCTAGAAAGTGTCTAAAGTCGCATTCACATCCAGGCCTTCTTAATCTAAGCCTAGAGATCTTTCTACTCTACCAAGGCATATATCATGGTTCACACCTCTCTGAATAAAATAGTTCCTTTAATTCTAGCAATAATACTTTCAGGTTACTGGAGAAGATGGCTTAACTCTAACACAATCCACCATTTACATAATCACTTTGATCAGTTCTCTAATTCTGTATGCGTGGAGGATAATAACTAAGTTGGAATGGCCTTTATGATTCCTGAGCTCTCAGGAAGAAGTGAGCAGCCTGAACCCAGAGGGGAATCCTTATGTCACCCTGTTACCTTGAAGTGAAATCAGAGGAGCTCACAGATATTTGGGATCTTTGACCTTTGGGATCCAGTCTCCTCATTTAGCAGATAAGGAAACTGAGGTCCAGAGAAGTGGAGTGATTTGCCCAAGGTCAACTGGCAAGGTGGAAGGAGCAATGGACTTGAAGTAAGGGAACCTGGCTTGAATCCTGGTTGAAGTAATTAGGAAACAGAATAGAGAGAGTACTGAAGTTGGGGCCAGGAAGTCCTGAGTTCAAATCTGCCTTCAGACACTTACTAGCTGTGTGACCCTGGACAAGTCCCTTAGTCTCAGTTTCCTCATCTGTAAAACAGGGATGATAACAACATCAACCTCATAGGGTCGTTGTGATAATACTGAGATAATAATTGTAAAGCACTTACCTGGCACATAGAAAGCACTATATAAATGTTAGCAATTATTATTACTGTTACCATTACTTTGTAACATCGGAGATGTCACTTTATCCTTATGGACCGTGGTTACTTCATCTACAGGACAAAATAATCTCTAAGATTTCTACAATTTTATGATTCTTTGTTTAAGTAGCAGGGCCAGAGTTGAATGTCTGACTAGCTGAGATGTTAGAGGACGTCTGGGAGAGATTCAGCTATGCATCCTCACAGAGGAGCATCAAAGGGACCATTTCTGGATTTTATCAAACTGACTTGTGTCCTGAAAATGCAATTGTGGGTTTGTTGGGTATTGCTGAGACTATGTTCCAATAGGAAAATTTGCTTTTTTTGATGCATCTAAAATTCTGTATTGTATAAATAAATGGGGTAGTTAGGTGATCTGGCCTGGAGCTGGTAAAGCTCATCTTTCTGAGTTCAAATCTGAGCTTAGCTGCTTACTAGCTGATCAAGCATTTCATCTAAACACTCTGAGCCTCAGTTTCTTCCTTTGTAAAACAGGAATAATGTTGCTTGTATTTTCTACCTACATTGTGAGGTTATTGTGAAGAAAGGATTTTGTAAGTCTTGAACCATCATATAAATGTGGGTTTTTATTGTGTGGAAAAAGACCAATCTTTAGCTAAGGCTACAGATTAGTGACTGACAGGTTAGTGACTGGGCAAGTCACTTCACCCTGTTTGCCTCAGTTTCCTTATCTGTAAAATGAGCTGGAGAAGGAAATGGAAAACTGCTGTAGTGTCTTTGCCAAGAAGACCTCAAATAGGGTCACAAAGAATTGGACATGACTGAAACTGACTGAACAACAAAATAACCATAAACGTAGCTGGTACTTGTATTTTGGAATTGTTGTTCACAACGGTTAGTCCCTGGAAACCCTACAAGAAAGAGTATTTCAATGTCCTGCAGGGAGCCTCTCCTGCTCAGTTATTTGAAAAATAAAAAACAAACAAACAAAAAACCCCCAGAACATTAGAGGGCTGTGGATTGTTTTAAAAAAGAGTATGTAGGCTTTACTCAAGAGAAGATAAAAGGAACAGTTACCCAGATGCTTAAATTAGATTTGACATCATTACTAAACAGACGTGAGGTTACCAGGGAGAGCAGAGTGTAGGGGATGTGACTTGGGGTGAAGGGAGGCCACGATGGAGGAGGGTACCAAGAGAAGACCTAGGGAAGAGGAAGGACAGAAGGTTCCCACTCATCACCAGTCTGATGGAGTACTGGGGATCACCCTTCAGGTGAGGTGTGCCTCATTTGCTCTCTTAGTGGGAGGACCACAGTCCATCAGGATTATAACACTCAATCCACTCCCTCACCCACACCTACTCTATCCTATCTGGCATCATCATGCCCACCCCCACTTCAGGATCACCAATTCTCATTCAACCAAGGAACTTGTTTAGATGATGGCATAGCCTAAAGAGTATTTCCACATTAATCTGGTCATAGATACTTACTAGCAACTGTCTCCTGCAAAAAAAATAATAAAACAAACAACCCAACAACCAAAAAACCTCAAACCTCCAAACCAGCCAGTTGGCAACCCTTCGGATTATCCATGATGCCCAGTGATAGCAGAGCTCTGGAAATATCCAGGCAGCAGGGAGTCTATAATTAGAAGCAATCTTCTAACTAGGGCCATGCTCTAGTTCCTTGGATTTTCCATGATTTTCTTATATCTGCATCAGCAATCTTCTCCACTGGCATGGTTAATCTTACATTTAGGGCAGCTAGATGATGCAGTGGACAGAGTGTGGGACTGGGAGTTAGGCAGACTAATCTTCCTGAGTTCAAATCAGACCTCAGACACTTACTAGCTGTGTGACCCTGGACAAATGTGGTCACGCAGAGTCAGATACGACTAAAAACAACTGAACAACAATGAAATAACAACTCAACCACAATAAAAAAAATTACATTTACATGATTTTGGCTGTTTTTGCTTTTAGGAGGGGAGAAGGCAGGGCAATTGGGGTTAGGTGACTTGCCCAAGGTCACACGGCTAGTAAATGTTAAGTGTCTAAGGTCAGATTTGAACTCAAGTCCTCCTGACTCCAGGGCTGGTGCTCTATTCACTGTGCCACCTAGCCGCCCAGAGGTATATTGATCTTACAATCAACTGGCTCTAATAATTAAATTGAATATACAAATGTGTTTGTACACATGCACACACATACACACACTCTTTGATCCTTCAATAACACTATGGGACTCCCTTCAACAGTGCACATGGCAACCCATCCAACCCTTTATGTCCAGAGTGACAGTTATCCACGTCTGCCCATAAATCTTCCACAGGTCCTTCCTTCCAAATCTCCTGATACTATGTAGTTACCAATGGAGCACAGGAGCTATCTCTTATTTAATAATAACAATGATGATAAATATGTAGCACTTTAAGGTTTGCAAAGCACTTCACAAATATCTCATTTGATCCTTACAACAACCCTTGGAAGTCAGTGTGGTTTTTATCTCCATTTTACAGCTGAGGAAACAGGTAGATAGGGTCAAGTGACTTGCCCAGGGTCACACAACTGGTAACTGTCTGAGGATGAATTTGAACACAGGTCTTCCTGATTCCAAGACCAGAGCTCTATCCCCTGTGCTGCCTTCTTGTCTCTCAACTACATACTTTCAATTATTCTCATTACATGATTGACCCACCTTCTTTCCTGGTCATATGTTTCTTTGATATCTTTGAGGTCAATTCATCTGCACAATTTTTGGTTAACAATGTGACACAGTCCTATTCTGGCATTGTCTATTACCCTCTGATTGACCTGCAACTGTAATTTTGGAGAGACTGTGTTCTTCAATGACTTTTAGCCAAACAGCATCAGCGGAAGAACACTAATGTTAAAAAGATGGGCCTTTAGAGAGAAGTTCCAGGTTGTAAAAAGTAATGAGCAATTTCCCAGGGGCCATACAGGGCACTCTTCTAATTTTGTATTCATTTCTGGTTCCTGTTCATTGTTCATCCAAGATATCTCTCTCAGACACATGTATTGATGAATTAGTTCCATGGGTTATTTGACCTACTGTGAAAAACAGTCATTTTCAATTCACTTGGTTTTTTTCTATGTGGATACATATGAAAACTGTTCTTTTTTAAATTAAATTTTATGTTTATTTTTAGTTTACATCATTCATTTCCACAAGATTTTGAATTACAAATTTTCTTCCCATATTTCCCCTACCCACCTCCCCAAAACAGTGATCCCACTGTTTAACCCCTGCCCCAATCTGCTGTCTGTTATATCCTTCTCCATGCCCTCTCGGACTTTCCAGTAGGGCAAGATGGTTCTCTATGCCCCAGTGCCTAAATATATATATATATATATATATATATATAACATTTGAATTCCAGATTCTTTCCCATCCTCCATCATCACCCACCCTTACTGGGAAGATAAGCAATTCAATATAGGTTGTACATGTATAGCTATGCAAAACATTTCCATATTATGAAAGACTGACTATATTTCCCTCCATCCTATCCCACCCCCCACTTGTTCTATTCTCTACTTTGATCCCGTCCCTTTTCAAAAGTGGGTGCTTCCAACTTCCCTCCCCCCAACCTGCTCTCCCCTCCATCATCCCCCCTCTCATCCCCTTCCTTCCTACTCTCCTGTAGGGTGAGATACCCTATTTAGTGTGTATGTCATTCCCTCCCTAAGCCAAATTCAATGAAAGTAAGGTTGACTCATTCCTTTTTTTCCTTCCTGTTCTTCCCTTCCATTGCCTCTTCTATATGAGATAGTTTACCCCATTCTGTCTCTCCCCATCTCCTCTCATTATATTCCTCTCTCACCTCTCAATTTCATCTTTTAAGTATCATCCCTTCCTATTCAATTGGTCTTGTGCCCTCTGTCTATGTATACCTCTACACATATATACACACACTCACATATGTATTCATACATCCATATACCCTCCTATGTAGACATATATATATATATATATATATTATACACATTTCTATTCCCTCCAACTATTCTCATACTGAGAAAAGTTTCATAACTTACAATTATTGTTTTTCTATGTAGGAACGTAAATAGTTCAACTTTTATAATTTCCTTATGGTTTCTTTTCCCTGTTTACCTTCTCATGCTTCTCTTTTTCTTGTATCTGAATGTCCAATTTTCTGTTCAACTCTGGTTTTTTCATCATGAATGCTTAAAAGTTCTCTATTCCATTGAATGACCATATTTTCCCCTAAATACTCAGTTTTACTGGGTAGGTGATTCTTGGTTTTAATTCTAGCTCCTTTGATATCCAGAAAATCATTTTCCAAACCCTTTGATCCTTCAGTATAGAAGCTGCCAGATCCTGTGTTATCCTGATTGTGTTTCCACAATATTCAAATTATTTCTTCTCGGCTGCTTGTAATATTTTCTCCTTGATCTGGGAACTTCGGAAACAGGCTATAATATTTCTAGGAGTTTTCTTTTTGGGATCTTTTTCAAGAGGTAATAGGTGGATTCTTTCAACCTCTATTTTGCCCTCTGGTTCTAAAACATCAGGGCAATTTTCCTTGAGAATTTCTTGAAGGATGATTTCTAGGTTCTTTTTTTGATCATGGCTTTCAGGTAGTCCAATACTTTTAAGATTATCTCTCCTGGATTTATTTTCCAGTTCAGTGGTTTTTCCAATGAGATATTTCACATTGCCTTCTATTTTTTCATTTGTTTGGATCTGTTTAATAGTATCTTGATTTCTCACAAAGTCACTAGCTTCCATTTGCTCCAATATAATTCTGAAAGAATGATTCTCTTCAGTGAGCTTTTGAGAATATTTTTCCATCTGGCAAATTTGGCTTTTTAAGTCATTCTTTTCCTCATTACCTTTTTGAACCTCTTTTGCCATTTGAGTTAGTCTATTTTTTAAGGTGCTGTTTTCTTCAGTCAGGTTGTTGACTCTCTTTTCATGATTTTCTTGCATCATTCTCTTTTCTTTTCCCAATTATTTCTCCACTTCTCTTAATTTGGTTTTCAAAATCCTTTTTAAGCTCCTCTATGGCCTGTAACCAGTTCATATTTTTCTTGAAAGCTTTTGGTACAGGAGTTCTGACTTCATTGTCTTCCTCCTGTTCCATGCTTCGATTCTTTTTGTCCCCAGAAAAGGAGTCTGAAGTTGGATTGCTGTGCTTGCTTTGCTTTCCTTTGCCTGCTCATGTTGCCACTCAATTACTTGACTTTTGGACTTTTTGCCATAGTAAAACTCTGCTACCAGAAACAGGAGCTTTATCCCAGACTCTGGGGTTTTCTCAGCTGCTGGAGCTATTAGTTGGCTGCCCTCTCTGAAGCCTCCACATGCTCTGGCTCACTGGTCACACACCCCAGGAACCCCACCCTAGACAGCGATCCAGGTCCAAGCAGATTAAAGCAAGAGCAATTACCCCTCAGACTGGTGGCTTGGTCCCCCTACAATCTGTGGGCCAGGAGCTCTGAAGCAGCCACATGGCAGCCCACAGCGCATCAGCCACTTCTCCATCTAGGGGCAGAGGCCAGAGTGTACTCCCAGACTCCCTGTTCCTAAAGTTCACACTGAACTCTCACTTTGTCCTTAGCATCTATGTGTTGATAATTCTGGAAATCACCACAGATGCTGGTGATCCTCTCTCCCTAAGTCCCTCCAACTGGTGGCTGGTCATGGCTGCCCTGAGGCTAAAACCTGGGGCTCATGCGGGGCTGGGCTCTGCTCCCAGAGTGCTGCACTGGCCCCTTTCTGCTGGCCTGCTGGGCTATCTTCAGTGGGAGGTAGTTTCTCTCTGTCACTTTGTGGGTTCTGTAGCTCTAAAGTTTGTTTAGAGTAATTTTTTACATGTATTGGAGGAGGTGGAAGTGGGAGCCATGTAGAAGTCCTGTTTCTACTCCACCGTCTTAACTCCACCCCAAACTCTTCTGAGTGCTTTTGGATCTCATTTATATGCTCTAGAAATGTACTGGGGCTAGAGTAGGTCTGGAGAATTATAGTCCAAATGTGTGACCATTAGGTCAGCTGTGAATTTTGATCACATATGTGATCAGCAGCATCAGATCAAAGTTTATAAGATCATAGATCTAGAACTAGAAGGACCCTCAGGAGATAACTAGTACAATCCCTTCATTTTACTGATAAGAAAACTGAGGACTAGGGAAGTTAAGTGACTTGCCCAAGGTCATGCAACTATCCTCTCAACACCGGTGACAGGATTTGAACCTAGATTCTCCAACTCCAGAGTCTGTGCTCTCCCCACACTACTGTGCCCCATTGCCATCCAAGGCATACCTCTCTGTATAGGTGACATTAAATAAAAAAGGAATATTTTTAAAGTAGAGTATTAAGTAGAATACATTGGGAAATTTTTGCTTGTGTACTTTGCAAGAAGCCTTGTTATAAAAGGGACTCATCCTATAAGATTATATGTGAGGCATTAAGGTACTCTTGGTGGAACTGTGAATTGATCCCATCATTCTAGAAAACAATATGGAGGGGCAGTTAGGTGGCTCAGTGAATAGAGCACTGGCCCTGGAATCAGGAGGACCTGAGTTCAAATCCAGCCTCAGACACTTAACACAAAACTAGCCATGTGACCTTGGGCATGTCACTTAACTCAAACTGCCCCACCTTCCCCCATTCAAAAAGCCAAAAAGAAAAAAAAGAAAAAGAAAACAATATGGAACTGTTCTCAGAAGTTACTAAATTATGAATACTCTTTGACCCAGCATACCAATACTACACCTATTCTCCAAAGAGATCAAAGAAAGAAAGAAGAAAAGGATTTATATGTACGTACATTTGTACATATGTGTGTATCAGTTCTTTTTATGGTGAAAGAACCAGAAACTAATGGGGTGTCCATCAATTGGGGAACAAATTATAGCACATGAATGCAATGAAATATTATTGTGTTATTGCTGCTGTTTGTTCTACGTGTTTCAAAGAGGACCAATGACATCATGGGTGATGGCTTGACCTGCAAGTGAGTTTTTCTAATTTCCATGAAGGCAGCTGAAACAGGTGCTTTGGAGCTCTAAGAGCTTGCTCAGACATCAAAGGTGCCAAGGTCATCCCTGCATCCTGGGCTACTGCCAGTCATCCTGACTTTTGTACTGCCACTGGATTGGGAAGACTCAAGAAGAGAGAGTGAGGCTTATGACTTTGTGCAACAACAATTCAATTCACAAATCCAATTCACATGCAAATCAAGATATCACCCATGTGTCTTTTTATAAAAGAAAGAAGAAAAGGATTTATATGCTAAAAAAGTTTTTTTATAGCACGTCTTTTTATGGTGAAAGAATTAGAAACTAAGGGTCCAGACTTATATGAGAGAATAAGCACTCCTGGCCAGCATTAACTTTTTGGAAAAGAAAGAGGATTGCTTTTATGGTTACAGAAGAAACCAGTGGAGCATCAGGGTACTCTAAGCCATGAAATGAGGGAGCAAGGGAACTGATTTTGCCCTCTTCTATTCCTGGGACGGCTAGGTGATACAATGGATAGAGCACTGGGTCTGTAGTCAGGAAGACTAATGTCATCATTCAAATCTGGCCTGACAGTAGTTTTGTGACATGGGCAAGTCACTTTACTCTGTTTGCCTCAGTTTCCTCATCTGTAAAATGAGCCAGAGAAGGAAATGGCTCCAGTATCTTTGCCAAGAAAACCCCAAATGTGGTCATGGAGAATCAAATGACTCGACAGCAACAACATTTTCCTGAGAATTATTCAGAAGATATGGTTCTGATGGGAAGGGAGGTGCCTCTGTAGCATCCCCAAGTTTATTTTCCTTCTTCTTGTTGTTCCATTGTTCTCAGGCGTGTTCAACTCTTTATGATCCCATTTGGGTTTTCTAGGCAAATATATTGTGGTGGATAATATCATAATTCTGAATGGCAAATGGCCGCATGGGTCTTTGAGAGTAAAGTGGAATTTGCTAGTATGTCTGGGAGTCTGCCCAACTGGAAACTACAAATTTCTTTACTTAGGAGAATATAAACCACTGGGTAAATGCTGTGTACCTGAATGCCTATATAGTTTTCTGGGGGTGGGACATCCCATTCCTGGAATGATGAGTATCGGATCATTAGTAATTCCAAGTTAGTTTCCCTTCTAAGAAATGTGAATAACAGTGGTGCTATGGTTCTGGAGGATTTTAAGACCTTAGGAAAGGCTGGACTCACTAGAAAGGGATGTCTGCTTCTGTTGTTTATAGGCTGGTATGAGTTCTTTATGTGTTTGCACAATCACCCTCCTCCCCATTTTCTCTATGGGGTCAAATGAAGGCTGTCCTGTACCCAATGCTGTACATTGTTACCTCGAGAGTTTTTATGGTAGATTAGGATCTTTTTTTCTTCTTTAAGGAGACTTAGACATGAACTATATTAGAGCTTTAGTCCAACAAGTTTGAGTGAGGACAATATGAGACAAAGAAAGAGTGATTTGCAGGATACCCCCAAGAACAATCAATCATAAGCATTTGTCATATAATTACAACATGCTATAACAATCATAGTGTGTGTAAGCCCAGAGACTAAGGGGCTACACCACTGGTTTAATATCTTTCAATACATTTTTGAAATGTACATGGATTCCTTATTTGAGAAAAGATTTTAAGGGGGGAGGGACATTTTGTTTTATAGAACCAAAGGATTTTTGAGAGTCAACAAATAGTAAGTACTATGGCATCTCATATTTTCTGCACTTTTCAGTCTTTTGTGACTACAGTCACAAAAGATGTGATCCACTATAGAATATCTTTTGCCAAAATGTGTCTGTTCCTTTCTCATATTTTCATCAAGTATGTCCTTGAAGTATGTATAAATTATTATTATAATTGTTATAAAGAGATGTTTCAGTAATAATTGATATTTTCTTAATCACCTTTTATTTTTCAGTTATAAAAAGATCCATGATTTCATTCAAATATCACGTTACCCTCTCTTTCATTTATCTCCAGAATCAACCCCTCAGTACTCTCAACGCTTTTCCTCTTCAACACAGACCTGTTCTATGAATAATTGTTATAATTCAACTTCTCTTCCCAGCCTTATTTTCTCTAGTGTCATTTTTCTATTTGCAGTACTTCTGACTGCAATGTTAGAGTCCACACTATGAGCTCCATTGTCATGGATGAGAGTTTGTTGTAGATATCTTTACAGATCTTTTCCACTTTTTCATCTATTTGTTGTTGTCTTTCTAGCTTTAACCTTAAATACATTTAAGATGATCTGGCTCAGTTGGGTCTCTTGTTAAGCTTTCTGTAGACTTGTTTTTCCCTCAATTGCTCCTTGCTGTTTTATGAAGCAATACTATTAATAATCTTCTACCTTCTGTAATATTTGCAAGAGTCTCCATTCCAGTATAACATATTCTAGTATCGCTCTTCGTTTCCATTCCTTTCAGCTTTCCAAGGAGATAAAGTGATTGCTGATGGAGGTCATCTTAAAGCTTTAGTTATTTCCTCACCTCAACTCTCTATTACAGTCACTCAACATTAAACTATAAATCTATTTAATTTAGAAGATTTTAAAAATAAAATCTCTGTACCTCCTCATCCTCTGCAACATATGTTGCTGCATAAATTGCAATTATCATTATAGCACTCTTTTTAAAAATGTTCATCATAAGCCATACAATAAGAGATGACCAGGTATAAGATACATGCATGTATGTTTATGTATATGTATATACACATATATAACACCTATGATGCATACATATATACATGTCTATATACATATACATTGCATAATATATACATACATCTACATGTTTGTATACACATATACTTACCTGCGCTCGCACACATGCACAGACACATCTATATTCAGTTCTTGTTGCTTTAGGACCCATGATAAAAATTAACTTTGCTAACTCCTTAATTTTTCTATCTAAGCCAAGGAGAAATGGCAAGCCATCTTTCCTTTTAGCTGCAACTTCCTTTTGTCTTCTGGTTTGATTGATGGCAAAAATATCAAGATTGCTATGATTCATGCTGACTCCTTGGTAAATAGGCAAGAAGAGACAAGTAGGTGGCACTTTGGATAGAGCACCTGGCCTCTTCCTGAAGACTCCTCTTCCTGAGTTCAAATCCAGCCTCAAACATTAGCTGGGTGACCCTGGGCAAGATCATAATCCTGTTTGCCTCAGTTTCCTCATCTATAAAATGAACTGGAGAAGGAAATAGGAAACCACTCTAGT
Organism: Petaurus breviceps papuanus; assembly: GCF_028583685.1. Classification (NCBI taxonomy): domain Eukaryota; kingdom Metazoa; phylum Chordata; class Mammalia; order Diprotodontia; family Petauridae; genus Petaurus; species Petaurus breviceps. Next base: position 19,868,492 of record NW_027185903.1, on the reverse strand, counting down.
ATCGTTTCCAAGAAAACCCCAAATGGGGTCACAAAAAAGTCAGATGCAACTGAAATGACTGAACTGAATTAAACATATACTATGGCCTATAATCAGCTTGTATTTTCCTTGGAAGCTTTTGGTACAGGAGTTCTGACTCCACTGTCTTCCTCCTGTTCCATGCTTTGCTCCTTTTTGTCCCCAAGATAGGAGTCTAATGTTGGAATCTTCTCTATGCTTTGTTTCCTTTGCTTGGTCATGTTGCCCCTCAGTCACTTGACCCCTGGGCTTTTTGCCACAGTAGGACTCTGCCACCAGACAGGGGAGCTTTCGTCCCAAATGCTGGGGTTTTCTTAGCTGCTGGAGATATTAGATGGGTACCCTCTCTGAGGTGTCCACACATTCTGGCAAGCTGGACACACACCCCAGGACCTCCACCATAGACTGCAATCCAGATCTAAGCAGGTTAAAGCAAGAGCGATTACCCCTTAGACTGGTGCTTGGTCCTCCTACACTCTGCAGGCCAGGAGCTGAAGCTTCCAGGTGGCACTGGCTGGCTGTGCCAGCGTCTCAGCGGCTTCTCACCCCAGGGGCAAAAGCCACGCACTCCCACTTACTGGGTCTCAAAGTACAAACTGCACTGACCTTTCACTTTGTCCTTCGCATCTATGTGTTGATAAATTTGGAAACGGCCACACCTGCTGCTGATCTGGAGTCCCTCCAGCCGGCGGCTGTAAATGAATATTTTAAATGGTCTAAAACCAATATAATTCTTCGTCTTCTTTACCCACTTTTCCTTCTTTGTGACATTATTACTGTAGAAACAGAAAGGGGCCTCACAGAACTGAGAGCCATTTTCTATTTTTTCTTTTTCTTTTTTTTTTTTTTGCAGATTGCTGTGGATAAAGAATTCATGGTCAAATAGGCAGCCAATTGTGAGGCCTAAATAGGCAGACAGGTTGCACAGTGGTTAGATCCCTGGCTCTGGAAGTCAGAAGAACTGTGTTCAAATCTGGTCTCCTATACTTACTAGCTGTGTGTTCCTGAGCAAGTCATGACACCTGCATCTGTCTCAGTTTCCTCAACTATAAAATGGAGATTATGGCACCTACCTCCCAGAACTGTTGTGAGAATCAAATGAAATGATATTTGTGAAGTGCTTAGTACAATGCCTGACACATAGTAGGTGCTTAATAAATGTGTGTCCTCTTCCCACCCCCTTTAGGGGTCTTATTGCCAGGACCACACTTAAAGGCTTTATCCCTTTCCTCTTTTTGTTCCTTTGCACGATCACACATGTCTAGAGTGAACTCCCTCCTTACCTTCACCTCATAAAGATCTTTTCCCTTTAAGATGAAGCTTAAGAACCATTTTCTTCATGAAACTTTCCTTTTCTGAACCCTCCACCTCTACCTGACTGAGCCAGATCATCTTAAATGTATTTAAGGTTAAAGCTAGAAAGACAACAAGAAACAGAAGAAAAAGTGGAAAAGATCTGTAAAGATATCTACAACAAATTCTTCATCAATGACAATGGAGCTTATAATATGGTTGCCCTACCTTCCAAATTACCTTGTGTTTTATTATTTTTGTCTTCACTTTTTCATGTAAATACTTATATATACTTATTGTTTCCCCATCAGAATACAAATTTCTTGTGAAGAGAGTGTTTTATTATTTGTACTTGTAATCCTCATATATACATGATATATATGTTATATATATATACATAATATAGTAGTTGCTTAATAACCGCTTATTAATGGATAGTGCCCAGTAGAACTTGTACTCTAGTGGCATAGTCTTTGACAACTGAGGGTGACCTCCAGACCACGATGAAATATTGGAGCAGGAGTTTGTGGCAGAACGAGACATATATGGATATGTTTATATACACACACACACATATTTATATAACAAGCTTTCCCTCTATACCTGCTCAATATTTTGTTCAAAGAATTTTCTGAGTACAGCAAAACTTCAATTAATCAGCATGTCTTTCCCCACTGTGTCGAAAGGAAAGGAAAACCATTAAAATAAACAAACAGAAATGTTCAAGTTGTGTCCTGTATTCAGTGAACATTCAGTCCAATCTCCTACACTGAGAACTGGTTAAGATGACCCAGAAACAAGATTCAGAACCATGCAAGGAAGATTTAGCGATGTTCATTAGATGGTCCAAAGGAAAGACAGTGAACTCAAGTCTAGCATGGGCTAGGAAAACAGAGTTTTCCACTCATTTTGCCCAGCCAGACATTTCAGTGGATACTCCATTCCCTGTGCATTCTGATTAAGTGAGACTCCAGTGGGGTCAGGGTAGATGGTCTGTCTTTCCTTTGCTTCTGCTGTTTTCATTTTTGCTGTCTGGTCCCATTGGTGTCTGTGCTTCAGCAATTTCTTCCATGGATTTCCTCCTATACCCCCATCTCTCCTCTCCTATGCCTCCTTCTTTCTTTCCCTCCCCTCCCCTCCCTCTTTCTTTCCTTCTTCTCTCCTCTTCCCCTCCTCTTCTCTCCTCTCTTCCTTCTATGTTCTCTTCTCCCCTCATTTTCCCCTTCTCTGCTCTCTACTTCTCAGCCTTCCTCCCCCCTTCCTACCACTCTCTTCTTCAACTCTTCCTTCTCTTTATCTGCCATCTTTTTTTCCTCTTCTCTCTTCCCCTCCCCTCCCCTCTGCTCTTTACCTCTACTCTCTCCTCCTCTCTCCTCCACCCTCTCAGTTGTCATAGCTTTTCTCAGCAGGAGCTGTGTGGGCCCTGATGGTGAGTCAATCAGTGAGCCGAGACTGAAGGAAACCAAGATCCTCCTTCCTCTGCACTCTGTAAGGTACAACTTATTCCTCCTCTGCTGGCCATTTTAGCTAAAGCTATTTCTGTACTCCTTAGCCATAACCAAAGACACTAGATGGCTTTTTAAAAGTTATATGCACAAGCACCCATGCACACACACACACACACACACACACACACACACACACACACAAGTTGGACCGACAGACCCATTTGTGTTTCCAAAAGTGGAGGGAGGAGGCAGAAACTTTTCCAAGTTAGAGCTGGCTGAGGGGGTGGGCCAGATGATTTAGCCCAGGGGAGGAGGAAAAAGAGGGGGGGGGGGGGGGGGGGGAGAGGCATCTTTAAATAGCAAGTGGCACCAGTTCCTATCAATGAAAATGGTACATTTTCCCTGAACACTGATTACAAAATTAGGCTTTTATTAGACAGCTCTGCCATGTATCAGGACAGCCCTGTGAGGAAGTCTAGCAGGGAAACTGTCTTGCTTCATCAACATGCCCAGCTTCCCTATGGATGCAGGGGTTTGGGGCTGTTTGTTTTTGGTCCGCACAAAAGCTCTTGTCCTGTAGTAACAATTATGGACTCCGAGGGGGAGACAGGCCAGAGCTTGACTGGAAACTGGAAACCAGAATGGGTCATTGTTGTTCCTTTTGTCGTTTTTGTTAGAAGAGAGACTCTGGCCCCTTTTAATGGTACTCCCTGTCTCATTCTGAGATGCTGATGGGTTCTGTGGGGGACAGGAGATGGAAGAGGGGGAAGGGAGGAAGCCACGGCTGTAGAAGGCCTTGCCGTTCAAACACACTGTCAGGTTTTATTTGTATAAAGTAGAATTAAATGAAACTGACCTCCTGCTGTTGTTTTTGTCACGCTCTCCGAAATGACAGACTGAAGTGGGTAGTGCTTGGCAAGGTGGGGATGGAGGAGGGTGCCAAAGGGAAAGCCTCACCTATGAGTAAGCAAAAAGAAAAGTCCGACTAATTCTTAGGAAAGCTCAAATTAGATTGATCTCAGAAGAGGTAACTGATCCCATGTTAAAGCAGTCTTTTTTTCACAGAGCAGAGATAAAGCCTGCAGTTCATACCTGTAGTTTCATCAGTATAAGGAATTTCGAGCGTGGAAAATCCCCCCACAAGCTGCAGATAAACAACTGCTTAGAGAGTGTGGCCTATGTCATAGAGAGTTTAAGTGATATCCGTAGGGTCTCAAGCCAGTATATGTCAGAAATAGGACTTAAAATTTGGTCTTCCTGGCCCTATCCACTACATTAAGTTGCCTCTCATTTTGAAAACTAAGCTTGGAAAATAAAATGAACAAAGTGATCTAAAGCCCCAGGTTCTCAGAGAATCAAAATTTCTATGACCTCTATCCCAGCCTCAGCCAGAACATCTGATCCAATTCCCTTAGGACCTGTGAAACTCAAAGGATGAACCTTCTCTCCAGTCCAGACTTTATCTTTTGTCTCTCCTTCTCTGAATCTTTCCCACAGCATGTTTGGCATCAAGGTTTCATCCTTGACCCAAATGTAAAGGCTCCTTGGCCAGTTTTGCTGAACCCTGAGTTGGATGTTTTCTCTCCCCCCTCCCCACACTGAAGTATGTTTGAGACAAAAGACTCCTGATTTGAAGATTACAGGCAAGGGCTCCCTAGGTTCCATCTGTTGCCTGTATGAAAACATAACTTTCTTCTGTGATCCAGCTGAAGGAGACTTGCAAATGGCAGTTTCGTGGAAACAGCCTCCTAGGGAAATGTGAACAGTTGTGAGTGACTAGGGAGGGATCAATGTGCTGCAGGGAAATGGGCATTTGAAAGGGAAATCCAGAGACCTGTGTTCTCATCCTGTCTCTGGCACTCATGATCATGGGTCTTCCTTCTCTCACCTCTCTTGGCATCTCTAAAATGGGGGAGTTAGACTAGAAAGTCCCTAAGTCCTATTCTAGTTCTAACTGAATTCAATAAAACAAAGTCTACCAAACATTTAAGTATCTGCTGTGTGTGCAAGGAGTGGTGATTCGGGCTGGGAATATAAAGATGAAAAAGTGATACAGTCTCAGCCTTCAGTAGGTTACAATCTAATGGAGGGGCTTAAAATGTATATGTGAGTAAATATGAGCTGAGTAGACTGGGAGAAGGTCAAAGGAAATATCTGAACAAAGGACGCTGAAACATTTTGAGGTTGGAGACAATGAGGGAAGCCTTGATTGAGGTGGTAGCAAGTGATCTGAAACTCAAAGGAGAACAATTTAATTGAATGAACTCTAAGTTCTGACCAAACTGGACTATTAGTTGTTCTTCAGTCTCACTCTGGCATCCCCTCTCTGCACGAATTCCACAAGCCCCTGAATCTCAAGGCTATAAGCAGACTCTAATGAGGGTGGGGCAGCTGGGGCATTGAACCAGGGTTCAGAATTGTAGGGATTGAATTTGTCTTAAAAAGTTTATTTGAATGTGCATTTGATACTGCTTGCCCTAGGCATATTTTCTGAAATTTGCCTTGGAATGAACTTTTAAAGGCAAATCTGATTGTCCTGGAGGAACCCTGGAACACTTCAATGTTGCTGTTGGGGAAGCTGCCATGAGTGGCAGGGGAAGGGAGGAAGAGCATTAGAGAGAAAGGAGGAATCCTACCATTTGTCCATTTCCTGACAACTAACAACTACTTATCCTTGCCAACCAGATACTAATCTCAGTTGTTTTTATGATGCTAACTAAAAGTGTATACATATTGCCAGTGCCCATTTCAATTCTGTTGTTGAGTCGTTTCAGTCCTGTCTGACTCTTTGTGACCCTGTTTAGGATTTTCTTGGCAAAGATGCTGGAGTGATTTGCCATTTCCTTTTCCAGCTCATTTTATAGATAAGGATCTGAGGCAAAGAAGGTTGAGTGAGTTGTCCATAGTCACATGACTAGTGTCTGAGGCTGAATTTGAACTCAAATCTTCCCATTCCCAGGACCAGTGCTCTATCCAATGCACTACCTCACTGCCTCTTTAATTCTGTACCCTGGATCAAAAATTCAGTTGCCCCACCCTAATTATAGTCTGGTTGCAGTCATGGTGTTGATGTAGGATCTGTGGAATGTATTGAAGGCAATAAGGGCTGGAATGAGACTGGGGAACAAGTCATCCATTTGGGTTGGAGTTGAGAGTGCATTCAACTCAAAAAGCATTCATTAAATTACCACTTTATGGAAGGCATTGTACCAGGCAATATAAAGAGAAAAATGAAATAGTCTTTCTCCTCAAGGATCTTACTTTCTACTTGGGGGAAGAAAGGGAAGAAGTGTGAAATAAGGAGCCCAAAGTAAGTTGTAATCAGATCATTGAAGGCTTTAAATTCTAGACTAAGGAGTTTGAATTTTATCCTATAGGCCAGAGGGAAACATTGAAAGTTCTTGAGTATTGTGATAGGAACGTTCTTGAACATGGACAATTATTTGGGCAGCAATAGGAAGTAGAATCTAAGCTCCAAGGAGGGTTCTGGAGAGCAGAAAGGGGCTGGTTAGGTTTTGTCTTTGCAGTCCCAGGCTCTTCCACAACTCCTTACATAAGGTGGACTAATGAAATGTTTTTTTGAATTGGAGAGGGAAGCAGGGGTACTAATTAGCAGCTGGTTACCACAGTCCAGGTGAGAAGTGATGAGGCCTTGAATAAAACCTTCAGTGAGAGCAGAGTGGAGGAGATGGAGGAAAGAGATGCTTTAGAGCTAGAAAAGACAGAGTCTGGTAACTGATTGGATATGAGAGGTAAAGGAGAGAGAAGACTGAAAGAAGACTCCAAGGCTTGAAGCAAGGGTTCTTAACTTTGTGGGGGGTAATGAACCCCTTTTACAATGTGACCAAACTTATGGCCATTTTCTTATATTTTAAAATGCATAAAATAAAACAATAGGATCCGAAGGAGACCCATTATATTGAAATGGAAATATAACTATTTCCCATCTGTAAGTAAGGCGCATTTTAGTGTGTGTAAAGTGGATTTTTGCTATTATTTCTTAGAGTTCAGTTTCCAAGGATCCATAGCCATAACAATCTCTGGTTCCCAGGTGTTAGATATGAGTTCCCATAACTATGGTTCAAAACATCTCCACCACACTTGTGCAGCATTATATATTGATAAATAATATAAACATCCACTGTGGCTGCGCAGTGAGATACAGGGATGGGGTGATGTAAATTTGTGAGGCTATTGCTGGAAATATGCCTTCTTTGTCTGTTGCCCCTATAAAACAGGTGGTCATTGGTCAGTGAATGGGGAACCTTAGCGTTGAATGCACGAATGCTGTGCATGCCTTGATTGGCCCCCATCAAGGCTTGGGGGCAATCTGTGTTTGCCTCAACTGGCCCCCCACTGAGGCTTGAGGGGATTTAGGGGATGCACTAGTTGTGCCTATTCAACTGACCCCATTGAGATGTAGGGGTAGTTGCCCCACTTCTGCTGGCCCCTGTGAGAAGGGTGATTAGGGAATGCTGTAGGAGTTTGTGCCCCCATTATCAGCAGAGAAAACTAGACCAGAATAAAGTAAGACTATTAACCCCTTCTTAGTGTCTTTCCTGTCTGACCAGATCAAGAGTGAACCTGTGCCAGCAGTCATCCTGTGTGCTGTGTTTATTTGTCTTACACCATCCAAGTTCACAGACTCCCCCTGAAATCTGGCCATGGGGGAACCTAGGTTAAGAACCCTGCTTTGGAGCCTGAGTGACCAAAATCAGTGGTGGTGCCATCAACTGAAACAAATTGGGAGGAGGACTAGATTTCATTCTGGGAAAGGTGATGAATTGAAATTTGGAGGTATTGATGCTAAATTACTGGAATTACTGGAAGGGCATCCCTACAGAAACGTCAAGCAGGTAGAGATGGAATTAGGGTCCAGGGGAGAGATAAGGACTGGACTGGTCTCTAACTAGATTTGCAGGGATATTGGACAGGGTCATTCAGGTGTGTGTGTGTGGTGTATTTTGGTCCAGATCAGCATGAGGAGCTCCAGATGTGAAAACTTCCTCAGACAATCAGATCTGCAACTGATCTGTGAATTACAGTCTTGAGATTTGCCTGAAGTGATGAGAGATTAAACTGAGGGATCCTCTGTAGAAAGGAGATAATTAAAGCTATAAGTGTAGCTAAAATCACAAGAATGGGTATGTAGAGGGAGCAGTAAAGAGGACTGAGAATGAAAGTCTGAAGGATGGCCTCGCTTAAGGGGCCAGAGGAGGAGGAGAAAGGGTAAACCACCCAAGGAGACCGAGGGGAGGCTAGACAAGAAGAAAAAGAACAGGGAGAGATCTGTGTTCTTGAAGCCTGTTCTACTTTAGAACATTATGATCTAATTTAGTGTCTCAGAATCATATTTATGAAGAATATAAGACAGCATGAGATGCACCACACAACAAACTCTCAAACTTAAATTTTAAAATTTCTCAGTTGAAGGCAAAAAAAAAAAAATTCCCAAGAGAAGAAGGATGCCTTTGACAGTAGGCATGGAAAGAAGGGGGTGGTTTAGAAGTTCACAATTGCATAAATCAACTTGGAGGATAAACAGTAGTTCCCCCCCCCCAAATACCAGAGGGCTTGATCATAAAACTTTCCACCTCCCACTCAGCAGGGACAGTCGTCAGACAGGAAACCCAAGGATCCCAGAAACAAGACTTCCAAGCATCGTTCTTTGTGTCATTCCCAAGTGTGAGCTGAGCCCACACTTCCCAGATGTTTGGTCTTGGAACTCAGATGCTGGCAGTGTCCCAGGTACTTTCCTGTACCTCCTATGCTTAGGGAACCAGGGAGGAGGTGAATGCTATATCACTTATGTTGGCCCTTCATTCCCCAAACTTATGCAAGGGATTGACAAACCAGATCCAGTAAAGAGGAAACAAGTCCTTCTACTGAAATGCAGCCACCCCTGGGGAAGATCATTGCACTCATACTACGTGAGACCTAGGAGGACAGGAATGGAAGGTGATTAAATTCAGTTGGTGTCAGTTCACAAGCATTTGGTGTTTGTTAACAAATTGTGCCAGGAACTATGTGCTGGGGATAGAAACACAAGCAAAAAAAAAAAAGTCCTTGCTCTCAAGGAGCCTACATTCTAACGGAGGAAGACAAGACAAAAGGGAGCTGAGGAGAGGAATGGGAAGGGGCGAAAGCACTGTCATGAGGGCATGGTGGTGAAGTCTAGAGAGTCAGAAGCAGAACCAAGAGAAAAAGGAAGTATGGCCAGCCTGGACCCTTTCCCAAAATGGCAGCCCTCAGAGGAGCTTTACTAATGGGACACAGGGGCAGTAGAGTCCGAGGGATGTTCCAGGATGAGAATGTCACAGGCCCTGAGGGAAGTTCTAGTGTGAGAAGGCAATAGAAGTGTGTTGGCAAAGTTCAGAAAAATAAGTCATAGCCTAGAAGAAGAATGAAAGGTGGTTAGCCTGGGGCCCTCCCCAAAATGGAGGACCCTAAAGTCCCTCTAAAGGAATTCACAAATGAATTTGCAGAGATGTTGGATAGGGTCACTCTGGGGTGTGGAGGGGAGGTGCATGCATATTTTGGTACAGATCAGCAATAAGGAATTCCAGGTGTGAAAACTTCCTCCAACAAAGCATATTTGCGATTGATCTGGAAATGACAGTCTTAGAGATTTTCTTGGGACTTGTTCTTGTTCATTTGAGTCCAATTCTTCTTGACCCCATGGATCATACTGTCTGTGGGGTTTTCTTGGCAGAGATAAGGGACTGGTTTGCCATTTCCTTCTCCAGGGGATTAAGGCAGACAGAGGTTAAGTGACTTACCCAAGGTCACATAGCTAGTAAGTGTCTGAGGTCAAATCTGAACTCATGTCTGTCTGACTCCAGGACCAGAGTTTTATTCAGTGAGTCTGCCTTTTGTTTTGAACACTAAGTGATTTACCCAGGGTTACATAGTATGTGTAAGCAACAGAACCTGAACCCACTTCTTTCTAATTCCAAGCAAGACCAGCCGCCTCCATTCATTCTGTTGTGTAGTCTGAAGCACATGGTAATGATGATAGTAATTCCATAGCACTTTAAGTATTAAAAAGCATTTTTATAAATATTATTTTATCCTCACAACAGTCCTGGAAGATAAGTGCTATTATTATTCCCATTTTACAGATAAGGAAACTGAAGCAAACAGAGGGTAAATGACTTAGGGTTACACATCTAGGGAATATCTGAGGCAGGAAAAGCATTCTGACACTGGACATGGATATTTCATCTTCTTTGACTAAATGATTCTCTGGTAGGGAAGTACATTGAATGATCTTGTAAGCCACCTCTTTTGGAATTCAAACACCCATATTGAAGAGAATAAAGTTATATATAATATACATTATTATATTATAAAGTTATTTTGTATGTATGTGTATATGTGTATACATGTATGTGTATATGTATTATATACGCAGACATGCATACATATGTGTGTGTGTATGTACAGACTGACAGTCCTTAGCCTAGAAGCACAAGAGCCAGTTGTTTTGTGCCCCTCTGCTCCCTCAAATGCAGAGCTGCGATCAGAGCCTTCAGCTACAACCCTTGGAAAACCTCAGCCCTTCTCTCTTCCACGGTTTCCCTCTCCTTCAAACCACCACACAAATTTTGCTTCCTCCAAAAGGCCTGTCAGTACCTCTGTTCACTTGATTCCTTCGCTCACTCCATAAACCACAAAGCTCTGGATGCTGTTAGAATTCATATATGTACCCATTTCTTTCTCTCTGTGTGTGGTTTTATGCATTTTAACTGATGGGTTGTTTTTCCCTCTCTCTGTAAGACAGTCATTCTGGAGTTTATGATCTGCAAGTTTGTGCAGATTCTGGAGTTTGTGATCTTGAATGCACCAGCATTCAATTGCAACCATGGAAACCTGGGTTTTCCTTATCTTGTTGTTCACTCATGTCTGACTTCATGGCCCCATTTGGGGTTTTCTTGCCAAAGATCCTGGAGTGGTTTGCCACTTTCTTCTCCATCTCATTTTACAGATGAGGAAACTGAGGCAAATAGGGTGAAGTAACTTGCCCAAGATCACCCAGCTAGTAAATGTCAGAGGCCAGATTTGAACTAATGAAGATGAATCTTCCTGACTCCAGGCCTGGTGCTCTATTGATGAGCTGCCTAGCTGCCCTTAAATCCTTACTGCAAACTCAGTGCCCTATCAATCTCATTCTGTTCCAGTCTGATCTTGGTCTCTTTCTCTCTTATGGACGCACCATGAAAGTATTTATTAAAAGCCAAAAGCATTTGCCTTTGTCTGTTGAGGGAGCTACCTACCAAACTAAATAACAGAGTGAACAAATAAAGATACAAGAACAACTTGCCAGATTGCAGCACTGGGGCCAAATCTAATGAGATAAAATGTAACAGGGATGAACTTGAAGTCTTAACGCCAGACCTTAAAAAAAAAATCATCTTCCCAAAAGACAGAAGATACGGTTCATCTGAAAAAGGTCTACAGGAACTAATGAGTCTATGGTCCAATCAGCAGTGTGCTAGGGCAGCCAAAACATTGATGTGGTCTAAGGGTGAAGGAGGAGATCAAGTTAAGATCACTTAGTGCCATGGAGGGCAGCGAAGTGAATAGAATTTTGGACCTGAACTCAGAGAAAACATGAGGTTTGAATTCTGCCTTAGATATTTGCTATTTATGTAACGCTGGGCAAGTCACTTAACCTTTCATTTCTTGTTGTTGTTGAGTCATGTCTGACTCTTTCATTTCATATCATTCTTTCATTTTATTTTCTTGGCAGAGACACTGGAGTGGTTTGCCATTTCCTTCTCCAGCTCATTTTTTTACAGATGAGGAAACTGAGGCAAGCAGTGTTAAATGACTTCCCTTAGGTCACACAGCTAGTAAGTGTCTGAAGCCAGATTTGAACTAGAAAGATGAGTTTTCCTGGCTCCAGGGCCAGCGCCCTATCCACTGTGCCACCTAACTGCCCCAACCTTTTGTTTTACTCTGATCAAAACACATCTGGAGCACTGTGCTCAGTTCTGGGTGCCACAGTTTAAAAGGACATTGCCAAGCTGGAAAGTATCCAGAGGAAGGCAACCAGGATAGTGAAGGACCTTGAGTCTGTGTCATTGGAGGATCAGAGGAAGGACCGGCAATGTGTAGCTTGGAGAAGAAGAGGACTCAGGCAACATGGAAGAGCTGCTTTCAAATGTCTGAAGAGTTGTCATATAGAAAAAGGCACTCCTTGGTGTCAGAATGACAAACCTAGAGCCATGGGCAGAGATCACAAAGGAAAAAATGTAAATTTGGTATTGGGAGAAGCTGTCTAACAATCAGAGCTGTCCCAAAGGGAAATGGGGTCAGTTCCCACTCCTTGGAAGTCTTCAAGTGGAGGCTGGATAATTTCTTGGGTATGGTAGAATAGGGACTCCTCTAGGGTGTGGAATTACCTACATGGTCTCCTGGGTCCCTTCCAACTCTGGAATTCTTCCTTTACCATGGCTCAGCATTTGATCCTGACGTCTTACTTCAGCCCTGGAATTTACACATCGGCTACAGCCCTTACTCCTGTAGCCTCTCCCTTTCTAGGATCCTCCTAGAATGTCCATTTAAAGATGGCACCCAGGCCAACCATGTCTCATTCCACTCCAGGCTGCGCTCTGGACTTCCTTTACCATCCCCAGACTGGCTATCTTCGTCTCCTCCTACCTCCTTCTAACTTCCCTTTTTGTGTTGTCTTCCTTAATTAGAATGTAAGCTTCTTGAGGAAAGGGATTTAATTTTTCCTTGCATATTCCCATTATGTGGCACAGTGCTTGGCACAAAGCTTAATAAATATTTGCTGACTGATTTGGACTCAAAGTTTTGAATCCTAGCTCTGGGAAAGTCATTTAACTTCTCTGTACCCATTTCCTCATCCATAAAATGATGGAATTGGAATAGATGATCTCTAAGACCCCTTAAAGACTATGAAATATCTCTGAAAAGAATCTATTTTTTTAGTTATTCAGAAGGCAATCAGGATCTTACATATACTTTGGTGTCACAGGGTCATGTGGCAGGAAGCCCCTAAAAATTGGAACTGGAAGGTTTGGATCTGGTGCCAACTCCTCCACTTACTAGACTGTGACTTTGATTGAGTTACTTAACTTTTTTCACATAATATTAAATCTGGCAAAGACCTTAAAGATCCTATGGTTGAACTCCCTAATTTTTCAGATAGAGGAACTGAAGCTCAGAGTGTGGGCCTGACTCACTCAAAAGCACACTACTTAAGGGCAGAGCTTGGACTTGCCAAACTCAGGTCTTACTGAATCACCTAACCCAATGTTCTGTCTTCTCTGAGCCTCAGTGTGTTCATCTGCAACATGGGGAGATCTGTCTTGCTGACCTCCCCAAATTATTGTATGAATCAAATGGGATAATGCATATTTTGTACTTTGTAACCTAGAAAGTCTTAGGCAAAAGAAAGGTATTTTTGTTCAGTTTTGTAGGAGATTGGGCTGAATCTGTAATGACTTCATGATGTGTCATGAAAATTGCCATTTTGAATAAATCTATGATATGAGCTTTTTCTTTTTCTTTTTCATTTTTTCCCTTGGTCTTTGTTAATTTGTTTGCTTTTAGTTTACAAGATTCATTTCCACAGTTCCTTGAGTTTCAAATTTTCTCTCCCTTCCCTCCCCCCCCTCTCCCCCCCCCCATGGAGGCATACAATCAAGTATAGTATCTGCAAATACTTTCACATTAGACGTTAGTCAGGTTATAAAGAAGGATTGTATCAGATGGAATGAACAATGGGAAAGAGGAAACAAAACCAAACAAGAAAAAGAAAAAGAGCAGGTAGATGCTTCAATCTGGGTTCAAACTCAGTACTTTCTCTGGATGTAGACATCTCTCTCCATCACGAGTCTTTTGGGGTTGACTTATAACCCTGAATTGCTGAGAAGAGTCCAGTCTATCAGAGTTGGTCATCACACATACGTTGTGTCTGTAATTGTGTACAAATTTCTCCTGGCTCTACTCTTCTCACTCAGCATCAGTTCGTATAAGCCTCTCCAGTTGAAGATGAAGTCCATCTGCTTCTCGTTTCTTATAGCACAATAGTGTTTCATTACATGCATATACCATAACCTGTTCAGCCATTGCCCAATTGATGGGCACTCCCTTAATTTCCAATACTTTGCCACCACAAAAAGAGCTGCTATAAATATTTTTGTACATTATGGGTCTTCCTCCCACTTCTATGATCTCTTTGGATACAACCCTAGAAGTGGTATTGCTGGGTCAAAGGGTATGGAATTATTTATAGACCTTTGGGCATAATTCCAGATTGCTCTCCAGAATGGTTGGATCAGTTCACAACTCCACCAGCAATGGATTAGTGTTCCAATTTGTCCACATCCTCTCCAGCATTTGTCATTTCCCTGTTTTGTCATCTTAGCCAATATGACTGGTGAAATGTGGTACCTCAGAGTTGCTTTGATTTGCATTTCTCTAATCAATAGTGATTTAGAGCATTTTTTCATATGCTTAGAGATATCTTTAATTTCTTCCTCTGAAAACTGCCTGTTCATATCCTTTGACCATTTATCAATTGGGGAATGACTTGTTTTCTTATAGATTTGACTCAATTCTCTGTATATTTTAGAAATGAATCCTTTATCAGAGACATAGTTTGTAAAAATTCTTTCCCAATTTTCCACTTCTCTCCTAATCCTGGTTACATTGGCTTTGTTTGTACAGAAGCTTTTCAATTTAATGTAATCAAAATTATCCATTTTTCATTTTATAATGCTCTCTAATTCTTGTTTGATCATAAAGTCTTCCCCTCTCCACAAATCTGACAGGTAAACTATTCCTTGCTTTCCCAGATTGCTTACAGTATCAGCCTTTATACCTAGATCATGCAGCCATTTAGACTTGATTTTGGTATATGGTGTTAGATAATGGTCTATGCCCAGTTTCTGCCATACTATATTCTAGTTTTCCCAGCAGTTACTGCCAAATAGTGAGTTCTTATCCCAAAAGCTGGGGTCTTAGGGTTTATCAAACAGTAGATTACTATAGTCATTGCCTGCTGAGTCTTGTTGTACCCAATCTATTCCATTGATCCTCTATTTCTCAGCCAGTACCAAGTAGTTTTGAGGACTGCTGCTTAACAGTACAAATTAAAATCTGGTATAGCTAGTCCACCATTTTGTTACTATTTTTCTAGCTCTATAAGGTAGTTTTTTTTGGTAAATTGTTTGGTATAGCACTAAACATATAGTTTAATTTAGGTAAAATTGTCATTTTTATTCTATCAGCTTGACCCAGCCATGAGCAATTGATGTCTTTCCAATTAGTTAGATCTGACTTTATTTGTGTGAAAAGTGTTTTGTAGTTGTGTTCATATGTCTTGGGTTTGTTTTGGCAGGTAGATCCCCAAATATTTTATGATGTCTATAGTAACTTTAAATGGGATTTCTCTTTCTATCTCTTGCTGTTGAATTTCATTAGAAATATATAGGAGTGCTGAGGATTTATGTGGGTTTGTTTTATATCCTGCAACTTTGCCAAATTTATTTATTGTCTCAAATAGTTTTTTACTTGATTATCTAGGATTCTCTAAGTATATCATCATGATATGAGCTTTTTCACTTATTTATTGCTTATAAAATTAGAACATAGATTGTATAAATTCTGATGGAGGTGAAGTTTAAACTCATATAAATTTTCATCAACAATCAATATTTTTAATGAAATCCAGTGCTTTGATATTTACACTGACAGGCTGTCCAGTGAAATTGCCCTCTGACTGTTCCTTCACACTGTTCTTCCATCTCCCATCTTCATGCCTTTGCTTAAGCTGTGCCCATGCCTAGAATTCACTCCCTCCTTATATCTGCTTGTTAGAATCCTTAGTTTTCTTCACAGCTCAGCTCAAAACCCTTCCTGATCCTCCTAGCTGCTAGTGTTTTTTGTAACTTGACCTCAACCTACTTTTCCAACATTAGTGTACCTTACTTTCCTTCATGCACTCATTCTACAATCCAGCCAAACTGGCCTCCATCATGACTTATCATGACTTAAAACATGACCCTCTATCTTGGTGCCTTGGCACTCTCTGGGCCTCATGGTTGGAATCCCCTTCCTCTTTACCTCTGCCTCTTCAAATTCCTGGCATTGGGGCAGCTAGGTGGCACAGTGAATAGAGCACCAGCCCTGGAGTCAGGAGGACCTGACTTCATATCCAGCCTCAGACACTCAACACACTTACTAGCTGTGTGACCTTGGACAAGTCACTTAACCCCAGTTGCCTTGCCTTCCCCCCCTCCAAAAACAAAACAAAACAAATTCCTGGTATTATTTAAAATTCAACTCAAGTTCCACCATTACATGAGGCCTTTCTGGATTTTCCCAAGCTGGTGTTTCCCATGTGCACCTAGAAGATAATACTAAACAGGTCCAAACACAAAGAGCCTCTGTTCTAATATCATTGGTCTTGCTTAGTTTTATGCCTTCTTGCATTTCCCTGTCCAGAAAGGACAACAGGGCAGCCAGGCCCAGAAATGATGGGATATTAGATCTGGAAGAGAGACAACATCAGGCAAATGCAAACATCTCATTAGTACAAATTTGAATTGAAAGGTGAATTTCCTCTGCAATCCGAATCAGCAAAATATGAACATTTGTGAAGGTGAAAAAACAACATTTGTGTTGAGTTGAATGAGATGATCTAGGAAAAAAAACCAGAAGTCTGTAGACTCATTCTTGGCTCTTCATCTCTCACTTTAAAAAAAAAGAAAGAAAGAAAGAAAAAAGAAAAGGCACCATCTGTTCCATAATGGAGAATAAAATTCCAATCTAAAAATCATTTTCTCTTCTATTTAACATGATCCATGCCTTCTTCTCCCGCCCCCTTTCTGCTGTCAGCCAGCAAGGTGGGTAGGCTTTGGAACCAGGACTCAGGAACTAATTCAAATTAAGCCTCAGAAACTTACTGTGTGACCCTGGGTATGTCATTTAATCTCTGCCTCAAGTTTCATCTATGTTTGCAATTCAGGCATTTCAGTCATGGCCAAGTCTTTGTGACTCTATTTTGGGTTTCCTTGACAAAGATACTGGAGTGGTTTACCATTTCCTTCTCCAGCTCATTTGACAGATGGGACCAACAGGGTTAAGTGACTTGTCTAGGGTCACACTTCTAGTAAGTGTCTGAGGCTAGATTTGAAGTCAGCTCCTCCTGACTTTAGGTTATTTGCTGCATAACCCCCAAATGGAAATAATAACAGAACCTCCTTCCCTAGGTTGTTATGAGGATAAATGAGATAATTTTTGGAAAACACTTCACAAATCTGAAAGCACCATGTAAACCCTAGCTATTACTTCATAGGTAATGGTAATTAAAGAAATCACAAGATGTGATTGTGTTTTGGGGACCCATTACTTCCCAGTAGATAGGAACATTTTTCTATCAGATCATAAAGCAGAGTTTTATGGGAAAGGGGGCTCACTGGATTTGGGGTGGGATATTGCATTACCATGTTCCACATGGGGCAGAGCTGAGTGTACTTTACTGGCTAATCATTATCTCAATCTCCCTTCTTTCTCTACAGCTGGAGGGAAAACAATGGATTACCCCCTGTATTACCAGCAAATACAAAAATACTTCTTGGCATCACTTTAGCTGGTCTTGAACACTGAACAATCCATCTGACCATGGCTTCTAAAGACCCATCTCAGGAAGGAAGGTAGTATAGTTGAGAGAACACTGGACCTGCAATCAGGAAGACATTAGTTCAAACCCTGCCTCAGACAATTACCTTTGTGACTCTAGACAAATCACTTAATCTGTCTCAGTCTCAATTTCCTTAGTTGATGAGAATCATCATGTGAGAAAGATAACAGTACTTCCTGCACAGGCTTGTTTCAAAGATCAAATAATATGATATACATAAAGTGATTTGCAAACTTTAAAGTTCTATATATTGTCAACTACTATTTCCTCCTTCAAGAGAGAACTTCTCTCTCTTTTTTTGGCTTTTTGGAGGGGGGAAGGCAGGGCAATTGGGGTTAAGTGACTTGCCCAAGGTCACACAGCTAGTGTCAAATGGCTTGAGGTCAAATTTGAACTCAGGTCCTGACTCTAGGACTGGTGCTCTATTCACTTCACAACTTAGCTGCCCTTTGCATATTTGTTTTGCTAAATGAATGTCACTATAGTTCCTCATGGAACAATTATAGTTCAGTGGCTAGAGCCCTGGGCCTACAGTCAGGAAGGCTCCTCTTCCTGAGTTCAAATCCAGCCTCAGACACTAGCTATGTGATGCTGGGCAAGTCCCTTAACCCTGTTGGCCTCAGTTTCCTCATCTGTCAAATGAACTGGAGAAGGAAAGTGTAAACTACTCAAGTATCTTTACCAAGAAAACCTCAAATAGAGTCACAAAGATGGAATAACAATAACCATAATTGCTCATGTACTTTTTCATCATCAGATCAGGTTTTAGATTTTACCTATATGCCACATAATTATAACCAGAAATATTGAGTAGGAAACTTAAAAGACTAAAGTCCTTGTGCAATGCATCCTAAGGTACCCCCAGGAACTAGAAACTTTGAGACATTGTGCTATAGTGGAAGGGTGTTGGACTTAGGTTTGAATCCTGACTTATATACTTACTAGTCATGTGATTTGGGATTGCTCACCTAACCTCTCCAGGCCTCAGTTTCCTCATTTGTAAAACAAGGGGGTTATATTTGATCTTGGAGGTGATAAGAAGCCGCTGGAGTTTATTGAAAAGGCAATCTGTTGTGGTTAGACCTTTGCTTTAAGAAAATCGCTTTGGTGGCTGAGTGGAAGATGGCCTATGGTGGAGAGAGACTTTGTGCGGGACAAACCCACCAGCAGCTATTGCAACAGTCCAACTGGGAGGGGAAGAGGCTCTGCACAGGGTGGCAGCATGTCAGAGGAGAGAAGAGGACATATCCCAAGAATGTTGCATGGCAGACGTTTCAAGGTTTTAGGAGACACAGTATCCTGCCCCACTAACCGGACCTGTCTCTATACAGAGAAAAGGTGGGCTTTGCTAAATATCACAGCAACCTTTTTGAATGTTCTTTCTAAGCTATGATTAAATAAACCTTTTGCTGATTGTTAAAGGACTGCCAGTGTTTTATTTCATTGCCACATGAGACCTAAACTACTAAGCGACCTGAATGAATCAAATTCAATCTACTAAATGCTTAGTCATCTTAGCTTTCTGGCCACAATGAACTGTTGCAATCTATTAAGCTTGAAGTTTACTAAAATCTCCAGGTCTTTCTTGTATTTCCTGCATTTGTTAAAATTAAAAAAAAAATAATGTTGGAGTTTACATTTACCCCTGTCAACCTGCATCTTCTTGGCCTGAGCCCTAATAAGATGTACTCCGTTTAGGTCAACTCTAATGCCCACCACCCTCACACCTAACACTTAGTAACTGGCTACCTTACAGCAGAAGCATCCTCAACATCAACAACAACAGCAAAACCCTTTAGACTCAAATGCTTCAGGGAAAGCTTTGAAGAAGAATGTGAAGTAGCTATTTTAGTCCTTCTCCAATTCATGCTTTTTGTAAATTTTATGCATCTATTGAAAGGACTGGTAACCATGCAATGTTAAGAGACCTAGATTATTCTCCCTAAAATGTTGGGTGGATTTCCCTGTCAGGAGGACATGGACAAGTCACCTAGGGTGAGATGAAAAGGCTTGGATGGGTTGCCATCTGCACCACTTGATGGAATACCCATATCAGTGAGAACACAAATACATTGAAGCACATTAGCAATTGATGATAATTCTCATTTGTCATTGTTCAGTCATTTTGCAATTCTGTCTGACTTTTCATGACCCCATTTGGGGTTTTCTTGGCAACAATACTAGAGTGGTTTGCCATTTCCTTCTCCAGCTCATTTTACAGATGAGGAAACTGAGGCAAACAGGGTTAAGTGACTTGCCCAAGGGTCACACAGATAGTAAGTGTCTGAGGCCAGATTTAGACTCAAGAAGATGAGTCTTCCTGATTCTAAACCCATTGCTTTATTTACTGCACCACCTAGCTGCCCTATTATATGCTGGAATTTTAATAGTTCAAGAGGAGACAGAGGTCCATTCCCTACCACTGGTATTTAAGTTCTAAGTTAATGTAGCTCTCCCTAAGAGCAAGGGCTACTGGGAAGTGTAGTTTCCCAGATGGAGAGATTGAAGGTGGTAGGTAAAAGTCATGCAAAAGAGGAGAACCCACCAACTTTGGGAGCTCTTTGGAGAAAGGTGCATCAATAATGATAGTTTATTTCAAGTGGAGGATGCTGAAATCTTGGATTGATTATAGGATCAATAAAAATCATGAAGAGTTGAGCCTTGTTTGGCTCTCTGATCTGCTTAAGGAGTGGCGTACCTGCATGGTATCTGTGATGACTGTCTTTGACAGACTGGACTCCTCTCAGTAATGCAAGGCTAAAATTTGACAACTCCAAAAGACTCATGATGGAAAGGATATTCACATCCAGAGAAAAAGCTACAGAGTCTGAATGCAGATGGAAGCAAACTACTTATTCTCTCTCTTTTTTGTTTTGTTTTGTTCATTTTTTCTTGTTCATACCATTGGTATAATTCTTCTTTACGGCTTGACTAATGTTTAATGTGAAGGTATTTGTAGAGCCTATATTGGATTGCATGCTGCCAAAGGGGAAGAAGAGGAAGGAGAAGGAAGGGGAGAAAATTTGGAACTCAAGGGACTGTGGAACTGAATGTTGTAAACTAAAAGTCAATTAATTAATTTAAAAAAAAAAAGGAGTGGTGTACCTGGACAGATTTATTTGTTTGTTTCCAATTTACTTACTCTGGGGACATTGGTGAGACCTGGTCAATTTATCACCTCCTCTGACTTCTGTTGTCTTCTGAGTATTTACTATAGAGGAGTGGGTAAGAGGGCAAAATGTAGTGACTAAAAGCAATTTTTCCAAAGTGTAAAAGAGAGAAGTTAGTCTCTACTCAGCTGCTACAATTAGGGAAAGGGTTCTGAACTGAGTTGTATGAATAGTAAGGGGAGAAGGAGAAAAGTGAACCTGAGACCATTTACTTTGGGTTTTAAAGAGAAAAACTTGTGAACCTATATCAAGTTCTCTGGTCACACAAGGAGGACTTCTTTAGCATATAAAGGATAACCAGTGAGAAATTCCTCTTTTCAGGCATTTGCCTTTAAGTCACTGTTTTTGTCCTTTCCAGAATCTATTTCCAGCCTTCTTCCTTTGAGGGTCAAAGAAGGAAAACTATGCTTTCTGCAAAACAGAAACAATTGCTAACACTTATCTCAAGTCCTTTCTAGCAAAAACAGAAGAAGCTTCACTAAGCATTGAAAGAAAGGTAAATTTTCTTATTAGTCTCATGTTGAAATTCTTCCATGAGATTGTTAATTGACAACTCATTTAATATATTTATATGTCAGAAATTTATTCTGTTGTGGTAGAAAGGGCATCAAGATATGAGGTTGCTTGCTGTGTGACCTTAGATAAATCATCTCCCTTCTATGGAGTTAATTTTCCCATCTGCAGAATAAAGTTAAATTGCATGACTTCTCATCTGCAATTTTTATTGATCAGCATGGAGATATCAATAAATATAATGCTTATATTTTACGTATCAACACAAATCCTTTTTCTCTTTTAACTAAAATCTCCTACTTCTCTTTTAGAGATAGTCTAGACCATAGTTCTTATGGAACCACAGAGTTAGAAAAGGTTTTGAAGATCATCCAATCCAAGGTCTCCTTATAGATGAGGAAACTGATGTAAAGTGATTTGCCCAAGGTCTAAAAGCTGGCAGATCTAGACAAACTCCATAAGTACTTGTAAATTTCATATTTTGTCCAACTAGGAAATAACCAGATTCTGTCAATATTTTTGCACAGTTATAATAATCATAGGATTTTTCTTTTTAACCAAAGACAACATATAATCATGTCACATAATAGAAGCACAAACAGAGCTTTGATTCATTAAATTACTCATCATTTCCTCTATACTGCTGAGTCATTAGCCCTCCCCTCATCTCAAGCTAGCACAATATGATCAGACCTACACTTTAGGAAAATCACTCTGGCAGCTAAGAGTAGGATAGATTATAGTGGGGAGAATTTGGGGGCAAGAAGCCTATTGTAATAGTCTAGGCAAAAGGTGACTAGGCTCTGAACTGGGGTCATGGCTGTATGAATGGAGATAAAGGAACAGATGGGAAAAATTGGAAAGAAATAATTTGTTGTTCTGTCATTTTTTGGTCATGTCTGACTCTTCATGACCCCATTTGGGGTTTTCTTGGCAAAGACATTGGGGTGGTTTGTCATTTCCTTCTCTAGCTCATTTTACAGATGAGGAACCTGGGGCAAACAAGGTTAAATGACTTGCTCAGTCACACTGCTAGTAAGTATCTGAAGCTTGATTTGAATTCAGGAAGATGAGTCTTCCTGCCTCCACTCCTGGAACTCTATCCAATTTTGGAAATTGATTGGATAGGTGGAGTAAGAGAAAAGAGATGAAAGATGATGCCAAGGTTTGCAAACTTGGGCAACTAGAAAGATGATAGTGCCCTTGCCAATAATAAGGAAGTTCAGAAGTGGGATGAGTTTGGCAGGGAAAGATATTGAGTTCTGTTTGGGGTACATTGAGTTTGACATGTCCTATATGACATCCAGTTCAAAATGTCCAATAAGAAGTTTGTAATATGAGACTCAGGAGAGAGACTAGGGTCAAATGGAAAGACCTGGGAGTTATTATCTACATTGAGATGATAATTGAACCCATAGAAACTGATAAGATCACTAAGACAGAGAGAGAGAGAGGAGAGAAAGAAGACTCAGAACAAAGTCTTGAAGTAAACCCTGAGTTAGTAGGCTAAACAGGAATTAATATCAAACAAAGGAGGCTGAGAAGGAACAATCAGACAGGTTGAAGGAGAAAGGAGAGAGAGCAGAGTCTAGAAAACCCACAGAGGAGCATCCAGCGGTTGAGGGGGTAGTTAACAGACTCAAACGTCATAGAGAGGTCAAGAAGACTGAGAAAGGTATAGTCAGATCCTTCATGTTTGCAGGCTATGAGGGTAACTTGGTTCCAAGAGAGTATTTTTTCAATAGGAAATGAATCTCATGGATCATGTATTTAGATTTAGAAAGGACCTCAGAGGTCATCTAAGCTAATGTTTTTATTTCATAGATGAGGAAACTGAAGCCCAAAGGGATGAAAATAGTCCTCATAAGAACTGTAAGCAGTGTATTACAGAGCCTGGAACATTGTAGGTGCTTAATAAATGCTCTTTCTCTTTCCCTTTCCTCTATTCCCACCCCCTAAACTCAACATTACCTTTGCACTTACCTCTCTCCTTTGCCTTCTGAGAGGTTAAAAATGTTGAAAAACTATGCTATGGTCCTGCTTACTTAATTCAGTTCAAAAATCATTTATTAAGCTCCCATTCTGTGCAAGGCACTACTTAGGTATTTAAGAAATTGGTGAGACATAGCTTTGAGTATTTTAGGTGAAACTTTATGTGTAAAAGGTGAGAATTCTAATGAGATTTACCCCTAGTCTGCACCCAAATTTAAATGGAGTTTCATATTAAAGTACTTCTGGGATAAAATATAAACTCTTTTGCTTGGCATTTATTTTTATTTATTTTGTTTTTAATTTGTGGAACAAAACAAGCATTTCCAAAACATAGTACAATAAAAAAAATGGTTGCACATGGAACTGCAAATCTTTTATGTACAACTTGCTATTCTTTTAAAATATATAATAAAGTTATCATGTAAATTTCTTCCCCCCCCCTTTTTTTTCCTCCTCCCTCACAGATGGCTACCATTAACCATTTGGCATTTAAGGTTCTTTACAATCTAACCTCTTGTTAAACTTCCTGTCTTCTTACACATAACCATCCTTTATATACTCTATAATCCTGCTCTGTGAGCCTACTTGACATTTTTCAAATGTGCTGCTTCATTGTTCCAGATCTGGCCAGGGTAACTACCAATTTTTTTTTTTATTTTTTGGTCTTTATTAATTTGTTTATTTACTTGTAGTTTACAAGATTCAGTTCCACACTCCCTTGAGTTTCAAATTTTCTTCCCCCCCTCGCCCCCTGCCTCACCCCCCATGACAGCATGCAATCAGGTATAGGATCAGCAGATACTTTCACGTTAGACATTAGGTTAGAAATAAGGATTGTATCAGAGGGAATGAACAATGGGAAAGAGGAAACAGAAACAAACAAGAAAAAAACCAGGTAGTTTGCTTCAATCTGGATTCAAACTCTATTCTTTCTAGTTCCTTCTCTGAATGTAGACATCTCTCTCCATAAGTAACTACAAATCTTGATGTTCTTTTTGCCTCTTCACCAAAGATGAAACTGTCAGGTGAGACATTGGCAGTTACAGAGAGAGGTAAAAAAGAGCAGAGTACATGGCGATTGCCTGCTTCCAAGAGCAGAGTTAGCTATTTGTCAACCTGGTAACAATAATAGAGAAATCTGTTGTATTGCTAGGGCAGGTATCCAACACATAATAGAGAACCTTTCAAGACTTATCAAGTTAGATGACAACTATCCATTTCTGGTGATTCACGTAGGCACAAATGACAACACCAGAAGGGATCAAAATGTGCTGTCAAAGACTGTGATCTTGGGGGTAAAAACAGAAGAATGCAGGGAGCAGGTTCGATGCTGCCCGTTTAAGGCAAAGAAGAAAGAAATTAATTTGGAAAGTGAGCATCTGGCTAAGACACTAATGTGTGAGAACAGAGCTTGGATTTCTTACAATATAGCTTTCACAGATTCCTGGTCATAAATGGAGTACACCAAACAAAGAGGAGTAAGAATACATTTGCCAAGTATATTACAAATTAATAGAGTTTTAAATTAAAAATGGATTGGGGAGGGAAAAGTTTATCTACTTATATCCCCAAAGTTAGATACAATAGAGACTATCAACAAAGAAAGAAGAATAGTAAAGACCTTGAAATTCACAAGAGACAAGGTTCCCTCTCCTTGGAAATCTTCAGGCAGGAGTTCATTGGATGTGTCATAGTGGAAATTTCTTTCATATATGGTTGGACTAGATGGTTGCTGAGGTCTCCTCCAACTCTCAAATTCTAGGATTCTTTGGAAAAGTGTCTTCCACCTGAGAGAATACTTCATATTTGCTCCAGTGGACAAAGCTTCACCGTGACAAAGCCCCATTTTTCTTTTATTGCCACTCAGATGGTGGAGTTTCTCTCTTAAACACTAGGTGGGATTATGTAAATGACCCAAATTTCCAGACAATCTCTCCTAGCTATTGGACAATCTCCGCTAGCTACCACCACACCAGATGGCTAGGTGATGCGGTGAGTGGAGTGAGTGCTTAGCCTGACCTGAAATCAGACTCCTCTCTCTTCCAGAGTTCAAATCTGGCCTTAGACATTTACTAGTTGTGTGACTCTGGCAAGTCATTTAACATTTTTTGCCTCCTCAGTTCCTCTTTTGTGAATGGTAAACCACTCCAGTATTTTTGCCAAGAAAACCCCAAACAGAGTCATGAAGAGTAGGACATGACTGAAATAACAGTTAAACACTGGCCACACCTAAGGTGTTAGGGTTGGGGATAGAGGAAAGAAATTGAATCTGTGCTTCCCCAGGAATGGCGTCAGATATGCATTGTCTTAGGGAGCAGGATTCATTTGGGGAAGGGTGAAAGATCCCAAGACAGAATTTTGTGTTTGTATTTCCGGTGATGGTAGGCACATAAATGCTTACTTGCTTGACTGTTTGAAAAAAGCAAATCAAATCCAGCCTCAGACACAACACACACAAAAAACTAGCCGTGTGATCTTGGGCAAGTTGCTTAACCCCAATTGCCCTCCAAAAAAAAAAAAAGAAAGAAAGAAAAAAGCAAACCACAGCTTCCCCTGAGATATGTTGAACTCTGAGTGTTCTTTTCACATGGGTAAGAAGAGGAATCTCCAGGAACTAGGTTTGGGAATGGGGATAACTTTTACACCAGAAGGCTGCCTCTTCCCTTTTTCTCCCCTAGTAGTATGTATTTCAGAGTTCCAGCTATAGGATGATACAGCTGAGGAAGAGACTTGGTTTCTTCCCCTCAAAGCAGTTCCTGGTTGCTAAGCAGATCCCTTGGGTAACTATGTGGGCATGAAACCTCTGCAAAGTGCTGGGAATCGGCTTCACCCAACTGTCATGGTGAAAAAGAAATCATTCCCCTCACCTGTCACTGCACAAAGTTTCCATTATTGAATGACTGTAGCTCAGAATATTATATGTAGCTACTTGCACGGAGCTAAAGAAGTTTTGCATATTATGCTCTAGGAGAGTGGGAGGGCAGAGGGAGCATTGGAAATTTCTCAGACTGATCCCCTTGGTTGTCAGGGAAGGGCACTGAGTCCCTCAGCAGGGTCTGACAAACCAGATGTACAAGGAGTAGAATTCCCTTACACTTAGAGAAGCTCTTGGGGTACTGTGGACAAGGAGGGAATAACAGATGTTGATTCTGCCCCCATAGGGTGTTAACACAAGTTTATTAATTGGAGAGGAATTATACATCTGGGTGACATGGCCCTGAGAATATATTTTGACTTGTGAGGAAAAAACTCTACCCACCCTTCCAACACTCCACAAATCACAGAATTCCAAGAGCTGGAAATAAGCTCAGATACCATCTAATCTAACCCTAATGTAACAAAGAATCCCCTCTATGACACACCCAAGAAGGGGCCAACATTCTTTGCTTGAAGATCATTAGATAGGGGGAAATTCACCATCTCTCAAGCCAGCAATTCATGTAGCTCTAATTATTAACTTAGTTTTTCCTTGCAAAGAACCTAAATTTGCCTGTATATGATTTACGTCTATCAACCCCTCAGGATGTTCCTAAGCCAGAACTCTAGACCTCTGTCCAATCACATGATCAACTATAAGAATAGTAACCAAAAGGTGTATTAATGAATTGATGATTATATAGCAAAGAAACTAGGCATGATAGAAATAACATTTAATTAGTCAAGAGACCTGGGCCCCCAAGTTCAAATCCAGCCTAACTGTGTGAACCTGGGCAAGTCACTTAACCCTGTTTGTCTCAGTTTCTTTATCTGTAAAATAAGCTGGAGAAGGAAATGGCAAACCACTCCAGAGTCTCTGCCAAGCAAACCCCAAGCAAACCCTAAATGGGGTCATGAAGAGTTGGATGTGACTTAAACAACTGAACAAAAACCAGTTAAGAGATCTACATTCTAGTCACAACTCTGCTACAACCTTAGCTGTAAGCAAGGTAAATCATTTAATTAAAAGGGGTTCTAAAACTGAATACTTTTATAAAATTTGTGGCTTGAAAATAGAAGAGGTTTGATTTCTGCCTACAAAAATCATATTGTCCTTCCACAATAGGTTGTTCTTGCTCATGTATTAATACTCTTACCCCTTTATTATAAATGTATTAGACATGACTAAAGGAAGAAATACTCAGGGTTTATCTCCCATGATGGTTGGAACCAAAGAACACTACTTACTTGGTGAAATTCCAAGGACTCTGTTTCCTATAAGATCATGTGTCTGGGTTTATGGTGAGTGTATCACAAATTGAGGAGTTTGTGGTGAAAATCTTCTGAGGGCTATTTGACAAAAACTACTGGAAAAACTGGAAAGCAGTCTGACAGAAATAAGGAATAGAATATCTCTCATACTATATGCCAATACAAGCTCTAAATGGATATAAAAAGTCATAAACAAATTAGAAGAGCAAGGAAAAATGTGCTTTTTACTACTGTGAATAGCTGGAGAGTTCATAATCAAACAGGGGATAGAGAGTGCAGAAGACAAAATAAACAATTTACATTAAATAAAATTTAAAATGTTTTGAACAAAGTGAAATTAAAATGAGAAGGGAAACAACTGGGGGGGGGAGAATTTTTCCAGCAATTTCTCTGATAAAGGTCATATATCCAAGATATCTTTGGAATTAATTCAAATGTAGAAAAACAAAAAAAATACCCTGTAGATAAATGGTCAAAAAATATGAATAGGGGTGGCCAAGTAGCACAGCGAGTAAGAGCACCGGCTCCAGTGTCGGGATGACCTGGAGATCGAATCCCGGGCTCAGACACTTAGCACCCACCCAGAAACACCTGGCCGTGTAACCTTGAGCAAGTTACTTAACCCTGATTGCTTTTAAAAAAAAAAGATATGAATAGATATTTTTTCAAAATAAGAAACCCAAGCTACCAACAGCCATATTTTTTAAAATGCTCCACTCACTAATCATTGGAGAAATTAAAATGAAAACAACTCTGAGGTTTTCTATCATATCTATCAGATTAGAAAATATGATAAAAAATTAAAAGGAAATTTGTTGCAGAGTATATGAAAAAAAAAAGTCACACTAATGCATTGTTGATGGAGATGTTAACTGATCCAGCCATTGTGGAAAACAATTTGGAATTATGCCCTAAAAGTCACCAAACTGTGAATAATTGTAATACTAACTACCCCAAAGAAATCAAAGAAAGTGAGAGAAAGATGTATATGTACAAAAATATTTATAGCAGCTTTTTGTGCAGTAGTAGAAAAGATAATGGAACACTATTGAACATTAAGGAAGAATGAAAGGGATGGTGTAAAATAGGGAACACTTGTATGAATTGATATACGGTGAATCAAGCAAAATTAGGAGAACCATTTCAACTTTGTAAAACCTAAGAATTCTGATCAATGCAATGATCAACCATAATTGCAGAGGACTGATAATGAAGGCTGCTACCCATCTCCTCACAGAGTGGTAATGGGCTCAAAATGTAGAATTTTTGAGCATGGCCCATGTGTGAATTTATTTTGCTTGATTATAAATATTTGACACAAAAGATTTCTTTTTCTTTCTTTGTATTTTCCTCCTTTCTTTCTTCCTTCCTTTAAAGAATAACAATTTGTGGATGGGTTGGGCAAGAAGAGGATAACTAGGGATAGATAGGGTTAGACAAAAAATGGGAAGAAAAAGAAGAGCATTATGGAGGCATTTTTTTTTAAATGCACAGAAGAGAACAGAACAAAGGCAAGAAAGCATCACAGATAAACAGAACATCTTTGAAAGTTACATATTGAATTAATTACATATTTGTTCTAATTCTTCTCATTTTACTCTTCATCAATTCATACAGATCTTCTCAGGTTTCTCTGAAACTATCCCTTTCATCATTTCTTCTTTTTTTTTTTAAAGTGATCGGGGTTAAGTAACTTGCTCAAGGTTACACAGCCAGTCATTTCTGGGTGTGGTGCTGAGTATCTGAGCCCGGATTTGATCCAGATCATCCCAACACTGGAGCCGGCGCTATCACTTGCTGAACCACCTGGCCTCCCCTAAGCAATTGGGGTTAAGTAACTTGCTCAAGGTTACACGGCCAGGTGTGTCTGGGTAGGTGCTAAGTGTCTGAGCCCGGGATTCGATCTCCAGGTCATCCCGACACTGGAGCCAGTGCTCTTACTCGCTGAGCCACCTGGCCGCCGCTAAGCAATTGGGGTTAAGTAACTTGCTCAAGGTTACACGGCCAGGTGTGTCTGGGTAGGTGCTAAGTGTCTGAGCCCGGGATTCGATCTCCAGGTCATCCCGACACTGAAGCCGGTGCTCTTACTCGCTGTGCTACCTGGCTGCCCCTACCCCCTTTCATCATTTCTAACAACACAATAGAATTCCATAGCATTTATACATCACAACTTGTTTAGCTTTTCTTCCTTTGATGAGTATTCCCTCATTTGCCAAATCTTTGCCACCAAAGAACTGCTATAAACATGTTTGTACATACTGGTCCTTTTCCTCTTTTGTTGCTCTCTTTTCAAGGTATAGACCCAGAAGCAGTATTACTGGATCAAAAAAGTGCATGCACAGTTTGAAAACTTTTGGGGACATAGTTCAAATTGTTTGATATATGTATGTGTATATGTGTATGTATATGTATGTATACGTATATATGAGAGATATCCTGTATCTCCACTAACTGTACATTCATGTGCCTATTTTCCTATAATCTCTCCATTATTTATCATTTTCCTTTCTTCTCATCTCTGCAAATCTAATGGGTAAGTAGAATCTCTGAATTGCTTAAATTGGCATTTTTTAAATTACCAATAATTTAGAGTACTTTTTAATGTGGCTATTGATAATTTGGCTTTCTTCCTTAGAAAATTGCTTGTTCATATCCTTACATTTATCAATTGGAAAATGGCTTTTATTCTTATAAATTGGAATCCATTCCTTAAATATCTTAGAAATGAAGTCTTTATCAGATAAACTTGCTGCAAAGATTTTTTGTAGTTACCCACTTCTCTTTTAACTTTAGCTGCATTGATTTTGTTTAGCAAAATGCTTTAATTTTATATGATCAAAATTATCCATCTTTTTAACCTTCTGTGATCTGCTTCTGTAATTTAAGCAGAGTTGCATCTGGTAGGTTCCAGAATCAGAGTCATGCTTAGTATGAGCATAACTTTTCCTGAAATTAAGATTTATTTTGCTTCTAAATGGATAACCACACATTTTAAAGCCACACATTTTATTAAAAAAATTCAGTTTTTAAACAACTTTTAATTAAATGCAAAGATTAAATAAAACATTACTTTAGAGCAAGTTTAAAAGCAAAATAGAAATCTGATGACACACATTTTCTCCCACTAATTTGTAATTATCATCTTACCTTTTCCCTTTTCTAAGACCCTAAATATTACACATTTATGGAGAAGCCATCTTTTATCTATCTCTAGAAATTAATTTTCTTTGACTTGACCTTAAATTCTTAATTCATTTTTTTCTTACTGGATTGAAAGATTCAAGATGGCAGTGCTTCTATCTTCCTGAACCCCAACAAGACAATGGAGTTTACTGAATATAGGGTATGCTTAATAAATGCTTGTATTGAATTGACTTGAATTGCCTGATCAACTCCTTTTTTAGAACCTTTTTGCCAACTTTTTGATTTCTTATTCTTCTAGGAGTTTCCCCAGCTCTCTCTGTTTGTCATTTCTAAGATTTACTCAGTTTAACAATCCCTAATGAAAAATAAAAGAATAATAGAAATATAGCATCTCTTTGCTTTTGAGAGAATCAGACAGTATGTAAACACACTCTCTCCTTCCTCTTTCTGCCCTCCATGATTTACAAGTGGTTTAAAAAAAATTTTTTTTCTTCCTTCTCTGGAGTCATTCTTAAGCTCTCCTACTTGGAATTTGAATTATTTTGCATGCAGTGACTTTTCAGTTTCTGATACGATGGTCTTGTATGGCTTGTTAATCCAGGAGTTGCTTTAAGATACTAAATTTAAAATGATTTCTCCCCCTGAAAATTACAGAATACCTTTTAACAAATGAAAAAAAATAACAAGAATTTTGGGTGATTTTATTATAGAGAGGATGCACAAATATAGAGACACGGTCAGTCAATGGATATCAAAGTATTTTTATAAAGTTCCCTGCCCAAAATATTCTTTTTAAAAATTGAATTTTAGTGGGATTGAGAGAGTATTAAAGTTACAGTGAGACTGGGAGGATTAGAGATATTTTGTCATGAATAGAAAACTGACTAGAAGACAGGAAACTAAGAGTAAAGAGAAGTGGAGACCTCTAAATGGAAATGTTTAGACAGACAGTACCTTGGGGATACTGGGACTAGACTTTTTAAAAAGATTGATAAATGACCTAGAAACAGAAACAGGGGAATCCCCAAATCCTCAGAAGGTACCAAGTCTTTCCAGGAGGCAAAATGCAGAAAGATGGGCTAAATTGCAGGAAACTCTCAGAAAACTGTGGGAATGGACCTAACAATGGTCAATGGGTTTCTTAATGGGAATATAAGGACACCTGAAGCCTCTCCACCTCTCTAAATGAAGAGGAAGCTCAAAACCCTCTGAGTCATTCTGCTGGGGTAAAACCAGCATTTATAGACCAAAGCCTCTTTTCCTTCTTGAGGGGAAGTTTGAATAACAACCAGCTACCAGTTCTCCAGCATTCTTTCCCCACCATCACTTGTGTGATTGGGCACCAATCCTCAGGTCCAGGTTCCTCTTTCCTATCCCTTAATGCCTGGTCTTACTTAACTCAGATATGGGCCCTGTAAAACCCCACCAGATATTACTGGTTGGGGTAGGAAGTGCACCTCATTCCCTCCAGGTCGACAGGCAGGATACCCAATTCAATCCTCTATGACTGTCCCTTCATTTTGTGAGCATCTGCCCTGAATAAAGATGATTTGCTTCACTGTATTAGTGTATGTTTCAGGGTTTTTTTGTACAGGACTTTGAAATTCTAACATCTTATAATTTTGCATTAAGAAAGGGAAACTCGGGGTGGCTAGGTGGTGCTGTGAGTAAAGTGAGGGCCCCAGAGTCAGGAGGCCCTGAGTTCAGTTCTGGCCTCAGACACTTAACACAAACACACACACACACACACACACACACACACACACACACACAAACAATTAGCTGTGTAAACTTGGGCAAGTTATTTAACCCCAAATGCCCTCCAAAAAAAAAAAAAAGGGAAACTGTCAAATAATGCGTATAAGAGAAAGAATCCAAATTATAATAACAGTCAGAATTTATTTAGCACTTCAAGGTTTGCAAAGAACTTTATGTATGTTTTCTCATTTAATCCTCACAAGAACTCTGTGAGGTAGGTGCTTTATTATCTGCATTTTATAGATTGGGAATCCAGCTAAAGCAGACATAAGTTAAGTGACTTGCCTATGGTTACACATATCTGAGGCTGGATTTGAACTCAGGTATAGCATCTCTAGGTACAGCACTTGATCCACTGCCCCATAGCCAACCCTTATTAGGTTGAAATATTTTATAGAAAGAAGTACTCTTGACTTAGCAGACATGTCCCAGGATAGAACTGTAGGCATACATTTTAGCCTATTTACTATAGGCTGCTACCACAAAAAAAAAAAAAAAAACCTGGAAAAAGCCAAAGTGAAGCAAATAGAACAAAAAGAGCTATTATCTCATTCCCCTTTTACCCCTGCCCCACACTATAAAATCATCTTGTGTCTGCATATGAAATATTGTGTCTCCTTCAGACATAATATGGAGAAGCCAACCAAAATGACCATGGAGATGATGAGGAATTGTTCCCTCTAGGTTCAGCAGGAACTCTGAACTTATCCAAGACCAGAAAACCTGCAATAGCGTCTGGAAAGAATTCAAGGTCTCAGGCTTAATTGGAGTGAGAGTTGTAGAAGTTTATTGTTACGCTTCTATGAGAAGCGGGCAAGAATCCTTAGGGGACCTGCGAGTGAGAGGGGTACATGCTTTTACTTTTAAAGGGTAGGGCTGCCATTGTCAGGGCTGACCAGATGGAGGGAAGGGACCCCAGTGCATAAGGGACCTTAGAGCTGACTGAGAAGAACTTGTGACTTTAGTTCATAGATAGTTTAGATGAGATTTGGACCAGACATGAAGGAGGAGACATGAAGAGATTAAGTAAGAACAAAGGAGTCACAAGTTGTTGCCTAGGCAGAGTGGGGATAGGGGGAAGGGGCAGAGTTTGAGGCTGGGAAAGGGATTTTACAGATTACAATTTTACAATACAAATTGCAGTTACAATTGTACAATCTGGCTTTACAAATTGATTTAGACCTCAGGTACCTCATCAGAAATACTTCTGGGTTGTGAAGAGCCACAGGAAAAAAGAAAGCCATGTGCAAAAAAATGAAAAAAGCATTTTGCACAGAAGAAGTATCTCGTTGTTATCCCAATCTGATTTTGACTCTTCTGGTCTGGAAAGACAACAACTGAAAGGAGACAAAGAACTAAGGAAATTAAACCTGAAGATGTCAAGAGATTGATCCTAAATTTGTTTATTAAATCCCAGAATGTTAGAACTTAATGGAAGCACTGTTTAGCTTGAAAGTAGTAACTCGGAAACAAGATGAAGGATGGAAAAGAAACTGTCTCTTCAGAGTGGGTAATTTACCTAAGGAATTCTTTAAACCAAGATGAAACATGGGCCAAGAAAATAGAAATGTGTCCCAAAAAGGCTATAAGTTAAACGAATGTATGGATGGTCAGGTCATAGAGAGTTAAAGGAAGACAAAAATGTTTAGGATACACTTTCAACATTTTAAGGTTGATGTCATGGAGGCAACTAAGATCTCTCTTGAAATGCCCTTTGGGGGCTATTATCTGAGGCCAAATACTGGACCTAGCACAGTGTTTCTTTTGGTCTTCTGTTTTTTTTATACTGAACACTGTTTCTTGGTGTTGCCTGAGTCTACGGGTTAAATATTCTCCCCTTCTAGGACTTACTGATATTACAAAGTTTATTAAATGCCACAGTTGATGTGTTGCATTTATACCAACTTTTCTACAATCTTCTGTGTGTTCTACAAATGCCATTTATTCAGTCTTATGGCAGGCACCAAGACCAGCAATGTCCATTTAATTTTTCCTTCTAACTGTACAATATTTTTCAGGTCTACCCTAATGGTGCAATTAGGACATGGCTAATGTCAGCTAAAATCTTACTTGGATTTCTGGCCAAATTCTCTGTCTTGTTAAACTGCTTGACTTTGTGGAAGCCATTTAAAGTTTTTATGATTCAACTTTCCCATTCATTAACAACAAAAAAAAGAATGATGTCTAAACAGCTCTAGGTGTCCACACCTTATATTACTGAGCTACTTGAGGCTAAAATAAGAGTGAACATACTCTAAGTCCTTAAGAAGAAAGGTGATCTTATGTATGATTTAGGTCCTATTTACTTCTAAAAGAAAGACTTGATGTAGCTAGGAAGATAATACATAAATCCAAGCTTTTATTTTGTAAGACTGCCTTAAGAATCATAGAAATGGAGTAAGAAGAGGTCACCTAATGCAACAGTCATTCCACAATAGAAATCCTCTATAAAATCCCATGGTCATTCAGACTTCATTTAAAGACCTCCAGCGATGCGAAATTCACTAGATCCTGAGGCAGCCCATTCCTTAGAAATAAAACAGCCAACTACTCTCTCCGGGAAAAAGACACTGATTTAATCTTTTTTATTGCCTGTCACCCTTTCCACCTCAACCCACATGGAAAAAAAACAAGCTAGAGGCAAGGGGGAGGAGAGTTAGGTCTAGCAAATTTTAAGTGTTCTAAGCACAAAAACACTGGGAGAAGGTTCTCAGGCAAACCCAGAGATTAGAACATAGGCCAAACAGAGCATGTGCAAAGCTCCCTTCTTGATTCTAGCCATGTATGACTCAGTGCTCTAGGGCTTGTGCTTTGAAAAGATAAAGCAATTCCACTTATTGTTACAATGAGCAGGAAGAATTGATGACTCAGTTGATCTTTAAAAAGGGAGTTAGTCACCTCTCACACTTTAGTTAGCAATATGTAACAGACTTCTAGTGAGGAAGGGGAGAGGTCTGGCCCTTCATGCCAGCCACATATTGACCTCTACCATATGGAAGCCAGAGTAAGGGGATTTGACTAAATGAGCTTTCATCTAGACCCCTTGATTTTTCTTCTGCTTTGTGTTTCTGTTCCTGAGCAGTTGACTGTACAAGATGCTTCTGTCCAGACTTAAAGGTGTTCTAAGTTCCAAAAGGCCAGAGGTCCTGGGTTCATTGATTGGAGCTGACTAGAAGCAAGGGTAATTTCTTCACTGGAGAAAATGACCACTGGCAGAAGGATTAACCCAAGTCTTGGCCTGGATTGTCAGAAGATGTGGACAACCAGAGCTGTTTAGACAGTGCAGGGCCAAGGTGCATTGTGGAATATTTATTTGGTAATCCCATAAACTGCTTCATGTTTCAATATTTGTGACTCATCCTCCCAGACTATGACATTAGTTATAGGTCAATACTGCTTAAGTCTTGTCAATATGAACTGTGAGTCTTTGAACACTTAGTATTTCTTTTGTGTGAAGAATATAAATGTGTCCCATAGAGGATTCATGTACAGTGTAACTTTCTACTGCCCCTTTTGGAGAAATCAAAGACATTAGCCAAAACCTATTCTAGAAATAATTTCTCTCTGAGTCATTAGAGTAGTATCATGTAAGGAGTCTAATTTTATGTGAGAAAAGAGATCCTGATCTTTCTTATCAGAGGCCATACTCACATAGGATTGAATTCCGTCTGGAACATGAGTGGGGATATTATTATTATTACTATAATTGTTATTAATTATCCACGGCAATATACCTCACCCTCTGTTATTCTTCTGAGTATGTATAAAGAATAAAAAAGAAAATAAAGAAGAAAGAAGAAAATGTTAAGCAGAGTTTGGCATATATCCTAGATTTGGGGAGAATAGATTTCAAAGGGTTCAAAGAAATGATTGACAGCATTTCATGATGTAGAATTTGTCAGGGTAAGTGAAACCAGAAGGGATGGATATTCTTAAGAAAAAAATTCTGAAGACACCAAGAGGAAAAGAAGGAGTTATTTAAAAAGGTTGGCATGGATGAACAGGTGTCTCACCAAACCTTCTAGATTTAAAAAAAAAATACAGACAGAAGATGGAAGCAAGGACAGGTCACACAAGATGAATCTGAAAGAAAAGCTGGGACCCTAAGAGGCTGTAAAGAACACTGTCAATTGAATTCAACAATTCAATCAGGCCATAAGTATTTATTAAGCAAGTGCTTATTAGGTACTGTACTGGGTATACAAACACAATAATGAAGCAATCTTTTCTTCCAAGGACATATTCTTAACTCTCTTCACTCTCCTCAGAGACCATTTCATTTCATTTCTTTTTGGGGGGGAAGGGGTCTCTGTATCCCCCAGTGCCTAATCAAGAGCCTGGCACACACAAAGTACTGAATATATACTTGGTGACTGACAGATTGGTTTTCCATATTGTACAAAAGTGGAAGATCAAAGAAAGGATAGAACTGAAAGAAATCATTGTTTTTCTCTTTTATTAATAACCAGTCATTTAATTAGGACTAAAGTTTCCCTTTTCTACTTTCTACTTCCTCTTTCAGAAATCAGCCTCTGTAGGTTATTCAGACAGCTTTGAAGTACATGGCTGATAATGAAAGAGAAAACTTAGATCTATTCGAAATGCAAAGAAATTTTAGTTTAGAAGAATTGATGGGTTTCTTGCCCATTGTGTCTTTAAACAGACAGGTCTGGGAAAAAGTGGATTCTCCCTTTTCTCTACATGACTCTAGGTGGGGTGATATGGTTATAGATAAAGTTCTTTGACCAAGACTGAGTGCTGAGAGTCAAGTTCCCCCAGCCCCTCATTAGAATAAACCCACTTCTCATTATAATATTCATTCTTCTCATTAATTGTTAACCAGTCAGAGTTGATTGCCACCCTTAGGAACACCCACTCTTTCAAGGATATATAAGCTTGAGTGGATTCCATGAAGGGTCTTTGGCATTTGAGAATGCCACTGACCCTTTTCTAAATTATATGCTAGGATGATGAATAAAATGACTAATACCCAAAACTATGTCTCTTGAACTTTTTATACATCACAGGAATACTGCTTAGGATAAGTGGAATGATATCATACAAGAGAGAAAAGATACAACTCAAGTCTCATTTTGCTTTTGTTTTTTCTGCCTCAAGAATGACCTTTGATCTGGAAAGGACAGAAAAGAAATAGTTAAAGATTGCTTGAAATTTAAGGTAAGTAAGTAGGTAATGAAAAAGCACTGACTTGTGCTTGATGCAGCTATTTTTCTATACCTCTTGCCCAGTGACCTTCTTGTCTCCATCCCTACAGCCCCCCCTCCTCCAATTGGCAAGTTCCCTCCCTGGAATCTCCATTGGAGGAAGTTCCCATTCCAGAGATACTCATTTCTGACCTGGCTCAGCCCTTGACTCCCTGACCTACTTCCTATCCCAGGGAGGTACCATCCGTCTCCCTTTGACTTTTAGGTCTCTTTTATGTATTGCCTTATGTATAGGTGCCACAGTGCTGGGCCTGGAGTCAGGAAGGCTCATCTTCCTGAGTTCAAATCCAGTCTCAGACCCTTAATAATTGTATGACCCTGGGCAAGTCACTTAATCCTTTTTGACTCAGTTTCCTCATCTATAAAATTAACTGGAGAAGGAAATGATAAACCCCTCTAGTAACTTTGCCAAGAAAACCCCAAATGGGGTTGGGAAGAAACAGATACAACAAAAATGTTTCTTTTTCCCCATTTAGAATGTAAGCTCCTTGAGGACCTTTCTTTGTGCTTAATTTGTATTCCAGCACTTGACAGAGTACCAGGCAAATAGTAAATGCTTAATAAATGTATTTCTATCTAGTCTAATTCCCAGGGACCCAATAACCAGGTGCTTACTGCCTCAGATATGCAGCCTGCACTTCCCATTGCCCCCAGCTCTAGTTTCAGTGTTTGGAGAGAGACCACACAACACACAGAGACACCATTATCCTCACCTTTCCCATAGGACGTGTTTAATGTTGTTTGTGTCTCCCCTCCACCCCCCAAGAGGACCAATGACATCACGGGAGATTCCTTAACTGCTCTATGAATTGGATTTAAGTAAGGCAGAGTCGAATAAAGTCATCAGCCTCACTCTCTCTTCCAGAATAATCAAAGTCCAGTAACAAGACAAAAGTCAGGATGAGTAGTGCTGGCCCAGGATGCAGTGTGATCTCGGTGTCTTTGATGCAGGCCTGACCAAGCTCTATGCATTCCACAGAGACTGCTTCAGTCAACTTCATGGCCATTGGAACAAATCATTCTCACCTTCCTGTTCTTCCTGGTAGGAAGACTTCTTAGGGTTAACATCTCACTAACTCACTGACAGGTTTGAGACCTGTTGCTTACTGTCAACCTGGTCTAGTACATCTGCCAAGATGTTTTACCAGAGTGTGATCACTGCTACACCTTCTTAGAGCCACAGATGAGGATTGGGCTAATCAGGTGGCCACCAAAGGTGGAATAAGTATTTCCTGAATTGTTGGCTTAAATTCCACTCGTATTTCTAAATGAGGATAGATTTCTTTCAAAAACTTTTATGCCAGGGAATGCTACCATGTAATATTAGTGCTTTTATTCCTTAGAAATTTCCATTAGTTGTGTCCTTTTGGAATTCTATCCTTTGCTTCTAGGATTTCTAGGAGAGAATTTCTGCCCAGAGAAGGGGTTTTGTTTTTGTTTTTGTCTTCAACAATAGCACTGAGTCATGTTGAAGGCCAGCTCCTTTTTTGTCTGTTACTGATACTGTCCTAACACCCACCTTCCTCTCCCTAAAAACAGCATAACACATCCAAGGCCAAAAAAGAGACTACCTCCTGGGATGAACTTTTCTGATCTAGGACATATTGTGCTCAGGGATGCACCAGGAATGTAAAGAAGGAATATCATTAGATCAGAATCATGGAACGAGCATTCAAATCCTGCTGTTAGTAATGTGTGAATGTGGCCAAGTCATTCAATTTTCTGGGCCTCATTTCCTCTTCTCTCAACTACATGACCTCCAAGATGCTTCCAGTGCTGTATCTTTGATGTTTTAAGAATAATTTTAAAGTTATCCCTTTACTGACACAAGCCAGAAATATATAGGAATTATTATATGTATTCTATTACAAGAAAACCATTTCTAATGCCCTAACTAGCTGTATTGGGCAGCTAGGTCAAGCAGCATGTAGAGTGCCAGGCTTGGGATCAGAAAGACATCTTCCTGAGTTCAAATATGGCCTCAGATACTTACTAGCTGTGTGACTCTGGGCAAGTCCTTTAACCCTGTTTGCCTCAGTTTCCTCATCCATAAAATGAGCTGGAGAAGGAAACAGCAAAACACATCAGTATCTTTGCCAAGAAAACCCCAAATGAGGTTATGAAGAGTCAGACATGACTAAGTTGATGTTATAACAACAACAAAAACTAAACAAGTCATTTTCTTTTTTTTTATTCTAAATTTATTTATTTGTTTGTTTACTTTTAGTTTACAACATTCAGTTCCATAATCCTTTGAGTTTCAAATTTTCTCCCTCTCCCTCTCCCTCTCCTCCCCCCCACCCCATGGCAGCATGCAATCTGATAGAGGTTCTACAAATACCTTCACATTAAACATTAGTCAAGTTGTAAAGAAGAATTATAACCAATGGAATGAACAATGAGAAAGAAGGAACAAAACAAAACAAAACAGAGAGAGAGCAAGTCATTTGCTTCAATCTGCATTCCGATTCCTTAATTTCCTCTCTGGATGTGGATAGCGCCTTCCATCTCGAGTCTTTTGGAGTTTAGACAAAGCATTTTCATTCAATGGGCCTCAGTTTCCTCATTTGTAAAATGGAGGAGTTGGACTAGATGACTAGATGACCTCTGAGGTCCCTTCCAGTTCTCATGTCTTAGGACTTGTTTACTTGGAGATTTGTATTAAATACCCAAACAGCACTTCTCATTTGGGTCAAGTCATTTGTAAGAGCTAGGTTTGTTGCCCATGATGACGACAATAACCAAAAAAAGAAAAACCACACCAGTAAGTAGCCATAAAATCCAGTGAAGCAAACGAATTAGTCTTTTAGATTCTATCAGAGACTTCTGTCAAGTACAGAATCTCCCTATCATAGCATGCCTCAGTAGTAATTTTGCTTGT
Source organism: Petaurus breviceps papuanus (assembly GCF_028583685.1). Lineage (NCBI taxonomy): Eukaryota > Metazoa > Chordata > Mammalia > Diprotodontia > Petauridae > Petaurus > Petaurus breviceps. The sequence continues at coordinate 19,828,182 of NW_027185903.1, read as the reverse complement.
TCTGGCTTGCTGGGGGGGAAGGAATTGTGTTTCCCTTTCTTTGTATTCCCAGTAGCTTAACACAGTGACCAGCATATAATAAGCATCTAATGAATGCTTGTTGGTTGACTGACTGACTTGTCTGAATGGGTATGAACAAATTATTCACTGGTATTAACCCCTAAGTTTCACAGGAATGATTTGAATCCATCCTGACAGGCTGAATGATGGGATGGTATGCTATTAGGGTTAAAAAGAACTGAGTATACTCAGATATATAAAATGGGAATAATCATAATGGCATCTACATACATAGAACATTCACACTTTTAAAATGCTTTTGTGACCCCACTTGAACCTCATAAAGACCCAAACTGATGGGTCTCCTCTGTTTTAGATACTTACTAGCTATGGAATTGTCACTTAACCTGCATCAGCCTCAGTTTCCTCATCTGTAAAACTGGGATAATAAAAGCACCCACCATCCAGGGTTGTTGTGAGAATCAAATAAGATAGCACATGTAAAGCACTTTTCAAGCCTTGAAGAGTTATATAAATGCTAGCTATTATTATTTTTATAGACAAAGAAATGGAGCTGAGACAGATTAAATCATTTACTTATCTATTGCCCTCCAGATGGTAAGCTTGGGAAGCAGAGATTCCAACCTACACTTCCTGACCCAAGGTCTAAACTCTACCCACTCTGCTATGTTGTTTGCTTATGCCCAAGGCCAATAATGTTTGCCCAACCAATCCAATAAAGTTATTGTATGGTTCAAATGAAATTATGCATGTGAGATATATATTATATAAAGTCCTATACTTATATAAATTGTTGTTGTTTATATGTTATTTGCTGTTGGGTTGTTTTAGTCATGTCTGACTCTTCATGGCCCATTTGGGGTTTTCTTGGCAGAGATACTGGAGTGATTTGCCATTTCCTTCTCCAGTTCATTTTACAGAAGAGGAAATTGAGGCCAAGAGGATTAAGTGACTTGTCTAGGGTCACACAGCTAGTAAGTGTCCGAGGCCAGAGCTTGGGAAAATGAATCTTCCTGACTCAAGATCTAGTACTTTATCCACTGTGCTGCCTGACTGCCCTAATATATGTAAAGTGCCTTGCAAATCTTAAAAACTATATAAATATCAGTTATACTTTTCATTATTATAGAAAAATCTTTCTTTTCATCTTGTTCAATATAGTTCAGCTAGAAACAGTCCTGGGATAAGCCATTATCTTGCTATTATTCTTTTATATTCAGTATTCTTTGGATTATTGCACAAGTGGATAAAATAATTGCTTTTTGCAGCTGAATAAAAGTATTAGGATATAAGCTCATCTTTTGTGGGCTCACTGAAAGTATACTCAGCTCTACTCCACTATAAGACAGCATGATGGAAGCAATATTTCCCTCATCCTGTTCCGACATAATTTCCACTTATTCTTGGTTTCTATTTTTTAAAGCTTTTTGTTACTTGCAATTTGGAAATCATGAATATTTGGTATGGCAAACATCTACTACAAAGGTTTACTTATGGTCTTTATGGTTCAGTGTTATGTTTGGGCAATCATTCAGCCTCAGTCTCAGATAATGGTCTGGCTCCAGTCTGGTTTCTTGGTTTGAGTTCTCCAGAATATTTCAAAGCATTGCTTGATCTGTATGTGTTGTTGCTGGAATTCAGTTAAGAGGAGAGACAATGGTACAACATGGGAGGAGGAAGATTTTAAACTGCAGTATATTGCCAGAGTAGAGCTACAGAAGTGTATTATTGATTTTTTTATAACTTCCCCAAAGTGGAGACAATACTTTGTGAAAAATCTTATAGCCAATTGAGCCAGCAGTGGTGTGTGCTGGGACTAGCTGGGCCAGTGCTAAGGCAGGGTCTCCATCATCCTCCCTGAAGTCCCACCCTCTGCAGGAAACCTTTGCTGTACTGATTTTTCTTTAATTTACACTCCATAAACCTTGGTGGTATAATAGTTTGCCTATTGTCTCCTCCAGTAGCTTGGAAGCAGGGACTGACATCTTTCTCCAATGCTTAGTACAATGCCTAGAAAATAGTAGGTGCTTAATAAGTGCAAGTTGATTAACTGACTTTCCAGGCTTGAATTGAAAAGAAAGCCCCACTGACGGAGTAGCTGAAGAAAAATTGACCCTCCCAAATAGAGACGAATGTGCCGGGACCAAAAAAGATGAGGGGGAAAGTGAAAGTGACTGAGAGTACGGCCTTCCCATCAGCTCAACTGGCATAGCACCACCACCCCACTGTTGCTAGTCTAGGTATTCAATAGCTACTAAATTCTTGCAGCCTACATTAATATGTTACACAATTTATGCCATTTTTTGCCTAATCTTCATTGATCACTAAGTGTAGGCTCTTTAAGAATAACTTTTCTGTAATTTCTGTGTTGACCTGGTCTTGGATTGCCATCCTAGGCTACTCTGACTCCACAAACAAATTCAAATGACTCAGCTAATTATCTGATGCTTTTTTTCCTGTCAACATATTGTTGGCAGAATCCATTTGGTCATAGTCATCATAACCATTATTGCAGGGGGAAGGAAATAAGCATTTATGTAGCAATTACTATGTACCAGGCAGATACCTACATGTAGCATCTACTGTGTGCTAAGAGCTTTACAAATATTTCCTCATTTGATCCTCACAACAATTCTGGGAGTTAGGTGCTATTATTATCCCCATTTTATAGTTGAGTAAATGGAGGCAGACAGAATTTAAGTGACTTGCTCAGTGTCACACAGCTAGGAAGTGTTTGAGGTTTGATCTGAACTCAAGTCTTCCTGATTCCAGTCCCAGTACTCTAGCCACTGTGCCATCTAGCTGTATCACCATCATCATCACCATCATCATCATCTTTATAACTACTGTTGTCACATGATTTTCCTCATGGCTGGTTCTTGAACAATCATGGAAGCATTTGTGGAGTGCCCATGATTACTCCTGTGGGGAAGGAGGGTGCACACAGGACATGGTGAGCTAGAACTCTCCTTCTGATAAGGGCAGGGAAATCCCGTATTTCTCCACTCCAGCCACCAAAATGACCTCTACCCTTTAGGTTCATTTTTTTTTAGCAAATGTGCTTTTTTCTGACCTTAAATGACTGAGAAAACAGAGCATCCCACACATGCAGAACTTAATGTGTAGGTTGCTGTTTCACATCCCCCAAATGCATCTATTATTCACTCCTTGGAGCTCAGCAGGGGGAGAGCTTAGATCAGAATAATTATAAGAAAATGTAAATCAATGAATTAACTCCAGATATAGCTCTCTGGAGGGTGACCAGGATGGCAAAGAGACTGGAAACTATGGACATCTAGGATTAACTGAAGGACATGGGGATGTCAAGCCTGAGGAAGAGAAGATTTAGGAGACATAATCACTGTCTCTAGATATTTGAAGGGGTGTCTTTTGAGACAGGGATTAAACCTTCCTTCCTGGTCCCAGAAGGCAAGTAGGAACAATGAGCAAAAATTACAGAGGGGTAGATTTTGGCTCAGTAAAAGAAAAATATTCCTAATTAAAGGGAAATGGAAAATAATGGTTTTCTGTCACTGGAGGGTTTCAAGCAGAGGCTGAACAAAGACTCCGAGGAGATGCTGTCCAGGTGTGTGTTAGATTCTATGACCTGTGGGCTGCTTTTCAGTTCTGAGATTCCATGGGTCTTAATTCACTGAGAGAAACTCACACTAAGAAAAGAGTTCAACTGTACTTCATTACAGAGAACATTTTTTGAAAGACTGTATAGGAAAATTTTTTTTTTTTAAAAGCTACCTTTGAAAAGGTCTTTTGTTTTTAAAAGGACAAGTTTAATAGGCATCCTCTCCTGGATAATTGAGGACTGAGGCTTCATCTCTTCATTCCGTGTTCAATTACTACTACCTGAGAATGCTTGGCAATAAGCATAGGAAAGTTCCTAGAAGCCTTTCCTTCAAGGAGAGAAGTGGTTTTATTACTATCTCCCCTTACCATACTTCCTGAGAGCCTCTTTGGGAGAATCCTGAAATTTCCCAGTGGAAGGTGGTTAAGGGTTGATAAGGAATGCTTCTAGACAGCCAAGAAAAACAAAAAAAAAAAGATTTTTTTAAAAAGCATTCATAACATTAAAAAAAATCAGTTTAGTTCAATTTTCTTAAAATGTTCTTTCAAACATATTTTAAAATAATAGCTGGAGGCATTTAGGTGGCTCAGCGAATAGAATGCTGGACCTGGAGTCAGGAAGACCTGAGTTCAAATGTGACTTCAGAAACTTACTAGCTGTGTGACCCTGGGCAAGTCACTTAACCTGTTTGTGGTTACTATCTACTGAAGAAAGAAATGTCAAGCCACCCTAGTATCTTTGTCAAGAAGACCCTATGGATGACATTGGCATGCTGTGGTCCATGAGGTCACGAAGAGTCAGACAACTGAGCAACTGAAAGACAGCAACATCTGGAGTGGACATTAGTGGGGGGTATGGGAAGAGCACTGCACTTGGAAGATCTGAGCTCAAGTCTCTAAACCTCTCTGAGCCTCAGTTTCTTCAGCTGTAAAATGAGGATCATAAAAGTCATCTTGTCTATTGACCCACTAATTGCCCAGAAATAATCATCCAACTTTTGCTTGAAGACTTCTAGTGAAGAGGAATCGGCCACACTCTGAAGTAGCCTCTTCTCACTAGGAGGCACCCCCCCCCTGCTTTGATGCCTTGCTATACCATAGTCCCTGGTTTCCTGTCCCTCTTACTAATATATTCCCACACCTCTTCTTGTGCCTTCTACCGCCACCTCACAGGTGACATGTAATGTCAGGATGGATTTATTTGCCAAGGAAGAATCAATTCCTAAATAATTCAGAGTGTGGTGCTGGAAAAGTTTCTGCCCAGTGCGCAATGGATGACTCAAGCCTCCTAACCTAGTTTCTCTGGGTACTATCGCATAGCCTGGGCCAATGCCTTAATGTCCATTGACCACAACGCAACCAGCCCCCTCCAGAAGCCACCTTGTACATCCTCCTGGCCTCTTAGATGGCTGTAGAGTAGATTAGACCAGGCTATGATGATATCTCTGTGAACTAGAGCACTTTACCCAGTTTCTAGTTCCCTGAAGCATTAGCTACTGGTAATTTGATTTTTCAGTCCATTCCCTTCCATTTACCCTAATCACTATCCCAATTACCCCAGAGGCAACTGGGTGGGGCAGCAGATTAATCCACTGGACCTGGAGTCAGGAAGAATTGAATTCAAATATGACCTCAGATACTTACTAACCTAAGTGGCCTTGGCAAGTCACTTAACCTCTCTGTTTGCCTCAGTTTCCACATCTACAAAGTGGGGATAATAACAGCACCTCCTAGGCTATTGCAATGATATTTATGAAGGACTCTGCAAATAAACCTTAAAACACTATATAAATGCTAGCGATTATCATCATCATCATCACCCTAACAGATCCCAGGCTTCTACCCACACATGTACCAACAAGAGCCTTTTATCTGTCCGAGAAAATAAAAGTTACATGGGCCTATGGTGCAGCTCTGTCTATATAATCAAGTCCACCCAAGGGTAAATGTGACCCATCAGTAATTCTACCCAAAAACTTCACCAACTTCACCCCCTTTCTGCTCAGATCCTTTTTCCTTGCCTCATCCTCTCTTCCAGTGCCCTCACTGTACTCTGACTCCTCCCTACCCAGGAAGATTAAAAAAAAAAACCCAACTCTTTCTTAAGTGACTTCTTAAGTGATGGTCTTGAAATGTGTTGCCCCAAACAAAGGAATTCTTACATTTTGAGAGAGGACCCTCTAAGTAGAATATAATGCTCACTCCAAAAGACTGGATGTCAAATGGTGGGATTGTAAGCATTGTGGTACCTTAATTAGGGGAAATATATTAGGAAGAAGGATGTCTTCCACATACACTTTCCCCACAGGCAATAAATCAATATAACAGGCTTTCAAAGGGGACGTCTGTGATATAGAGGGATGGGAAACCTCCCAGCAAAGAAAGGATTTGGACTGGGTTTTGAAGGATACAGAAGAGGAGGACAGGTGTAGAGGAATAGAAGGATGTTGCGAATGAAATGGGCTACCTCAGAAAATGGGTTCTCCCTCATTGGAAGACTTTTAAGGAGAGACTGGAGGACCACTTGTACCACAATGTTTCCATGTTGCAAAAGAAAACAAAGAAAAAAACACAAGAAAAATTTGTAACCTCGGGCAAGTTACTTTAACCCCAATTGCCCTCCAAAAA
>NW_027185903.1:19780222-19821944 GCF_028583685.1 Petaurus breviceps papuanus | reverse complement strand
CCCCCCCCCCCCAGGTAGATAGAATTTGTTGTAATAATATATAATAAATACATTTGGAATTGTCTTGGATCATTCATTGTATTGCTAAGATAGCTAAATCACTCACAATTGATCATTGCTGTTACTATGTACAGTGTTCTCCTGGTTCTGCTCACTTCACTTTGCATCAGTTCATGTAAGTCTTACCAGATTTTTTTTTTGAAACCATCCTGCTTGTCATTTCCTGTAACACAATAGTATTCCATACAATCCATAGGCCATAAATTGTTCAGCCATTTCCCATTTGCTAGGCATTTCTTCAATTTCCAATTCTTTAGCACTTCAAAAAGAGCTGCTATAAATATTTTTGTACATATAGGTTCTTTTCCTTTTCAAAAAAAATCACTTTGGCATACAGACATAGTAGTAGGTATGACAGGGTCAAAGGCTATGTAAAATTTTATAGCCCTTTAGTCTTAGTTCCAAATCACTCTCCAGAATGCCTGGATTAGTTCACAACTCCACCAATATTGGTTCCCCAATTTTTCTATATCTCCTCTAAGATTGATAATTTTCCTTTTCTGTCATATTTGTTGTTCAGTCAAATATGACGGTGACCCCATTTGGAGTTTTCTTGGCAGAGGTATCAGAGGAATGGTTTGCTATTTCTTTCTCCTGTTCATTTTACAGATGAGGAAACTGAGGCAAACAGGGTTAAGTGACTTGCCTGGAGTCACACAACTAGGAAGTTTCTGAGGGTAGATATGAATTCAGGAAGATGAGTCTTCCTGACTCCAGACCCAGCACCCTATTCACTCTGTCACCTAGCAGCCTGTAATACTCTGTCATAAGAGCAAACTGATAGGTGTGAGGTGGTACCTCAGAGTTGTTTTAATTTGCATTTCTCTATTCAACAGTGATTTAGGGCATTTTTCCATATTACTATAGATAGCTTTGATTTCTTCTTCTGAAAACTGCCTGTTCATATCCATTGATCATTTATCAATTGGGGAGTGACTCATTCTTACAGATTTGCCTCAGTTCTCTACATATTTGAGAAATGAGGTTTTTATCAGAGAAACTTGCTATAAAAAAAATTCCCCCAGTTTTCTTCTTTCCTTGTAAGTTTTTCAGAATGGTCTTGGATCATTGTATTACTGAGAGTAGTAGTGGATTTGTTTGTGTGAAAACTTTTAATTTAGTGTAATAAAAATTATCCACTTTACTTTCAGTAATGCTCTCAATTTCTTGCTTTGTCATAAATTCTTCCCTTATCTGTAGATCTGATAGATAAGATATTCCGTGTTCCCCTAATTTGCTTATGATATCACCTTGCATATCTAAATCATATACCCATTTTGACCTTATCTTGACATACAGTGTGAGATGTTGGTCTATACCTAGTTTCTGTGAAACTGCTTTCTGGTTTTCCCAGAAATTTTTGTAAAATAGTGAATTCTTATCTCAAGTGCTTGAATCTTTGTATTTATCAAGTGCTAAATTTCCTACTATGTATCCTTCATCTATTCCATTGTACTTGATGATTACTATTTTGTAATACAGTTTGAGATCTGGTTCTGCTAAGCTACTTCACATTTTTTTTCCCATTCATTCTCTTGGCATTCTTGAGCTTTTGTTCTTGCAGATGAATTTTATTACTGTTTTTTCCTAGCTCTATACAATAATTTTTGGTAGTTTGATTGGTATGGCACTGAATAAATAAATTAATATAGACAGAATTGTCCTTTCTATTATATTGGTTTGGCCTATCCATGAGCAATTTCTCCATATTATATAATATTTCTCATAATATTTCTCCAATTGTTTAGATCTGACTTTATTTATGTACAAAGTATTTTAAAGTTGTATTCATATAGTTGTTGGGTTTATCTTGCTAGGTAGACTCCCAAGTATTTTATATTGTCTACAGTAAGTTTAAATGGAATTTCTCTTTTTATCTTTTCCCTTTGGACTTCATTGGTAATATATAGAAATGCTGATGATTTATGTGGGTCTGTTTTATAACCTGGGACAGCTAAGTGGTGCAGTGGATAAAGCACAAGACCTAGAGTCGGGAAGAGTTATCTTCCTGAGTTCAAATACGGCCTCAGACATTTGCTGAGGAGGTCGTTTAACTGTTTGCCTCAGTTTTCTCACCTGCAAAATGAACTGGAGAAGGAAATGGAAAACTACTCCAGTATCTTTGTCAAAAAAAAAAAAACCCAAATGGGGTCATGAAGAGTCAGAAATGACTGAACAACAATTTTATAATCTGCAACTTTGCTGAAGTTGTTAATTGTTTCAAATAGTTTTTTAGTTGATTCTCTAGGATTTTCTAAGCATACAATCATATTATATACAAAGAGTGATGGTTTTGTTTCTTTGTTGTCTAATTCCTTCAATTCCTTTTTTTGTTTTCTCTTATTGCTATAGATAGCATTTCTAGTACAATATTGAATAATAGTGGTGATAATGAGATCCATTTTTTTCACCCCTCATCTTCTTGGGAAGTCTTCTAGCTTATCCGCATTACAGATAATGCTTGCTGGTGGTTTTAGATAGATGTCACTTATCATTTTAAGGAAAGATCCATTTATTCCTATGTTTTCCAATGTTTTAAACAGGAATTAGTGTTGTCTTTTGTCAAAAGATTTTTTCTGTGTCTATTGAGGTAATCATATGATTTTTGTTGGTTTTGTTATTGATATGGTAAATTATGCCAATAGTTTTTCCAATATTGAACCAGTTCTACATTCTTAGTGTAAATCCCACCCAGTGATTATGTATTATCTTTGTAATATATTTTTATAATATCCTTACTAGTATTTTATTTTAAATTTTTGCATCAATATTCATTAAGGAAATTGGTTTGTAGTTTTCTTTCTGTTTTTTTCTTCCTGGTTTAGGTATAACATCATATTTGTGTCATAAAAGGAATTTGGTAGGACTCCTTTTTTGCCTGTGTTTCCAAATAGTTTATATAGTATTGGGATTAATTGTTCTTTAAAGGTTTGGTAGAATTCACTTGTGAATCCGTCTGATGCTGGGAATTTTTTCTTAAGGAACTCATCAATGGCTTATTCAATTTCTTTTTTCTAAGATAGGGTTAAGTATTCTATTTCCTCTTCTGTTAATCTGGGCAATTTATAATTCTGTAAGTATTTAGAAATTTCACTTAGATTGTCAGATTTATTGGCATATCATTGGGCAAAATAATTCCCAGTAATTTTTAAAATTACCTCTTCATTGGTGGTAAATTCAGCCTTTTTATTCTTAACACTGGAAATTTGGTTTTCTTCTTTCTTTGTTAAAAATCAAATTTACCAGTGGTTTATCTATTTTATTATCCCCCCCCCCAAAAAAACCCAAGCTCCTAATTTTATTTATTAGTTCAATGATTTTCAATTTTATTAATCTCTCTTTTGATTTTCAAGATTTCCAATTTGATGTTTAAGAGAGGATTTTTAATTTGTTCCCTTTCTAGTTTTTTTTTTAATTTGAATGGCTAATTAATTGATCTACTCTTTCTCTATTTTTTTGATGTCAGCATTTAGAGATATGATTTTCCCCTAAGTACTAATGTGGCTGCATATATATTGTCTCATTGTTGTCATTCTCTGAAATTATTGATGGTTTTAATGATTTATTCTTTGACCCATTTATTCTTTAGGATTAGATTAGTTTCCAATTAATTTTTAATCTATGCTTCCATGTTCCTTTGTTGAATATAATTTTTATTGTATTATGATCTGTGAAGGATAAATTTAATATTTCTGTTTTTCTGCATTTGGTTGTAAAGTTGTACCGTCATACATAGTCAATTTTTGTGTAGGTTCCATGTTCTACTGAAAAAAGGCATATTCCTTTCTATTTCCATTCAATAATCTTTAGGAGCCCACAATATCTAAATTTTCTAAAATTCTATTCATCTCCTAACTTCTTTCTTGTTTATTTTTGGGTTAGATTTAGCTAGTTCTGAGAGGGTAAAATTGAGGTCCTCCATTAGTGTAGTTTTACTATCTATTTCCTCCTGTAATTGATTTAACTTTTCCTTTAAGAATTGGGATGCTATGCCATTTGGTGTATATATGTTTAGTATTGATATTACTTCATTATTTATGGTATCTTTTAGCAAAATCTAGTTTTCTTGCTTATATCTTTTCATTAAATCTATTTTGTATTGTCTGAGATCATCATTGATACCCCTTCTTTTAAAAAAAATTAACTGAAGCATAATAGATTCTGCTACAGTCCCTTTTTCTCTGCTCTGTATGTCCTTCTGTTTCAAGTGTGTTTCTTACAAACCACATATTGTTGGATTCTAGTTTTTAATCCCACTCTGCTATCTGCTTCCATTTTATGGGTAAGTTCATCCTGTTCACATTCACAGTTATGATTATAAACGGTGTATTTTCCCCGTTTACCCTTCTTTTCTCCCCCTTACCATCTTTCCTCAAAAGTTTATTTTGCTTCTCACCACCACCTCCCCCAATCTTTCCTCCTTTCTATCAGCCTCCTTTCTCCTAAGCTCCCCCCCTTCTACTTCCTTGTAGGACAAGATAGATTTTTATACCCAAATGGGTGTGTATATTATTCCCTCTTTGAATCAATTCCAATAAGAGGAAAATTCAAGCATTCTGCCCCATGCCTGCCCATTTCCCCTCCACTGTAAAAGCTCTTTTTCTTGTGCCTCTTTTATGTGAAATAATTTACCTTATTCATCCTCTCCATTCCTTCTTCTTCTTACTCCTTAATTTTATTTTTTTGAAATCATCCCATCATAGTCAACTCACACACATCACACTCTATGTATACTCCTTCTAACTGCCCTAATAATGATAAAATTTTAGGAGTTACAATCTTCTCATATAGGACTATAAACAATTTAACCTTATTGAACTTCTTATGAATGCTTGAAAATTTTCCATTTCATTCCATATCCATTCGCTCCCCCCACCCCCCTGGAGAATTATACTCAGTTTTGCTGGGTAGGTTATTGTTGGTTTTAATTCTAACTCCTTTTCCCTCTGGAGTATCATATTCTAAGGCCTATGCTCTTTTAACATGGAAGCTGCTAAATCTTGTGTGATCCTGACTGTGGCTCTATGATATTTTCTTTTTCTTTTTTTAAGTTTTTATTGATATCAATGATTTTTTTTTCCTTGGGGGAGAGGGCAGGGAAATAGGGATTAAGTGACTTGCCCAAGGTCACACAGCTAATAAGTGTGTCAAGTGTCTGAGGCTGGATTTGAACTCAGGTCCTTCTGGCTCCAGGGCTGGTGCTCTATTCACTGTGCCACCTAGCTGCCCCCTCTATGATATTTTCAATTGTTTATTTCTGGCTGCTTGCAATATTTTCTTCTTGACCTGCGAGTACTGAATTTGGCTATAATAGTCCTGTGAGTTTTCATCTGGGGGTCTCTTTTAGGAGATGATTGTTGGATTCTTTAAATTTCTATTCTATTCTCTAGTTTTAGGATATTAGGTCTTTGATAATTTCTTGAAATATGATGTCCAGGATCCTTTTTTGATCATGACTTTCAGGTAGTTCAATAATTCCTAAGTTTTCTCTTCTCAATCTGTTTTCCAGGTTAGTTGTTTTTCTAATGAGATATTTCACATTTCCTCCTATTTTTCATTATTTTGGCCTGTAAAAAAATAGTTTCTTGATGTCTCATGGACTCATTAGTTTCAGTTGCCCAATTCTAACTTTTAAGGAATTATTTTCTTCAGTGAGTTTTTGTGCCTCTTTTTCCATTTGACTAATTCTACTTTTTAAGGAATTCTTTTCTTTAGTTGATTTTTGTGCCTCTTTTGCCATTAGGTCATTTCTGTTTTTTAAGGTGTTTATTTTCTTCAGTATTTTTTTGTGCCTCATTTACCAAACTGTTGACTCCCTTTTCATAATTTTCTTGCATCACTCTCATTTCTTTCCCATTTCTTCTCCACTTCTCCTATTTGCTTTTTAAGTCCCTTTTGAGCTCTTCTAGGATTTGGGGGCAGGGGAGGGCTGGGATTAATTCACATTTTTCTTTGGAGCTTTGCATGTAGCTATTTTGAATCCATTGTCTTCTGAGTATCTTGATCTTCTCTGTCACCATAGTAACTTTTATGGTCAGGTTCTTTTTTATTGCTTGCTCATTTTTCTAGTCTATTTCTTGACATAACTTTATGTTTAAGCTGGGCTCTGTTCCTGGGGTAGATGTGGCATTATCCCTTTCTTGCTACTGTTTTCAGAGCTAGCTATGGATGAATATATAGGTTTTCACTTCTTCTAAGGTAATATGAGCTAAAGAAAGATGAGGTTACCTGGCTTGCATGCTTGTCTGTGACAGACCACAAGTATTATTCTCCTTTCTGCAACTGTGACCAGGGTCCCTGCTCCCCTGGGGTCACACATTCTAGTGTGCTGTTGTTTCTCCTCACCCTGGGAGCACTAACCAGAATTGCATATGGCCAATGCAATAGAGTCCTGCATCCAGCATCAACAAAGGGTCCATTATAATCTCCTTCCGACGCGTTGTCTGATCTCCTTACCATCTGTGGGTTGAGACCTCCCTCCAATGACCAATGAAGCTGAATTCTTTCCCCTTTCACAGTGGTGTCAACAACAGGGTAATGGTGTGATTTAAAGGATGACATGGTCCCCTAAGAGTATGGGACTTATCAGAAAAAGTGGAATTCTAACACTCAGTTAAACTTAAGTGCTTTGCTGTTTGGGTGAAGAGGTGGAGGATTCACCACAAGTTAATACTATAAGTCCTGAGAGATGTAGAGGTCTTTGGAAGGAGGTGAGATTCATTGGAGAAGGAAGGAAAGTCATCGTGACTGTTTATAGGCTTGGGTGCAAGTCTTTTGTGTTTTGTGTTTTCTGTAGGGTGCAATAAAGCTTGTCTGTAAGGGTTGGTAGTGCTGAGGAGCAAGCACTGATACTAAAATCCGTATCTCATCTCTGATCCTTACTATATATGTGATGTTAAGCAAATCACTTAAGCTTCCTGATCCTCAGTTTCTTCAACAGCAAAATGAGGAGACTGGACTAGATGGCTTCTGAGGACCTTTCCAACTTCAGATCTCTGAACTTAAAATGTTTTAAGAGGTGAGAGCTTTTTTGTTCTTTCAACGAAGACTTATGAGCTATATTTTGATATTCCCAGGCAATAACCCTGGGTGGGGCCAAAATGAGATGTAATGGGAATATGAAGATCTTCCCTGCCCTTTGGCCCCCTGAAAGGCTTAAGTGACTCTGAGAACTTTCCCTGATATGAAAACATACTCTGCTCCCTAATGGGCTGAATGTGGTCACATGGAGCCTGTGGTGGGAGGCTTGTTTTTCAGGTATGCCCACACCTTGTTACTTTGTGTTTGGGCAGTGGGTCAAGAGGGTTGTGACATTCTCTGTCCCTGGAGAAGGTTATATATACCCTGATGTGAGGTTTTGCTTTGGGAAGAGTTGTGTGATTTGGCCAGATGAGACTCTGGGTAGCCATTGAGCCCCCCAACTTTGAAAACCCAGATCTTGGTGCTTCCTTCTCTGGTAACTAGCTAGGAGTGGATGTAATGGTCAGACAGCTGGAAGCCCTGCCTGCTTAATTGTGTTATTTTCTGTTGTAACTTCTGTTTGTATTCTCTGAAGTTCAGGGTGCTGACTTTTGCCCCTGAACTAAGTAAATGATATGTTTGATTGGTTAAAATAAGATTGTTAACCCATTTTTAGTTGCTTTCCTTTATAAAAGCAGATCTAAGAACCTGTGCTAGTAGCCATCCTGGGTATGCTAGGGTGCTTGCTACTAATGAGACAATATGGGATGTTCCCAGAAGCTGGTGAGCCCAGGTTTGGGTGGGTGGGGGAATGGGAGCAGGAAAATAAGAAATTATGAGCCATAGAGAGATTTGTATGAAATTCCTAAGACTGAACCAGATCTGTGTAACCACAGAATTGGGGTGCTAGGCCATGAAGTATTTAAAGATAAAACTTCATGATGAAAAGAATCTTCCTAACAACATTGGCATGGATGATCTATGACTCTTCAAAAAATTTCCTGAATAATATAATATGTACTGCCCAGTTAAAATATTCTTACAAAGCTCACCAGGAATGCCATGGTGAAAGGCAAGGATGAAAAAAAACCAAAGCACTTTTGAGCAGGTTCTTTTTACATTTTATGGAAGGATGCAGGAGTTTGCTATTCAGGGTTCTGACCCACCCTTATATTTTAGCTCTCCAAGGTGGCCATAATACATTTCTAAGGGAAACTGACATTGAACACCTACTGCCCCCCACCCACAACTCCCTCTAAGCCCACAAAAGGAACTGAACTGAAGAGCCAACTACCCATTTCCAATTCTAAGGCCAAAGTGTGCTTACCATAAAAACGGAATAGGGAAGAATGGGGTCTCCCACTGGCCATGTAAATGAGCTCACATTCAGTCTTCACAGCAGAACATTTGAAATAGGTTTAAATTCATGATGAATGTGAAAATGACACCAGGTTTCCATTGTACATGTAAAGGAGATGAAAGGGACCTATTGAAATTTCATAAGCATCTTCATTAAGCACACCTAAAGATTAAATTAAAGGAATTCTTGCTCACATTGCATCGCATTATCCAGATGTATATGCAGTTTCCTATTTTCATTTTATTTTTAGGTATTTTCTATGAAATACATTTTAAGCCAGTTCATGTATAAGTGATTTAAAAGATCACAGAGAAAGTATATTGTATACAATGAAGTATATTTAATAAACTGTCAAACAAACAAACAAATTAAACCAAAGTGAGCTAGGCCTTTAAAAGCAAAACATATCTATTTGCTCAAGTCCATAACCTAGAATTTATGAACTTGGGTTTTTTTCAATATTTGATAACTGTATTTCAATATGCTTGGTTTCCTTTGTAAGCCTATGTATTTTGTTTTGCGTATTATTATTATATATATTTGTATTGTGTATGATTCTGAGAAGGGGTTCACCTAATTACTAAAACAATCTATGACAAAAACAAGTAAGGAACCCCTGATCTACTCCAAGTAGGAGTCTGGTGTTGACTCAAATCTGACCACAGATGTGTGACTCTGGTCAAGTCATTTAACTTTGCTTGCCTCAGTTCCTCACACATAAAATGAGCTGGAGAAGGAAATGGCAAACCACTTCATTGTCTTTGCCAAGAAAACCCCAAATGGCACCATGAAGAGTCAAATACAACTGAAACAATTGAACAACAACCCCTGAGTTCACATCTACTTCATGTTATCTCCCTTGAAAATATGAGAAATATTTTATTTTAGAAGTACCCATGAGAACATACAAAATGACACAGAGAAGCTGAACTCCCACTGAGGACAGCCCGGTAGGCTGGCAGGAAGCGGCTAGCTCAATGCTCTGGGAGCCAAGACCAGCCCTGCAGGAGCCCGAGGTTTTAGTCTCAGGGTGGGCCTAACCAGTTGCCAGCTGGAGGGACTTCAGAACACTAGCAGTTATGGTGGTTTTCAGAATTATCAACACATAGATGCTAAGGAAAAAGTGAGAGGTCAGTGCAGAGTCGACTTTGGAATCCAGTTGTTTGGGAGTGCAGTCGGCCTTTGCTCCTGGGGCGAGAAGTGGCTGAGGTGTGGCAGCCATGCAGCCACAGCCACATGGCAGCTTCAGCTCCTGGCCTACAGATTATAGGGGGACCAAGCCACCAGTCTGAGGGGTAATTGCTCTTGCTTTAACCTGCTTGGATCTGGATTGCAGTCTAGGGTAAAGGTCCTGGGATGTGTGACCAGCATGCTAGAGTGTGTGGAGGCTTCAGAGAGGGCACCCAACTAATACCTTCAGCAGCTGAGAAAACCCCAGTGATTGGGACAAATCTCCCCTGTCTGGTAGCAGAATCCTACTGTAGCAAAAAGGCCAAAAGTCAAGTAATTGAGTGGCAACATGAGCAAATGAGGGAAACAAAGCAAGCAGAGCAACCCAACTTTACCCTCCTATTTTGGGGACAAAAAGGAGCAAAGCATGGAAAAGGAGGAAGACAGTGAAGTCAGAACTCCTGCACCAAAATCTTTCAAGAAAAATACGAGCTGGTTACAGGCCATAGGGGAGCTGAAAAAGGATTTTGAAAACCAAATAAGAGAAGTGGAGGAAAAATTGGGAAGAGAAATGAGAATGATGCAAGGAAATTATGAAATGAGAGTCAACAACCTGACTGAAGAAAATAACACCTTAAAAAATAGACTAACTCAAATGGCAAAAGAGCCTCAAAAAGGCAATGAGGAGAAGAATGACTTAAAAAGCCAAATTTTCCAGATGGAAAAAGAATCTCAAAAGCTCACTGGAGAGAATCATTCCTTCAGAATTAGATTGGAGCAAATGGTATCTAGTGACTTTATGATAAATCAAGATACTATTAAACAGATCCAAACAAATGAAAAAATAGAAGGCAATGTGAAATATCTCATTGGGAAAACCACTGACCTGGAAAATAGATCCAGGTGAAATAATTTAAAAATTATTGGACTACCTGAAAGCCATGATAAAAAAAAAGAACCTAGAAATTACCCTTCAAGAAATTCTCAAGGAAAATTGCCCTGATGTTTTAGAACCAGAGGGCAAAATAGAGGTTGAAAGAATCCACTGATCACCTCCTGAAAAAGATCCCAAAAAGAAAATTCCTAGGGATATTATAGCCAGGTTCCAGAATTCCCAGACCAAGGAGAAAATATTACAAGCATCAAGGAAGAAACAATTTGAATATTGTAGAAACACAATCAGGATAACACAGGATCTGGCAGCTTCCACACTGAGGGATCAAAGGGCTTAGAATATGATATTCTGGAGGTCAAAGGAGCTGGGATTAAAACCAAGGATCACCTACCCAGCAAAATTGAGTATCATGTTTCAGGGGAAAATATGGTCATTCAGTGGAATAGAGGACTTTCAAGCACTATTGATGAAAAAAACCAGAGTTGAATAGAAAAGTTGACATTTAGATACAAGAAGCAAGAGAATCATGAGAAGGTAAACAGGGAAAAGAAATCATAAGGAACTTATCAAAGTTGAACTACTTACATTCCTACATAGAAAAACAATAATTGTAAGTTATGAAACTTTTCTCAGTATGAGAATAGTTGAAGGGAATAGAAATGTATCTATCTATACATACATATATATCTATAAAGGAGGGTATATGGGCATATGAATACATATGTGAATGTGTGTATATATATGTACAGGTACATATGTACATAGATAGAAGGCACAGGACCAATTTAATAGGAAGGGATGATACTTAAAAGGTGAAATTGAGAGGTGAGAGAGGAATATAATGAGAGGAGATGGGGAGAGACAGAATGGGGTAAACTATCTCATATAGAAGAGGCAACGGAAAACTGTTACAATGGAGGGGAAGAATAGGAAGGTAAAAAGGAATGAGTCAACCTTATTCTCATTTAATTGGGCTTAGGGAGGGAATGACATACACACTAAATAGGGTATCTCACCCTACAGGAGAGTAGGGGGGAAGGGGATGAGAGGGGGGATGATGGAAGGGAGGGAAGGATGTGGGGGAGGGAAGTTGGTAGCACCCACTTATGAAAAGAGACAGGATCAAAGTAGAGAATAGAACAAGTGGGAGGTGGGATAGGAGGGAGGGAAATATAGTCAGTCTTTTACAATATATCCACTATGGAAATGTTTTGCATAGCTACACCTATACTTAATTGCTTATCTTCCCAGTAAGGTTGGCTGACAAGGGAGGAAGGGAATGAAGCTGGAATTCAAAGTTTTAAAATCAAATGTTTAATATATATACATGTATACATACACATACTATTATTAATATTATTTTACATGTAACTGGGAAATAAGACATACAGGCACTGGGGCATAGAGATCCATAGTGCCCTACTGGAAAGTCAGAGGGGGTATGGGAGAAGATATGGGAGAGAGCAGATTGGAGGAGGGGATATCCAGTGGGATCACTATTTTGGAGTGGTGGGTAGGGAGAAAAACAGGGAGAAAATTTGTAACTCAAAATCTTGCAGAAATGAATGATGTAAACTAGAAGTTAATAAAGCATTTGATTAAGAAAAAAAGTGCCCATCTCTTCTTCATTTGAGAATAGTGGCCTTTTTTATTTGTTGAGTTTTCCTGACTTCAGGCCTGGTACTCTGTGTGTAATATGGCACCACCTAACTGGACCTGGCTTTAAATATCCACTCTGCCATTTATTGCCCATGCTACCTTGATTAAGTCACCTTACATCTCCGAGCCTCATTTTCCTCATGTGTAAAATGATAGAGTGGGACAAGATGACCTCCAACGTCCCTTCCAGTTGTAATCCAATTGTCCTATGAACCATTTGAGAAGAATAAAAAAATCATTCTGAAATTTCTTTTTTCTTGTTGCCACATCACAGTTATGATGGGATGTCTCAACTCCTCAGGCCAGACCTTTCTGCTTGGCACACAGTTAGCATTTCATAAACACTTTTAAACTTATCCATTCATTCAGGAGCAGGTCATACTAGACTAATCTCATTTCTTTTTTTTCTCTTTCATCAGGTTGCTAGCCTGCTAGACCAGGAAATACCATGGTATCATTTACCTATATTTTGGCAGGTATTTCATAATACGTCTCCTGCTGTCCTTGTGAATAAAATGGAAAGATATGAGCTAGATTATAATATACTTAAGTGCATTCAGAACTGATTAAATGACCAAATGGGTCAATATTATCTTGGAGAGAAGTTTTAATGAAGCACTCCAGGTATTTGTCCTTGGTCCTGGGCTGCTTAACAGTTGTATCAGTGACCTTCATTGAGGCACAGATAGCATGCTTATCAAATTTGCAAATTATGTAAAGCTGGGAGGCCTGGCTAATGCATTGGATGACAGCTGGGATTTAAAGAAGGTATAAGCAAGCTATAATGATGGGCCAAATCCAGAAAGGTAAAATTTAATAGGCATAAATAATAATTTTTTTTAATTTTTGGAGGGGGGGGGAGGCAGAGCAATTGGGGTTAAATGACTTGCCCAAGGTCACATGATTAGTAAGTGTTAAGTGTCTGAGGCTGGATTTGAACTCAGGTCCTCCTGACTCCAGGACTAGTACTATATTCACTGTGCTACCTAGCCAACCCAATAAAATAAAAAAAAAAAACAGTTTCACAAATACAAAAGCAGGGAGATTGGTCTAGATGACAGTTTATATGGGAAAAAATTCTGGGTCATTTCAGTGCAGTGTAAGCTCAACATTATCTCCTTACAATCAGAAAACTCATACCATCCTATACTTCCTGAGAGAGGTATAGTGTCCCAAAGAAGGCAGACAATACTTCTGCTGTACTTGGTCTTAGTCAGACTACATCTGGAGTATTATGTTGAATTCTGGGCATTATGGTTAGAGGCAGCATGGTATAATAGAGAACCAGTTTCAGGGTCAGGAAGATCTGGGTTCAAATCCTCCCCCAGACAGGTACTGACCCTGTGACCTTGTACAAACTGCTTAACCTCTCGGAGTCCCGGGCAACTCTCAAACACAATACATATATGTGTTTTTTTCAAACACTATATATTGCAGAGAATTTGCAGACCTTCATTGGCAAAGTGAGCTTGTTTTTCTTTTCCAGACGTTACCTATATAATTAAGTCACAACTTCTAGTCCTTATTTGAGTGTTCCATCTTAGATGAGATACTGAAAAGCTGGAGCTAATCCAGAGGAAAGTGACCAGGATAAGAGGACAGGAGACCATACCGTGATTACCTGCTGGAGAAACTGGGTATGCTTAATCTGAAAAACAGAAGACAAGGAGGCCAGGATGAGTGTGATCAAGAACTGGAAGGGTTTTCCATTTGGAAGAAAGATCAGATTTGTTCTGCTTGATCCCAAACAGCAGAACGAGGAACAGTGAGTGGAAGTGACCATGACAGGTTTAAGTCTGATGTAGGAGGAAAAACCCTGATAATCAGAGCAGCTGATTGAAGATCGGTCTGTCTCAGAAGGCAGTGGTGTCTCCTTCCCAAGAGAACATCAGATAGGGCAGGAGGAGCCCTTGTTGGGGACGCTAACAAAGGGATTCTTATTCACCTCCAGGTTGGACCAGGGGAGTTCTGAGATCCCTTCTAACCGAGGGATTAAAAAAATAAGATCTAAGTATTTATACTTTATAAAAATGCCCAAGAGGCATGTCAAGATTTGTCTACTTTAAGCCTATTCTTCAGTAAGATTTTGAGAGTGTTTCAATATTGTGTCTGGAGGGGACTATGAGAGGTGTGCAATACAATTGGCTTCCCCCCCCCCCAAAAAAAATGTACACAGGACATACTTTTAAATTTAATCTGCATTATTAATATTTTCCCCATAACTTCCTTAAGTCTAGACATTACCCATAACAATAAAAGCTCTGATTTTAGTGTCAGCCAATTTCCCAGGTGCAAATGCTCACACTCAAAATTCAACAATCAGCTCTCTTGAGCCAGATTGATCTGGCTCCAGCACACTCCAGGGAATACTAAAGCAGAAGGTTGAATATATTTTCAGATGCAGTCATTGAACCAGATGTGTGTGGGGGTGGGTGGGGTTTGGTTGGTTGTTTTCTTTGTTACATGGGGAAGGAATTCAGTATGGGACATCTGGAAAGGGTTGTTTTTGTCATTGTTTTCACAAATGACTATGATATAATGATGAGAGGTGTCAATAAAACATGCTCTTAAAAATTATATCCACTAAGAAGCAATAACCTAAATATATAAATGCCCTCTTTTTCTTATAACTAATCTTGTCTATGAGCTGATACAATTATTTTTTGGAAAAAATCTGTGGTATCATTTTTACATTTAAAAAAGTAAATCAGGGGGCGGCTAGGTGGTGCAGTAAGTAAAAGCGTCGGCCCCGGAGTCAGGAGGATCTGAGTTTGGTTCCAGCCTCAGACATTTAACACACACACACACACACACACACACACAAAAACTAGCTGTGTAACCTTGAGCAAGTTACTTAACCCCAATTGCCCTCCAAAAGGCAAAAAAAAAAAAAAAGGAAATCAAAGCTCAGTCCCTAGAAATACAATGCCCATCAGTTTTTTTCAGGTGTTCTGAGAAGATAAGTTGACATATAGGATGTCGATCTACGACCCATTCTCTATAATAAAGTCTTCATGGTCACCATTTTTATTTTATATTTTCTACCCATTTATTTATAGAAAAGCAGATTCCTAAAGTTTAGCAGTTGCTACATTTTGATTCTGAGAAAAAAGGGGCTCGTGTACAAGAGTATACAATATTATACAATAGTTCATTATAACCTTTACAACAGATAACATTTTCAGAGTGAGAGATATTATTCCATGTCTAGGACTCATTGTCTCATGGTAAAATGTCATAGGACTTGTTAGATTTTATTTCCCTGTGGAAAGAGTCAATTGTTCCTTTAGTGGGAGAAGCAACTCATTCCTGTGGTAGATCATCATCATTCCCTCTTTCCTTCTCCCCCATTGTCTTTCATGGTAATTATTTCCTTAATAATGAAGAGAGAATTCCTTTGTATGAATGTGGTTCTCTCCATTTTGACCCACAGGTATAACCCAATTGTTTCCTTCAGAAATTAATTTTGAGTACACATCACAATGTATAACTCAATGGGCAGGGGTTGTTCACCTTTCTTCTCACAAAAGACCACACAAATGAAAGGCGATATTGTCCTGTGTTGCTGTTAGGATTATCATGTGTAATGCTGTTATTAGTAGCTGTGGGTGTGGATGTGGACACATGTTCTGAGGGTTCATGGAAAGGAGAACAGACCCCCAAAATGTGAATTCTTCCTCTTCCAAATAACACTACTTTGAAAGCAAGTCATTATTTATTTCTCAAAAAATCTGGCGGCTCTTTCCCCAAGTGCAGGGTGAATTGTCCAGGCTTCTCTAAGGCAAAAGCAGGGTGAATGGGCCCAGTGAATCTGTGCCTGATGGTGAAGAGCAGCTGCCCACTCTCAGCATTGATGAATAAAAGCCTCTGATTGCTGTAGTCCAGCAGAATGCCCACTCTGACGGGATGCTCTGTCACATGGACGTTGCTCACCGTGCCATTGCTGAAAAATTTATACCTGAAATGAAACAGAATGGAGAGTATAAAAATTAAAATGAATCTAAGCTGTGAAAATAATGTACCATGATTAACTTACCAGCTATTAACTGGAATACAAAGGAAGGCCCAGCACATCAAGCCATGCCAGGCATTTAACTGGACCCTTCCCAGTGACTCAAGTATAGATGTAACATGAACCCAAATGACTAGGAATTGAAATATTTCCTTCCATGCTTTTGTAAAAAGGCCATCTCAGAATAATTAACATGACCCCCTGCAACCTTTTGACTTTTTTTTCAACATTCTCATTCTTTTTCAACTGCCTACACCTTTCAGCTGCTGCATTCACTAATTGTCATTCTTCTGAATAAAAAACTCCTTGGAGGCTTCTATGTATCAAAAAATGTTCTGCCGTCTTGCTTCCCCTAGAATGCATTAATTTTGCAGTTTTATAATTTACATAAGGACCTCTGTTCAAGTTTGTTGAAGAAAAAGTGAATAATTTTACTCAGCTTCATTATTCATTCTTTGGAGTCAAAGGAGCTGGGTTTGAATTCCAGCTCAGCATTTACTCTCTGTATGACCTTGGACAAGTTACTTCATCTCTCTAGTCTCCACTTTGCCCAGTCCATAAAATGAGAAGCTGAGACTAGCTGATTTCTGAGTACAGTGGGGAGAAAGCTGGACTTGGAACCCACATTCCTATCATCCCTCAGAAACCTACTGGCTCTGTGACCCTCTGCCCAAGTTTCCCCATCTGGTAGATGAGGGGTTTGGATTCAGTGGTCTTTAGGTCTCTTCCAGTCAGAAATCAATGATTCTTTTTTGTGCTAGCTCTATGGTCACTAAAATTCAGTGGCTCCCTATGGCCTCTGAGATAAGATGTAAATTCTTCTGTTTGGTTTTTAAAACCTTAACCACATAGCTCCAAACAATCTTTGCAGCTCCATTATATATTTTCCCCTTTCCTACACTACAATTTAGTGAACCCAACTGATCCTCAATTATTTCCCTCATAAACTGATCCCATTTCACAGCTTCTTATCATTTTCCTAGACATAGCTAGATCCCCATTAATGCGAACAATGAAGCCTGTGAAGTAGTCCATTATTCAAATTTTCATTCAAGCATTTTCATTGCATATTTCCATTGGACTGGAACCAGCTAACATATATTCCATATTTTGAATAGTGTGAGTTTGAATAATGTTACCACTTCATGGGATTATTCACACTGATGGGACCTAATTGTAGTTGGCTTTATGGGCTTTAGAGTTTGAAGGACCTGAGAGGTAATTTAGTCAAACCTCTTTTTATAGAGGAAGAAACTGAGGCCAACAGATTGTGATCTTCCCAATATAATACAAATACAAGGAACAGAGACAGGGCTAGGATCCAAATCTTCCGACTCCATGATCTTCCCACAGCACCAAAGTAGTCAATCACTAAATGTTAGTGTTATCTTTAATTCCTCCCAGGTTCAAATCCATTCAATTTAACAATTACTTGTTGAAAACCTTCTATGTACCTCTCTACTCTCCTTTTTTGAGTTTCATGCAATTCATATTGACCATCTAATCAAAATCATGGTAGCTGTTCTCTACAGATCTCCATGTCATTTCCTTACCTTCCACAATGAGTCCAGTGCCTGGCTCATCATTTTTTCTCTTCCCCAACTCCTTCTCTTATGTTAGAGGATTTTAACTTACACATTGACTCTTTTTCAAATGAGTTAACCACTCAGTTCCTCAATCTACTCATTCCCCATGACTAGACTGCCAATCAAACTGAAGGTCGACAGAGCTGTTGTGGTGACCTTATTGTTACATGCCTGTGAAACCTGGACAGTCTACAACACCATGCCAGGAAACGGAAACACTTCCATTTGAATTGTCTTAGGAAGATTCTGAGGATGAACTGGCAGGATAAGGTACCAGACACTGAGGTCCTTTGTGGAACTAAAGTGCCAAACATTTAAACTCTGCTTCAGAGAGCCCAACTCTGATGGACTGGACACTTTGTTCAATGCAAAATGTACACTTGCCAAAAAGACTATTTTATGGAGAACTCACACAGGGCAAGCGCTCACATGGTGGGCAGAGGAAGCAATACAAGGACACTCTCAAGGTCTCTCTTAAGAACTTTGGAATTGATTGTGTGACATGAGAGACACTGGCACAGGACCGCTCAGCACGGCATGCCCACATCAGAGAAGGTGCTGGTTCTATGAGCAAAGCAGAATTAAAGTAGCTCATAGGAAATGTGATAGCACAAATTTAGAAAATCCACCCCAAATATTCACATGGACTATTTGTGCCCGTCCTGGGGTAAAACATTCCAAGCTTGTACTGGTCTGATTAGCCACAGTTGGACTCACTGTAACTTGACTCCAACATAGTGATGCCATTTTGGTCCTCTTCAAGAAGGGACAGCAACCAGCCAACTCCTCCATGCCACCATAGCCACACACAAAGATGGTCATGTCCTTGATCTTTCACCAACTCCATGTTTAAGAATTTTGAAAACCTCTTATCTAATCCTAATCTATTGCTTTCTACCTCTCTCTAGGCTTTTCCTTTTTTCCGTTCTTCATCCACACCATGACTTCCAAGACATCAACCCCTCAGATTTTTTCCGGGCCACCTCTCTGGCCCAAGGGATTCTCTCCTCTTTTCCCCATCTTGATTTCTTAAGAACCAATTCAACTCTACACTTGTGTCTTGTCAAGTCCCTGGACCCCTTGTCATATCATTGATTACACTGGGTCAAGCTTCAGTCTTGGATAACTCCCAATGTTCACAGCATTCATGTGTACACACATGTACCATCGAATGAAGGCAAGGAAAATCACACAACTATTCTGCCGGAATCCACTATAAATTTATGTTATGCTAAACTGGGCCCTCACTGCTGTTAGACAATCCTTTTACACTTCCCTTATCAACTCACTATTTTACTCTCCATAGTAGCTCTTCCAGACTACTTCATCCCTCTTTAAAACTCTCTGGTCCCCAACATACTTGATTTTTAAACCTTGCCTTATATTTTAAAGAAGAAATTGAGACCATTTGCCATGACCTTCCTTTTCTCTCCTCTTACTCATCTCCTATCACCAAGATATCTTCTGCCACTATCTTCCACCCCTGTTTCATATGATAAAGTGACCTTATTCCTTACTGAGGCCAACCTAAGTACTTGTTCAGGCAATCCCATTCTATCTCATTTCTAAGAGATTATCCCTTCTTTCTACCACCTGTCTTTAATCTCTCCCTGTCTAATGGCTTCTGCCCACAAACATGCCCATGTCTCCCTCCTCATCAAGAAACCCTTACTTGAACCTTCTATCCCTTCTCACCATAGTCCTCTATCTCTTCTGCCCTTTGTGGCTAAACTCTATGAAAAGGCCCGTTTGCTCTTCTCTCATTCTCTTTGTTATCCCTTACAATTCAGCTTCTGACCTCATCGTTCCTCTTCTCTCCAAAGTTACCAGTGATCTCTTCATTACCCAATCCAGTAGCCTCTTCTCAATCTTCTTAAGTTCTCTGTAAATTCTTACAGTTATTCACCGTCTTCTCCTCCATATTCTCTTCTTTTTAGGTTTTTGGAACACTGCTCTCTCCAGTTTCTCCTACCAGACTGCTATTTCCCATTCTCCTTTTATGGATTCCCATCCAGGTCATGCCCTCCTACTATAGGAGTTCCATAGGGTCCTCTTCTGGGTTGTCTTCTCCTTTTATATTATTTCACTTGGTGATTTCATCAGTTCCCATGGTTTTACTGACCATCTCTATGCTGACCATTCTCATTTCTGCCTGACCTACCCTAAGCTTTCTGTTCACTTTCCATCTTATACCTTCAACTGCCTTTCAGACATCTTGGACTGGATGTCCAGTAGACATCTTAAACTCAACATGTCCAAAACTGAACTCATTATCATGTCCCTTACCTTCCTCCCCGGTCCCCAACTTTCCTGTTACTTTCAAGGGCCACATCATCTTCCAGTCTCGTGGTTTTGCAACCTTGGAGTTATCCTCAACTTCTCACTCTCTCTCACCCCCTCTTCCCATGATCAGATCTGTGGCTAAGACCTGTCAGCATCATCTTGCTGCAACATCTCTCAAATAGGTCTCTTCTCTTCTGACCCTGCTCCCTCCCTGGTGCAGGCTCTCATTACCTCAAACTTGGACTGTTGTGATGGTGAGTCTGCCTGCCTCAAGTCTTCTCCATTCCAACACATCTGTCAGTAATTCTTCTAAAATATAGGCCCAGCAATGTTACCCCCATACCCAATGAATCCCAATGGCTCTCTATCACCTCTAGGATCAAATATACAATCCTGTGGTGTTAACCAAGCCTCTCCATCCAGTCTTCTTATACCTTATTCCCCACCACATACTCCTTGATCCAGTGACACCAGCCTCGTTTTTGTTCTGAACAAGACACTCCATTTCTTGGCTCCAGGCATTTTCTCTGACTGTCCTCCATGACTATAATGCTTTCCCTCCTCATTTCAGCCCCCTGGCTTCCTTCAAGCACCAACTAAAATTTCATCTTCTCCAGGAAGCTTTTCTTAACCCCTCTTTATATTAATGCCTTCCCTATCTTCATTATTTACATATAGTTTATTTGTATATATTTGTTTGCATGTTATTTCCTTCATTAGACTGTAAGCTCCTTGGAGACAGGGACTGTCTTTCACTTCTTTGTGTATCCTCAGCTCCTAGCATGGTGCCTGGCACAAAATAGGTGTTTAAAAAAATGTTTATTGACTGAATGTCTAGCACTATGCTGGGCAAATGTGGGAGAAAGAGAGTAAAAAATAATTTGACAGTAGTCCTGTCCAAGAAAGAATTTAGAATTTAGTAGGGAAGGCAAGACTTACATGAATAAAACAATTAGAGGACAATACCAGACAGAATATAAAAGTGGTACTCAAGAGAACCCCCTGGGGTTCTGGACACAATTAAGTACCCAATAAAAATATGTATTGTGAAACACATGTCCTTAACAATTTGTTAAGGATAGTAGAAAGGAGAGAAATGATCAAAGGCTAGAATTCTTGGCAACTGGTCCCATCACTTCCTGGCAAATGGAGAAATGGAAGCGGGGTCAGATTTTATATACTTGGGCTCCAAGATCACTGCAGATGGTGACTTCAGCCATGAAATTAAAAGACGCTTACACCTTGGAAGGAAAGCTATGGCAAACCAGGACAGCATACTGAAAAGCAAAGTCATCACCTTGCTGACAAAGGTCTGTGTCGTTGAAAGTATGGTTTTTTTTTTTACAGCCATAGCTGTAAGAGTTAGACTATAAGGAAAGCTGAGTGATGCAGAATCAATGCTTTCAAATTGTGCTGCTAGAGAAGATTTTTGAAAGTCCCTTGGACATCAAGAAGATCAAATCAATCAATACTTAAAGAAATTAATCTAGACTATTCACTAGAAGGTCAAATACTGAAGCTTGTTTAAATATTTTGGTCACATAATGAGAAGACAAGATTCACTAGAAAAGACTGATGTTGGGAATGATTGAAGGCAAAGGGAAAAGGAGACAGCAGAAGGTGAGATGAATAGATAGTGTCATGAAACAATGAGCAAGAACTTGGATGGAATTCAAGAAAATAGTGAAGGACAGAAGGGCCTGATTTGCTATGGTCCATGGGGTCACGAAGTGTCAGAAACAAGTGAACAACAACAAGAACTGCAAAAGAGTTTTTGGAGAAAATTTATGAAGGAGATGGGACTTGAAATAGGCCTTGAAAGACAGGGAGGATTTTAGTATTTCCTTCAAGACTTGGTTTCTTTCCTCAAGAATCATCTTTTGCACAAAATCTTTACCATAGAAATCCATCTTGCCCTACAAGAAAGTAAGCAGAGGGTTAGGGGGATATGAGAGAGGGCAGATTGGGGGAAGGGGTATTCAGTAGTCTTGCCATCTTGGGGTGGGGGGTAGGGAAGATATAGGGAGAAAATTTGTAACTCAAAAGCTTGTGGAAATGAATGTTGAACACTAAAAATAAATAAATAAATTTTAAAAAGAAAGTCTTTACCAGTCCTTCTAATTGTATGTGTTCTTTGTCTTATGATAGTAAAGTTATAATTTATATAGCACCTTAAGGTTTGCAAAACATTTTTCATGTGTTTTCTCATTTGATATTCACAACTACCCTGAGAGTTAGACGCTATTATCCCCATTTAACAGATGAAGAAACTGAGGGCAGACAGAGGTTAATGGATATTTCCAGGGTCACATAGCTAGTTAATGCCTGAAGGTGGATTTGAGCTTAGGTCTTCCTGACTCCAGGCCCATTGCTCTATTTACTGTGGTACCTAGCTGCCTCTGTCTGACTCTCTGAGAGTTATCTACTAAGTTGCAGCCTATATCAGTACAGGGAGTTTCCCCATCATTCTTTCCCCACATTGACAGAAGCCTATAATCTCGGTCATTTTCTGCACTCCCTCTCTTCCCCCCAATGTGTGCCCTGCCTTAACCCTTTTCACCTCTTTCCAGGAGAACTATATTCAGATCTCTGCTCCTTTATTCCGCTCACTTCTTTGTGATTTCCCAGACAATAATGCCCTTTTCCAACCACTACCTTCTATCAATATTTCTGTCCCTCCTTAGAATGTAAACTCCTTGAGAGCAGGGATTTTTGTATTTGGATCCCCAGGACTCATCACAGTGCTTGGCACATAGTAAATGCTTAGTGAACACTTTTCATTCTTTCATTCATTCAAGACAATAACTAAAGTGTTCTAACTTGACACATTTCTCCAAGACCAGCAAAGGTTAATAAGCTTTAAACGCCAACCAACCAACACCCACAAAAAAAATTGATGATTGTTTCACACTTTAAGAAAGTGAAAGTGCCATTCATAAATAATAAAACACAGAGGCATGCCCTCTCTCACAGAGATGGGGGTTTCCATTTACCTCTGTGGCTCAGAACAGTGCATATACCAAGAAGTGTCTCCTTGTCCCAGGGCACCGCCCTGTAAGTTAGAACTGGAGCAAATTCCAAGACGATAGGCCGGACAATCTGTTACTGTAGTTTCCCAGTAGTGTTGGCCACAGGCAGGTAGTTGCTCACCCAGGACAGATGGAGTTCTGCAGGTAACAAGCATAAAATTAAAGTAACCACCGAGCACAATGATTACAGTGTGCTTATCTCACGAATGCTCACATTTGTAATTGTCTACTCTTTGAAATGGACTAAAACATTTTTTGCATTACTGCAACTTCCAATTTGTTTGACCAGTCTCCAAAGTTTTTCTAAAACCCTCAATACTTGTTCTATAAATACACTTTCCCTTCCTGTGTTTTTACCATATTTCACCTTCACTGGGGACAGAAGAGCTAGAACATATTTTCAAAGCATAATTTCTTACACATAATAAGCACTTGATTAATATGAACTGAATTGAGTTAAATCTAATATAAGAAAAAAATGAAGACTAATGAAAGGATTTCTATTTTAAACAGCAAAAAATAAATTCAGGAACATAAATGTGATGTAAGTTCTCTTTCAAAATCATAGGGATCAAAATCATCCAGTGCACCTTCCAGGAAGCACATGGTTGCAAAGAGGGAGATTGTATAGCCTTTCTAAATAATGTGCTCCACTGTCTCTAAACCAATATGTGGACACCTAGTTTAATGTCAAATATCAATACCTTTTATGCATTCAAAATTAGGTGGAATTTGAATAACAATAAAACTGGTTTTCTTTATTCTATTATTTAGTCTGGTTTTTGGAAGAGTTTTGGTTGACTCTCTGGACTCTTGGGAGCACCATTACTGCACTTGAGTGATAAATACTCTGACCTCCCATGATGCTAGATGAAGAGTCCCTATTGTCACAGCTTAGTTATTTCTATGCTAGAAAGGTTGATATGAAGCAAAGTCTGACACTTCTTCCTTCTTTATTAGTGAATGTGAGTGACTCGTTCAGTTTCTTCTTAAAATAGTTAAGGCAACAAGGAAGGTTCTTTGCTTTCAGGGATGTTAATGTTTGTGCAGCACTCTCTTCCTTTTCAAGTTTAACATGTGAGAAACTGATTAAGACAATTGGAATTTTCTAAATTTTCCCCCCTACTTTGTAGCACTATTAGAGGAAGATGGCCATGACCAAAACATTATCTGGAAATCTCCCAACTACTTAGTTACCATAAGCTATTTCCTAGGCCAACAACTGCATCATCTTTTTTTTTTATATATTGTATTCTTGATTCTTGGACATACGCTGCCTAATATCATTAATTGATTTTCAAGGCAAATAAAACTCCCATAACTATGATATTAGACGAAAAATGTCACACAAGGCAGTCAGTTCTATAGGAATAATGATGTAGATGAGAGAGATTGACCAAATGGCATGATAGCAGGTTTTATAATTTATAGTAAGGTCTGGCTAGAATTGCGAAGGATGCTACTGCAAACAATGGGGTATGCCTGTATTATTCCTTCCCTCATCTATTTCTTAAAGAAATCTGTCTTACAAAACCTCAGCAACTAGCTAAGTTACCATAAAATATTGCCACTAGTGATCACTGAAGTACTATTAGAATGTTCCATGATAATAACCTATTTCCAGTAAATGTGTGAATTTGATCATGACAATAGCAATATTTTACACCTCCTTGCTTTGCAGTTTTCAAATCTATTACCTCATTAGATTCTCACAGCAACCCTGGGCAGTAGGAGAACATACATTACACGACATTTCCCCCCATCATTCCTCACTGTTTTCCTCTCGTGGACTTATAACTTTGAAGTTCCCTCTATGGGAAGAGCAATTTGGGCAAGGTTATCAAAATGATTTTTAATAGGGGTCATTTTTCCCACTCATTTTCAAGGGGACTGATTAAAAGAAAAAAATACTTTTGCTAAAAAAGGTAAAAACAGAACCAACATGGACTCTTCTTAGTGGAGCATGTAATCCAGAAAGAAATCTTAAATAAAAACCCTCTGTACTTTTTCTTGCAATAAAGACAATGAAATTCTTCCTCTAGTTTTGAAGTGGAAGGTTTGTGTGTATATGTAAATATATGTATATATGTGCATACATACATAAAAACATATAAAAATCTGTAGATAAGTATACTTCTATCTAGGTATGTTTCTTTATATAATAAAACCAACCTATCATAATCATTTTGTGTTTGTGTGTGAGAGATTGATATAGATATAGCTATATAAAATAGACCCAAACTTCTTTGTATTCATTTTGTATATATTGTTATATCATCTATATATTGCACAATAATATATATCAATATATTATAATATATAATATAATTGTCTATAAATGTATTTTAGATATATTATAATTTTATAATATATTATGTAATATACTCCTTGTATTCATTTTTATACATAGATATATCATCTATATATAATTATATTAAATATATCATATATTAGAAGATAAGATATACCAAAAATAAATTTATAGATAATTATAATAGATTAGATTATTATATAACAATTATATATAGATGACATATCTATATATATACAGAATGAATACAAAGTAGTTGTATCATTGTATCTATAGCTAAAACATACACACACATATATAAAATTAATATAGTTTGGGTCTATATGAACAATTATGATAGATTAGATTGTTATATAATAATTATATGTAGATGACATCTGTATATACAAAATGAATACAAAGAAGTATTTGTATCATTGTATCTAGAGCTAACACACACATATACGTACAATTAATACAAGGTAGTTTGGTTCTATGCTTTATATATGCATACATATATACACACATTATACATGATATAATCTGTATAAATGTTTATATATTACGTACAATATATAGCAGATTCAAACTACCTAGTAATTTTATGTGCCATTTATCTATATATCCATCCATTTACAGTTTATATTATTCATTATCTATGTGTTAATCACATATACATTCATTATCTATATATACATTCATGCAATTCATTTTTTTTTTAGAGCAATTGGGGTTAAGTAACTTGCTCAAGGTTACACGTCCAGTTATTTCTGGGTGTGGTGCTAAGTATCTGAGCCCAGATTCAATCCCCAGGTCATCCCGACACTGGGGCCGGTGCTCTTACTAGCTGAGCCACCTGGCCGCCCCCTCGCAATTCATTTTATATACATATATTTTTATCATCTATCTAAAATGAATATAAGATCATTTGGGTCTGCTTTATGTAGACATATATATATATATATATATATATATATAATAGAATCCAAATAAATCTCTTTAGAAATTATCTATAGAATAACATAATTTCTATAGACCCAAACTATTTTTTATTCACTTGTACATAGATAATATATACTTTAAAACTAGAGGGAAACTTTCATTGATTGTCTTAATTTAAAGGAAAGTGCAGAAAGTTTTATTTTAGACCTCACATCTGATTATTTATTTATTTAAATATTTTTTTAAAAATTGGGGTTCCAAATTCTCTCCCTCACTCCAGCCCCTTGCCAAGCCATTGAGAAGGTAAGCAATATGATATCAATTATAGATGTGAAATCATTCAAAAAATATTGCCATATTAGCCATGTTGCAAAAAAAAGACAAGAAAAATAAAGAAAATGAAAAAATACATACTTTTTATTTTAGACTTCTTTCTGGGTTATATATTTATAACCCTTTTTGTATATATCTATATAATATGGACCCAAAGTATATTGTATTCACTTTTATATGCATAATGTATGTTAAATGAATACAAAATAGTTTGGGTCTACTTTATATAGCTATACACATAGATTTATGTTCATATATTGTTGATAATTGCTGATAAACATTATCTATCCATCTATCTCTCAGACCCAAGGTACCTTGTATTCATTTTGTATATATTATCCATGTGCTTAAATATGTTCATGTTATCTCCTTCAGTATGATGTTAAGTTCCTTTCACTCTAGTCCAGCAATTAAAACAATGTCTGGTAAGCTATTAATAAATGATTTTTTAGTGTTATATAAACATGTATATAAATATTTTGGTATTGTGCATGTGTGTGCATCTGTATTTTAGTTCCTGCACAGACACTTCAGATAAACATAAAATCAGTGCGAGGTTGACACATGCAATAGAACTTTCCCTGCTTAGGATCCTACTTACTCAGTGAGTCTCCTCCTCTCAGCAAAGCGGATCACTGTCCCATCTGCAGAGATCTGTAGTGCAGGGTGAGCAGTCTCTCTCAATAGGAGGAATCTGGTTCCTGTTGCAAATTAAGAAAAGAAGATTACAATACTATCACGGCTGGGAAAGATCTAGATCACTTTGACCCTTGGACCATCAGATGGATGGATGAGTGAAGCTCTCTACTTCCTTTGAAAGAAGACATTGAGATATACAGATTCTAAAGAGCTTTTCCAGGAGTGACTGGTTGTGCAGTGGGAAGGGTAAAATCCAGACTGACAAAATTCACCGGTACATTGTTGGACAGCTCCAGTGTCAATGATGATGGGAGTTTCCTTAAAGGAGCTGAATGGCCACCTCTGTAAATCATCATTTCTAAAGTTATGGTTTTTGTACTGACCATGGCTTAGCAATATTTCTATGACTGACCCGGAAGATATCCCACTAGCTGCAGATATACCAGACATTCTAGAAAACATAGTTAGGCAATCCAATTCTAAGAATGTAATTTGATCAAATCAAAGTAAAAACAATTCATATGTAATGATGGTCATTTCATGGGGCATGCACAGGACAAGAATAGGACAGGGATCTGGTCATTTCCATCAAGTGCACATTCCCAGTAGTTGCCAGAATGTAGGTCTAGCCTGATCCCCACTCCTATTCCTTATATGGCAATTGCTACAAATGTAAGCAGTTCCTTTACTTGGATGCTGCCTATGTGTAATGGGAATGTAAATTTTAAAGATCTTCCCTGCCCCTAGGCTAAAGTGCACCTGGAGCCTGGGGTGGGAGGCTTGTTTTTCAGTAGATACTTTTTGATTGGCCAGTGGGTCCAAAAGGTTGTTACATTCTCTGAGCCAGGAGAAGGCTATATAAGCCCTGATATGAGGCTTTGTTTTGGGGCTCACTTTGAGAAGTGTTCTGTGATTTGATCTGGATTCTGGGAAGCCATTGTCCAGAGCCCCCCAGCTTTGAAAAACCCAGATGTTGAAACCCAGATGTTGATTTGGTATGGATGTAATGGTTCGACAGTTTGGAAAGCTGTTTACTTGATCTGTTTCTGTCTTGATAATTCTGCCTGTATACTTTGAAGTTCAGGGTGCTGATCTTTTCCCCCTGAACGAGGTAAATGTTTGACTGATTAAAGTAAGCTTGTTAACCCATTTTGAGTTGCTTTCCTTTAACAAAGCAGATCTAAGAACCTGTGTTGGCAGCAAACCCTGAGGCCGCTTGGGGTGCTTGCTGCTACACGATGACATGTGGTTTCATCAAGTGTGGGAACTCTTTCCATCATTACAGATAACAACTCTTCCCTGTCTCTTCATTCTATTAGATTTTTATACAAGTTTTCCCATGAATTCTCTTTGAACTACAAACTACCCTCTAGAGGTTTTGTCCACATTATCCCTCACTCTTTCCTGACCCATCTTTATTCAGTCAACAAGCATTTATCAAGTGCTTATTATGTTCTAGAGACTGTGCTAAACACTAGAGATAAAAGAAGAACAAAAAACCATCCTTGCTTTCAAGGAGCTCCATCTAACGACGGAGACAAAATACATAGCTATAGACAAACACACTATATACAGGATGAATTTGTTATTATCTCTGAGGGAAAGCTCTAAGATTAAAGACTGAGAGACTTCTTGCAGGCTTTCTGTTCATATAGACCCTTTACGATGTCTTTTATTCTGTTTTTTTTATGCATAAGACATTGTTGGAAACATGCTACAATCTACTTTAGTCTACCAATGTGTCTTTTCGTTGCTTTTTTAGGACACCTGCAATTTTTGTTGTTCTAAGATCATGGAGTCCCATGATTTGTAGCCATAGAGCATCACTGGGGGAATACTGGTATTAAAAAGATGAGCATTTGTGGCAGCAAACAATAGAGGAACATTGAAAATGCTGTGAAATTCCCCAAATATGATCCAACCTAATCCCATTCAATTCTGGGCCAGTCTATTGTCATCACCTTTCACCATGGGTTCTGTGGGGTTCAAATGCAATAATGGATGTAAAGCACTTTGCAAACATCATCATCATCATCATTTTTATTATTAGTGTACGATCACCAGACCTCTAGTAGGGTGAAGACTTCATTCCCTGAGACTTCTTCAGCAGGCCTGCTGAGCTCAAGCTCAAAGCTCAAGGCTCTCTGGGGGAAAAAACTGAATGCACATTTTAAAGTCTAATCCACATCATTAACACTTTCTTAAAGCAATCAACAAAAACAATAAATCAAAGCCTGATTTGTAGTGGCTGCCTATTTCTGAGGTGTGAATGCTCACACAGTCCATTCTGGTTAGAGCTGTCTCTAGCATACCCCTCCTCTCCTAGATTATTGCTATTACCTTCTAATTGTTCCCACTCCCTCAAGTCCCTCCTCAGAACAGTCATCCTCCACACAGTTGCCAAAGTGATTTTCTACCAGATCATGTCACTTTCCTATTGAATACACTCTCATGGCTATTTGTTTGCTTACACCTAGGATAAAATATAAATTCTTCTACTTAGTTTTTTGAGTCCTTAATAACATGGCTCCAAATGGTCATTCCAGCCCTATCTTATATTATTCCTTTTCCTGCACGCTACACTTCAGCCAAACTGACCCTCTCTGTTCCCCACACATTCCATTGGCTCATAACCACACTTTTACCCTGCTCATTTCCCATGCCAGGAAGGTACTCCCTCCTCATGTCCAACACCTAGAATCCCTTATCAAGATGCAGTTCAAGAGTCATCTTTATAAAGCTTTTCCTGATCCCCACAACTGGTAGTGCCCTCCCTCTCAAATTTCCTTATATTAATTAACTACCTCGTGTTTTTATTGTATATACTTCTATTTGTATCTGTCTATCCATCCATCCATCCATCCATCCATCCATCCATCTATCCATCCATCCATCCATCTATCTGTCTGTCTATCCATCTTTATATATCTGTTATCCAATAGAACATAAAATCCTTGAGAGTAGAAATTGTTTCAGCTTCTTTGACTGTTTTGTAAAGTGACATTATTCATAATCTTTCATCATCTTCTTTCATAATAGTTTTCAAATGAGCTTGTACTAGAAATTGGTGTTGAGTTTAGCTACCATTTCTCTCCATTTGGCAATGAGATCAATTGTTTGCCAACTAAGGTCACATCTGGGCTCTAGACTCATATTGCAAGAAATTTTAATAGTTATAACTTTTGATATCCTTCCTTGGGCCCACTTTTGCATTGAAGTCAAGAAGTATTGAAGCATATGATGACTTTTATTTGAAAGATTTTTTAAGCTCTTCAAATGAATTACTCTACTTTATTCTTTGCAACAGATGCTGGCACATAAACTCCAGTTATTGTCATGGTGATCTATTTGCTTACACTCATACATACTTTTAGACATTATGCCCAAGTATTCCATGAAATTATGTTTCTGGTTGTTCATTATAAAACTAATTCCAGAAGTGGAGCCAAGATGG
The DNA here is from genome assembly GCF_028583685.1 of Petaurus breviceps papuanus. NCBI lineage: Eukaryota > Metazoa > Chordata > Mammalia > Diprotodontia > Petauridae > Petaurus > Petaurus breviceps. The sequence goes on along the minus strand of NW_027185903.1, from coordinate 19,791,272 downwards.
TGCAGAAAAGGCAGTGACTCACCTGAGCTTTCCCTAAACCCCTCTGAAAACCTTTAAATAATGACATAAAATTATTCATAGAACATCAGAACTCAGAAAAGGATGGGGTGAAATAATTTTCCAGCCAAAGACAACTTACAAGGTCAATAAAAAGGTCTATCACACCTGGGTAAGAGTGGATTGCAGTCCAACACAGGCTGCACAAGCACAGACCAAGGCCCAGCAAATCAGGAGAAGGTCTTGGCAGTCACTGAATCAGCAGCAGCAGTGATATCTTCCAGAGCTGTCATCCCACAGACAGTAAGGGGGTTGAACAATTGGTCAGGTGGAGATTACAGAGGTCTCTTTGCTAACACTAAAGCAGGACTCCCAGCGCTTTGCCCGTACTCTGATCCAGGTCACCTTCCTGGGGCAGTCCAAGGGCAAGCAGGAGCACTAGCACATACCAGTTTGTGGCTATAATGGAGCATGGATGCTTGTCACAGTTCCATGGCAGAAAAGAATGCTTGTGGTCACTCACAGACCAGAGTACATGCCAAAAGAGTAGTAAATTCTTTTAGATCATACCCCCTTGAAAAAACTGAAAACTTACAGGTTCCTAGAAGTATCTTTGAAGACAGCTGCAAAAAATTCCTGAAGCTTGGGATAGTGTACCCTCCACCCTAAAAGTAAAACCTCACTTTAACAAAGAGTTAAAGGTCAAAAAAATAGGCTGGAAAAATTAGCGAACAACAGAAAAATTTCTGACCATAGAAAGCTACTATGGTGACAAGGGAGCTCAAAACACACACTCAGAAAAAGATAGCAAAGTCAAATTCCTACATCCAAAGCCTTCAAAAAATATGAGTTGGTCTCAGGCCACGGATGAAATAAAAAAAGGATTTTAAAAACCAAGTAAGAGAGATAGGGAAAAGTTGGGAAGAGAAATAAGAGTGATGCAAGAAAATAATGAAAAAAGAGTCAACAGCTTGGTAAAGGAGACATGAAAAAACACCGAAGAAAATAACACCTTACAAAAAGAGTAGGCCAAATGGTAAAAGAGGTACAAAAAGCCAATGAGGAGAAGAATGCCTTGGAAAGCAGAATTGGCCAAATGGAAAAAGAGGTACAAAAGTTTACTGAAGAAAATAACTCCTTAAAAATTAGAATGGAGCAAATGAAAGCTAATGTCTTTATGAGAAATCAAGGAACAATAAAACAAAACCAAAAGAATGAAAAAAAATAGAGGACAATGGGAAGTATCTCATTGGAAAAGCAGTTGACCTGGAAAATAGATCCAGGAGAGGTAACTTAAAAATTATTGGACTACCTAAAAGCCATGATCAAAAAAAGAGCTTAGATATCCTCTTTCAAGAAATTATCAAGGAAAATTGCCCTGATATTCTAGAACCAGAGGGCAAAATAGCAATTAAAATAACCCACTACTTATCTCTTGAAAGAAATCCCAAAATGAAAACTCCCAGGAATATTATAGCCAAATTCCAGGAGTCAGGAAGGGAGTAGTCGAAGGGAAATACTTTTGATGAAGGGCAGGGTAAAAGGAGAGAGAGAATAGAATAAAGAGAAGGAATAGGATGGAGGGAAAAACTGTTAGCAATAGCAACTGAAAAAAAAATTTTTGAAGCAAGTTTCTCTCATAAATGCCCCATATCTCAAACACAGAAAGAACTGAGTCAAATTTATAAAAATAAGAGTCATTCCCCAAATGATAAACGATCAAAAGATATGAAGTTATCAAAGTTATCTAAAGCCATATTTAAAATGCTCTAACTCACTATTGATTGGAGAAATGCAAATTAAACCAATTCTGAGGTACTACTTCATATCTATTAGATTGGCTAATAGGACAAAAAAGTCAAATGAGAAATGGTGGAGAAGTATGTGGGAAAAATGAGACATTAATGCATTGTTGGTGGAGTTGTGACTGATTCAACCCTTCTGTGAAGCAATTTGAAACTGTGCCCCAAATCCCACATTCACTTTGCCCTAGCAGTACCACTACTAGGTATGTATCCAAAAAGAGAGTTTAAAAAAAACAGAAAGAAAAAGGACCTGTATGTACAAAAATATTTTCTGGTGTTGGAGAATTAGAAATTGAGGGGATACACATTAATTGGGGAATGGCTGAACAAATTGTGGTATGTGATTGTGATGGAATACTATCGTGCTATAAGAAATGATGAGCAGGATGCTCTCAGAAAAACCTGGAAAGACTTACATGAACTGATGCCAAGTGAAATGTACTGTGTACAGAGTAATAGTAATATTGTGTGATGATCAGCTTTGAATGATCTAAGACAACTCTGAAGGGCTTATGATGAAAAAATGCAAACTATTACCAGAGAAGAAAATTGAAGGTGTCTGAATACAGACTGACACATACTTTTTTGTTTTATTTTTCTTAAATTTTTTTGGTCTATGTTTTCTTTTACAACATGACTAATATGATAATGTTTTACATGACTACATATGTATAACCTATATCAAATTGCTTGCCTTCTCAGTGAGGGGGAAGAGAGGGAGAGGGAGGAAGGGAGAGAATTTTGAACTCAAAGTTTTGAAAACTAATGTTAAAATAGTTTTTACATATAATTGGGAAAAATAAAATACTAAACCAAAAAAAATCTAATTCCACCAACTTTTATATTCACCTCTCCAAAGAGAACCTGTAAACTGTTTATCTGCTTATCTGACATGCCTTTGTGTTTTTTAAATTTCATTTATAATAAAAATTAACTCTAGAAGTCTGGCAACTCATTAGTGTTTAGAGAAAGATTGTACAATGTTTAAGTGGTCTAGCTTAATGAGAACCATTGACTTCATATGTTAACATTGCTGGGCAATAGCTTTACATTTTTATAGGGTCTACTATGGAATAACCCAACAAGGCTACAATCCAAACAAATGATTTTTAATGATTAGAGGTGAAGTGACCATCCCAAGGTCACATGGCTCATTAGTGACAAAGAAAGAATTAAACCTTTAACCTAAAGCTCTTTCTAAAGTAATGCTATTTCAACTGTCAGTCACCAGCACAATCCAGAGAACTACTGGTGAGCTCCATTCTCCTTTTCAGAACAGAGATTTTCCACGGATGGCAGGTTGGGGAAGAATGAACAGTCCTTTTGTAGATAGGAGCCCATAGTGCCCTCTAATGGTAAATCAAGGGAGCTACATGGGAAAATGGGAATGCTTGGGGACCTCTATTTAGATTAAAAGAACAACAAAAGAAAAGTTAGTTAATTTTGGAAAGGGATACTTTACCTCTGGTAGAAATTAGGGCAGCTTCACTCTGCTCACTTGTTCCAAAAGCATTGACAGCTTTTGCATAGAAAAAGTAGTTATCATTGGGCTGCAGGTTAACTTTTAACTGAAATCCTTTAATTCCAGAGTAAGATCTAAGTATAAAGCAAACACAAATAAACAGATTTTAGTAATAAGATCCAACACTCAAGCACTAATTAAACTCACGTAGAAATAAATACGCTTTTTTGGTTCTTTTTTATGACACAGTTGAGACATCTTCATCTCTCTCCTATGATACCAATCTATCACTCAGTTCTCTTTCTCTTTCCATTTCCCTTTCTGAGCTTTCAAATCAGTGAATTGAGCAGCAACAAAACCTCAAGCTACAGTGGGAAAAATCATACATTTGGAGTCACTAGGGGTGAACTCTGAATCTCTAATTTTTTGAGCCATCTCCAAGGCAGAAGGATTATGGTTGGATTGATTTCTTGTAAATGTACCAATTCCAAACGGTAGCATTGCTGGACATCTGGGCTTTGTGCACTAGGAAGATAAGGGCACTGGTTGATTGGTTAAAGAATAGTAAGGCATTACTCCATGTTTTATCTCAGAAGATGATTTTTCATTGTTGTCCCACCAGAGAGCACTAGAATCTGCATAATGTTCTGGGTTTGTCCACTAAGATTTATTTTTTTCTTTAAGATTGTTTCTGCTTCTATTGATTTATGTCACTGTTCAAAATGTCTTCCAGAACATCATTTTGAGGAGAACCAGAAAAGGTGTTTTTGAATTATAAGGGAGACTAATTTAGAAGTCTAGTGAACTTCCAAGAATACATTCATTTTCTCTAGGATTTTAATTTCCTTTGATCTTAGAGGGTCTTTTTGGACTAAGAGGAAACTATATACTAATGAATAAATTTGAACTTCAGCAAAAATCAAGATGGATCATGACTAAGTAAGTAGTCATCTTGTCAAAGGCCAAGGAGATTCATGGAAACAGGTTTTCTGGAAGAATAATATTGTTTAAAGCAAATTTGCTCCTCACAAGAAAAGAGAAATTTAACAATCAAGTAAAAAATACAAAGCTGCTAATCTAGTCATTTAAATATAAGAAGAATGGGGGGGGGGAAGAATGGGGGAGAAAAGAATAGGGGCTTGAAGGCTTAAAGAATGACCAACTGTGATGTCTTATTACTAATGAACTTAGCTAACATCTTGCAAGCCCCTGATCCTATCAACATGAACAAGTTTTCATTGATTCAATATGGTTTCATGAAACTCATCACAATAATATGCCTCTTTTCTACTTTCTTGGGCTGCTTTGAAATCCTTGTTCTGACCATTTATACAATTATGGACAAGTGCATTTTGCTCAGATTTTCCAAAGACAAGTCATACTGTGGGACTTAGTATGGGGTTCTTAACTTGCAGTCTGTAAACTTGGTTTTTTAAAAATATTTTGAGATTATATGTCATAATTGGTTTCCTTTGTAATCCTGTATATTTTATTTTATGCATTTAAAAACTATTTTAAGAAGGGATCCACAGGTCTTATTAGATTGCCAAAGTGGTTGATTATACACAAAAAAGGTTAAGAACCTTAAAAAGGTTTAAGTAAAAGTTTAAGTAAATGTATAGAGAAAAACAGAAAAAAAAAACACTTTAAGATAGTGGTCTCTAAAGTTAGAGCTCTAAACCCTAAAGAGAAATGAAGAATTATTATCTTCATTTCACAGATGAATGGGCTCAGAAAGGTTGTGACATGTTCAAGGTCAAAGAAGATGCATATTGTCAGAAGGAATCTACTGCAGTTAGATTTATTCATTCAAAACCCTGAAGAACCAGGTCTTAGGACCATCACTTCCTCAAGCTGGCCACACAAGGGACAGAGACACAGAGGCAGGTTAAGCCAAGAGTAACTTGGGCTGTGGGCAGGCCCCCCAAAAATAGAATTCTTCATACTGGAGCCTGTATGCTCATCAGTAAAAGACATCCAACATTCATCAATGGGAACTAAAGTATGACTATGTTCAGCACAAGAGTACAGTCTGCTTTCTGCTGTGTCATAGCATGAGGACTTGCGAGGAGGCCAGGAAGGTAAGTAGAGTAAATCCTGTCCCTCAATTTTTTATAAGACTAAATCTCCTTATCTTGCTCAGACTGGAAATGTAGTGGTTACTTACCACTACAGTGTTGATCCATGCAAAAGCTTTGACCTGCTGTGTTTTCTGCCTATGTGGGTTCACCCTTCCTTAGGGGGCCTACTGCTGTCCTGGGTTCACCACATTGGCCCTGGACTTACTGCAGACACCCAATCAGCGTTAGTCCTGGTAAAGCTCAGAATTCCTCAGCTTAAGCAATATACCAGCATCAGCCTCTTCAAGAGCAGATATTACAGGTGTTCACCATCATGCCCAGCTCTTTCTCATTATTTCAATCAGACTTACAATTTCATTGGTTTATGAAACTTCAATAAGGAAACTCCCAATGCAGATAAAGATACCTTCTCTGCAATGTATATCTTTAGAGAGTTTCCCAAGCCCTGAGAGGTTGTGACTTGCTCATGGTCATACAGCCAATATGTAGCAAAGGAAATACTTAGACTCAGGTGTTCCTGCCCCGAAGCTCCACATGCTGCCCCTTCATTTTCAGTCCTAAGTAGGAGACAAAACTTTCTTAGCTTAGCGTATGCTTATGAGTCCAGTGATTTCAGTTAAGAGGGGAAAGTCAATCAAAACAGCCAAATGCCAAGTGCTAATTCATTATCTGCTAAAAAAAAAATAAGTTTTGCACTCAAGTTTTTGTTTTTGAAAGAAAAGAGAGGGATAACATGCTGCTGAAACATGAAAGAGGATGAAATATGGAAGTGACTAGGACTTCACAAGTATCTTCAATGCTTCTTTTTAGTCTCTGATATCAAAGCACTGGGCATGAAAATGGAAGGCATTCAACACGTTGGGTTGCAACCCAACATGTCGTTTTGTTTACACATCCAACATCTTTGCAAGCACACAGAACAGAATGAGTTAGACTCAGAAAAAAATGGTTTGTTTCCATGGTTTTCAGCTCAGAAAAAAAGATGTGCTTTGATGTCAATCAAAGTCTTCCCATCAACAGTCATTGCTTTTTTTTTTTAACTGAATGAGAATTCCAAATATGTGGGACCAGCACTCCAAATGGCCACATTTGAATCTGAGGCACTGCACTCTTCCTCATACTGGGATTTAAAAAGAACACAGAACCTCCTCCCACTCAGCTGAACCCAACTGACAGGGAACTCTCTTTCCTCAGTTTACTATTAAGATTCAAAACTGAAGAATAAATGAGACAAATAGTTTCATGTAAGAGTTTTTTGGAGGGAATAAGCCTATGACTTCTTTTGTATGGGGAAACTCTGTCTTCATTGGCATTAGAAGACCCTGGTAACCAATGGAGGTCAGCACCCCCTATACACACTCCACCCCCTGCAACTTAGAATCTTAGAGACCTTCCTGGTCCTAACTCCAAGGCCTTCTCTCTAGCATTTATGTCATTCTCCTTCCTTTGTTTAAGAGTAAATGTATTTATTCTCTCTTGCTCCAGAGGGCTGAAAGTAGAACCAACATATAGAGACTATAGAGAGACAGATTTTAGCTCAACAAAATGAGGAAATTTCTATCCTTTTATCATTCAGGCGTGTCCAACTCTTCATGACCCCATTTGGTGTTTTCTTGGCAAATGGAGTGGTTTGCCATTTCCTCCTCCAGGTCACTTTACAGATGAGGAAACTGAGGCAAACAGGGTGAAGTGACTTAATTAGAATCACACAGCTAGTAAGTGTCTGAGGTCTGATTTGAACTCAGGTCTTCCTGACTCCAGGGCTGGCACTTTATCCAATGTGCCACCTGGCTGCCCAAGTGAGTGCCTACTGCTTTAAAGTCCATACTGTAGGCCTAGAAGCATGACCTTGTGAGAGACATAATTTTGGAATTGTTTTTCTGTCAATCTTTAAAGTCCTTTTAGAATTTTGAGATTTATGTTTTGGGACAGGGGGGAGAAAGCAATGTACCCTTGGATGTACCTTGGATGTAAGTCAGTCAGGGCAGGTACAGGTTTCTACCAAGATGCAAAAGCCATTTTTAAAAGTTTCCTTAACCACCTTTTCATCTATGCAAGGCCAAGAGCATGATTCACACTGAGAGAGTTGGGGTTCTGTCTTCCATAAACAACCTATGGAACTGAGTCCCCTTGTACTGTACAGCAGGTGGCTAAAGAGAATTGCTTTTTAAAGCGATCGTTGGTTGGCTATCCCTGGCATTCCTGTTGGCACCACCCACAGTTAGTCAGCCAGTCAAAAACAAAATAACTGTAAAATTTCTTGGAGAAAACAAAAGAAACTGTACGTACCCATCCAATGTGCTTATAAGCTAAAGAAGAAAATGGTAAAAATACATAACAAAGAGAACCCAATGGTAATTATGTAGTACTGCCTCTACAAAGGAATTGGACCATTGATTTCTTTGGAATAAAGACCTCCCTGTACCAATGCAGGTTGGCACCTTCTCAGTCTTCTTCTTTTTCTTCTTTCTTTCTTTTCTTCTCAGAAAGTCTGAGAGAATTGCCTGGAACAGTGGTGTTAAAGTAGTCCATACATAAGGAGAACTTAAGGCCACATATTGTCTTAGTTTTAAAATATAATATTATCTATGTTTTACTGTATTTTTATGTTGTTAAATATTTTCTAATTATATTTTAATCTGGTTCGGCACTTCTTGGGAGTGTTTTGGGCCATGTGCTTGACACCTCTGTCCTAGAGCATTGAGAAGTTAAGTGACTTATCCAGAGTCACATGGCCAACATAAGTCAGAAGCCTTATATCTAAGTCTTCCTAGATTCAAAGCCAGATCTCCACCCATTGGACCATACTCTCTTTGACCTCTACAAAGCCTGGGCTCAATGAAATGCTCATGGAATTTCACAGTTAACGTGGGTTCTACATAAATATGTTTGTTTTGACTCTTGCTTTTGAAAAACCTTTCCACAATGTCTCTCCTGAGACATCGTAAAATATATTATGTATAATTGAAAGTAGCCTTCTCCCCCACCTTATCAAATAGGACATATTTCAATGTCTCCAAGCCCCACTAGCTTTGAAACCCACTTATCATCTTAGGACAGGGGTTCTTAACTTGAAGTCAGTGAACTTAAGAAAAAATTGATAACCATTTCAATGTCATTGGTTTCCTTTGTAATCCTATATATATCTTATTTTATGCCTTTGCAAATGTTATTCTGAGAGGGGTTCAATATAGACTTCAACAGATTGCCAAAGGAGTTCAAGACACTCAACACCGTCTTGGGAGATATTCTTTGTGAGCTTCTGTGGACAAAACAGTTATTCCACTGTAGCCAATCTGATAAGAAGCTTCTCTAAACTGTGTAAGTCTGGACCATAGGCAGAGTTTAGAGTCTATCACTGGGCCTCTCCTTAGTGCCTTCCCCATCCTAAGAAGAGGTGTCAGAATATCTGTTTCACCCCTCATCTGAGAATTTAGGGTTGCCTTTAAGGAGTCATCAGAATGGGAGGTTAGTGGAGGCCAGAAAAAGTATTAATGTAATGGAATGTCTCTTTGATGATTGAGGATTTCTCATAGATTTGGGGTAATGGTTTAGAATGTCAGTTTGTTGTACGTACTGGGGCAGCTAGGTGGCATGGGGATAAAGTGTTAGTCCTGGAGTTAAGACAACCTGAGTTCAAATCAGACCTCAGACACTTACTACCTATGTGATTCTAAGTAAGTCACTTAACCCTGTTTGCCTCAGTTTCCTCCTTTGTAAAATGAGCTGGAGAAGGAAATGGCAAACCAAACCCCCAAAGGGGTCATGACTTGAAATGACTTGACAACAGCTATAAATGCAGAAAGTACAGGAGATTGGACTGAATATACTGACTCCAGAATTTGATTCCTGATATCTTTTTTAATGCTTTCCTTATTTTTCCTTAAAAAAAATTTATGTGGATGGAAGAGTAAGGGAAGACATTGGGTAAGTATATGTTGATTAAATGAATTGGGTAATTGAGGTTTGAAGGCACCATGATATAGTGGGAGTTCTTAACCTATGGTCTATAGGCTTGACTTTTAAAATATATCATACTTATATTTAAATATAAATATAGACTTAATATATAAAAATATATAAATATATAAAAATTATATTATATAATATATTATTAAATATGCCACATATTATATAATATAGTAAATATATTGTTACATTTTTGTTATTCATTATTAATATGTTATATTCTTATGTAATAATATATTACAAATACAATATTATTTATATTATATATTTTGTTTTATATAAAATATATTTACATTTAATTTTAACTTTTAGGGTTTCATTTTATAGTATTTTTATATAACTTAAAATTATATTATTTTTATAAAATCACATTTTGAATATAATTGATTTCTCCTGTAATTCTCCATAATTTATTTTATGCATTTAAGGAGATTATTCTGAAAAGATTATTCTGATTTCATCAGACTGCCAAAGGTTCTATGACACAAAAAAAGCTGAAGACCCCTTGGTATAATGGAAATATCAGAAGAAAAGTCAGGAAGCCTGGGTTCAAGTTCTATTTCAGTCAGTCAATAAGCACCAAATTCATCCATATCAGATACTGCCTGGATACAAAGACAAAAGTGAAATAGTCCCTACCCTTAAACAGATTACATTCTATCAGGGAAGACAATGTTCCCATGAAAATATATGCAAAATTAAAACAAGGCTACTTTGTGGGAGGGGGAAATAATCAGGAGCTCTGTCACTAGCAGACTGTGTGACCTGGGACTTCATCTTTCTAGGCTTCAGTCTCTCATTTTAGAAAGAATGAAATTGGATTGGATGATCCCTAAATTGTCATTCAATCTATTACAAGTGCTAAAGGAATAGTGTATTCATCAAAGTAGTCAGAGAAAAATGGGTTTAGACCAAAAAAGTTCTATGAAGGATAGACTGAAAGCTAATGCTCTGTCATTTGGACTACACTTATTCTTGAAAGGAAAGAGTTCTACCAAAACATAGTCAAGACCCACTGAACCACAGGTGTCTCATAGTTCAGGATGAGAACATATAAAAATTTGGTGAAATACAACCACTTAATCCTCCCACCCACTTGCTAGGCACTCAGACGCCAGATACCCACTTTACAGATGTGAAAACTGAGGCACAGTGGATTTACTTTCTTCAGTAAATTATATTAAGCAAAATTGGGGTATTTCTTTGATTATCGAGGATTGTGGTCATGCATCCTGCAGAAGAGTTGACTGAATTCTGACTTTTAGTCAGCCCAGAGCTTTATCTAACTTTATCTAGAAAGGAAAAAAGGGAGGAGAGCAAAGGCTGGAAATGTGAATTCCCTCCTGCTTGGGCACCAGACTCATTTCAGGACTCCTACTTGCTCTTGCTTTTCTGTACAGATGGAGCTGCAGGTGGTCCCAGTATGGCAGGCCCCACTGTGACAGACAGCGGTATTCCTACCCTACTCAGCCAGCAGCGTGAAAGCCAAAGAGAAGAATCACACCACAGGGATGGTCATTATGGCCTCTCTGACTCAGGGAAGAGGTCAGATTTGAGGAAGTTTGCTCCCAAATCATTTTTGGCTTATTGAGTCTCACAGATTTGTCATGGGATCCCTACTTTCTCCCTTTACAGTCAGCCCACACAGCTAGTCCCGATATTGTATTTCTCTCAGCTTTCCATCCTCCGCCCCCAGCTCTGCTGACTTTTCTCCACCCAAGAGAAATAGAACAGCT
>NW_027185903.1:19778503-19780212 GCF_028583685.1 Petaurus breviceps papuanus | reverse complement strand
ATGCGGATTGTGGAATTGCTATTTCTGCCACTAAGTCATGGGGTTTTGGTGCACAGTATGTCAGAACCCCTCAAGTACCCAATATTAGAGGTAAGTTAGCCTCTTTTGGCTTAAATCAGAATATCCAGTGACTACATTAACAAGGAATCCAGAACCAGGCTGCAGCTAAATTCTTTCTTTCTTTGTTAATAGTACAGATCAGAATCCCTACTGAGGAGAGAGAGATCTCCATCTACATGGGGGGGGGGAAGACCACTAACATTGGGGGAGGGGTCACCATTAACCCTTTGTCCTTCTTCTTTTCTCTCTTTTCAGACCTCTCTTCTCAAGCCAGTACAGAACTTAGAAGGCTGCCTGAACCACCGATGATAAAAGCTCACTCGGTTCTTGCTGTACTTTCTAGAGGCTAAGAACACATCACGAATTCTAGGGACTTTTGGACAGCCAGTTCAACTGAGAAAGGAGGGAAAGAGAGTAGCTGAACCCTACTGCTTATTACCTCAGTAACGTTGGGCAATTACCTTTGGGGGCCTCAGTTTCCTCATCTATATAAAGTTGTATTAGATGACCTACAGCATCCTTTTCATATCTAGACCTATCATACAATTGTAGTCCCAACTGGCAGAGATTTTAGAAAACTTCCCCAGGATCACAGAGACTCTGCAGGACCTTCCCAGGATGATTTCTGGACTAGGCTGCTCATAGGCATTCAAAGAGGACTCAGTTTGAGAGTTCAACAGGCTCTAAAATGTGTGTGGTGTGTATGTATATATATATAATTTTTTCCCAATAACATGTAAAAACAATTTTTAACATTCATTTTTTAAAATGGGAGTCTAATAAACTTGAGGAAATTATTTATGCCCAAGATTTGGGGAGCCAGGAAGGGGAGTCAGAGGAGCAAGAGTGAGGTAAAAGTGGTTGAGCATGTAGACCACAGAGAGAGGAGAGAACCTGGACAGGTGGCTGAAGTGGAGTGAGCTGAAAGCAGGCCAAAGCAGCTGCTGTGGCAGTTGGCACAGTCAGAGGCCAATCAATACCTCCTTCTTCCCCTTGGTCTTCCCAATATACATTACTGGGAAAATTTTTGGCACATATTTTAAAATTCAATTCCTTTCTTTAACAGCCATGCCCCAGACTAGCTGGGAATAAAGAGGGGACCCTAATTTTAATCCTCACTAAAGTTTTATATTGCTTGCTAATCAATATTGCTAATAAATTATGTGGCCATTAAGGGTGATTTTGTTTCAGTCTTTAAATTTAAGGTGTAAGATTGAGAGGGGAAAATCATCATATAGGAGAAAAGATTTCCCTGGTTTTACTCAGGGGTGGGATTCAAGTCAATTATAGAAAACCAGTTTCTGCCATTTTCGAAGTTTCTGAGATTGTTCCAGAGTATATACACTAGACTGCTGAGAGAATGAGAGAAAGAGAGAGAAAGACAGAGACAAACAGAGATAGAGACAGAGAGAAGAGGGAGACAGAGTAGGAGACAAAGAGAGAAGGGAGAAAGAGAAAGGGAGACAGAAAAGGGAGAGAGACAGATAGGGATGTAGAGACAGAGACGACAAAGAAAGAGAGAGGTGGGAATTAAGGGAGAGAGAAAGAGAGACAGAGAGAGAGAGAGACAGAGAGACAGAGAGTGAGAGACAGAGAGACAGAGAGACACAGAGAAAGAGAGAGAGAGAGAGAGAGAGAGAGAGAGAGAG
>NW_027185903.1:19764073-19778403 GCF_028583685.1 Petaurus breviceps papuanus | reverse complement strand
AGAGAGAGAGAGAGAGAGAGAGAGAGAGAGAGAGAGAATATGAATACAGAGATGGATGAGCCAGTAGAAGAAAGGTATGATTGTCCCTAAGTTCAGCTGAAAGGAACTGCATCACAGAACCACACACCACAAGAGCTATGCTATAAGCCTATAAATTTAAAAAGTGCTTACTAAGCATTTCTGCCCTTTCCATAGCCCCTGCTAATAATGAGAAGAGTGTGGTTTCAAAACTATATTGAGTTTAAGCACCCACCCCAAGATGGAACAGTATCTGAGCATGAAAAATAGAATAAACTTGTTTTGCCAGTTACTATGAAAAATTTATAATCCCATAAAACCCCCCCAGAACTATAACAAGTGCTAAAGCATAATTAATTAATCATCCTTTTCTATTTGTTGGACACAGGTGAGTTCCCCCTCTCCAATCCTACCCGACCCCCCCCCACACACACACACACACCTTGAGCGTGTAAGCACAAAGCTACATTAAGCTTTCACTAGTTCCAAGGAAAATGCTTCACTATAATTTAGTAAGACCATGTCTGGAAGACCTGTGAGCTTATTGCTTTTGTTGGTAGATTACAATATAATATAATTATCTTGACTTTCCACAATCTAACACATGGAGAAGTAGGGACCTCATTCGTCAAGTGCTACTTGAAGACTTGCATTCATGGAATTGGCGGGGGCTGCACTGTTTTATTAGTCATAGAAGATCCAAATTCCACTCATTATCAAACCCCAGGGACATGGGGACCAGGCAGAAAGCACTGAGCTACCAGGATGAGATACACTGTACTCCCTAGGGCTGTCAGTTTTCCAGAATGTCACTTGAATGCCATTTGACTTTTAAAAAGAAGTAAAAAGGGTAAACATATTTATCATGAAAATTTTCCCTTTATAGTTCCCTTTGCTGGAGTATTTGTTGTTCAGTCATTTTAGTTGTTTCTGATTCTTCACGACCCCGTTTCAGGTTTTATTGGTAAAGATACTGGAGAGGTTTGCCATTTCCTTCTCCAGTTTATTTTACAGATGAGGAAACTGAGGCAAACAGGGTTAAGTGATTTGCCCAGGGTCACACAGCTAGTGTCTGAGGTCAAATTTGAACTCAGAAGGTGAGTCTTCCTGACTCCAGACCTGGCACTCTATCCACTGTGCCTCTTAGCTGCCATTTGCTGGAATATATCTAGTCTCAAAATCAAAAGATCCCCATAGCTTGCCCTTGCTTTTTAGAACCTCTAACTTTGCCATTTCCTAAAAAGAGATCTTTCCTGATTCCCCAGACTCTAGTGTTTCCTCATCTCACCCTATAAAAAAATGACTTGATATTTATTTTGCATATATTTTGAATGTACTCATCCATGTTCTTGTTTTCTTCCACATGATAGAATATAAACTCCTTGAGGACAGACAAGTGTTTACTCTTGTATTCCCTCCCCAGAACCCATCAGTGTCTGGCACATAGTAGGTACTTAATAAATGCTTAATGAATTGAATTTAATTGCTAATAAATTACTATGAATCTACATGACTGTTCATTTTTTCACTTGCTCTTTTATATGAACAGAAGGAAATATACCCATTCTCAAGATGTAAAATGAGGTGTATTTTTTAGATATGACCAATGTGGGAATTTGTTTTGCTGATTATGCATACTTGCTACAAGGGCTTTATTTTTCTTTTTTTCTGTGGGGAGGAGGAGAGAGGGAAAGAAAATGAATGCTTAATTGAAAAAAAATGCCTTAAAAAAGAAAGTGTATAGATGAGCAAAGTCTTCAAAAATTAAAATGAAGACTGGCCATATATTCCAAATAAGTAACTTAGGGTGTAAGTCATGACTTAAAAAGCACTAGCCAATCCTTCCTTTTTCCAAATGGAATCAGTCTTGGTTTCTAAAGCATTTTACCTACTTTTCTTTGGTTGAGCCGTGTTTTAATATTAAAAGAACTACTTTTTCTACCCCTCCGATGGATTTCTCCCAAAGCCTTGAATTCTAATGGTGCTTAAAAAGGTTACTCAGGCTGGTACTAGTGAACCCATTTTCACTACCTGAGGAGAGGGGGAATTTCCTTTTAAAAGACTCCTACCACTGGGGGGTGATTTGAACTTTCATGTATGAGATTTACTTAACACCAGCCATGCTTGTCTGTGATTTTATTGATATGGAGAACTCCAGGGGGAAGATCCTCCTCCACTGTACCAGATTTGCTGATGGATAATGTAAAATTCTGCCTTAAGTGTTTTTCAGAGGTTCCCTGAGGATTTTCCAATGTTTTTATTGTGCACCCAAACCAGGAAGGTGATGTTCCTATCTCAGAGCTGAGAGGCCAGTCCAAGGGCCACTCTGGGGTTTCTTTTGGGGGAGGCAGTGCCTTGACAATGCCTTAACTCTGAGTTTCACAGAGGGGCCTACTGGGTCTCAGCAAGGTGTTGTTTTCTTTTTTTATTATGAACTTCACAATTATCAACAAACACTCCAATAAGTAAAGCACAAAAAAGAAGCTTGTTCACCCAACAGTGAACTTCTGCTACAAACAGTGAGCTTGGTGGGTTGTTTTTTTTGTTTTTTTTAAGCACTTGGGATTAAGTAACTTGTTCAAGGTTACATGGCCAGTTATTTCTGGGTGTGGTGCTAAGTATCTGAGCCCAGGATTCGATCCCCAGGTCATCCTGACACTGGGGCCAGTGTTCTTACTCGCTGAGCCACCTGGCCGCCCCTTGTGCGTTGTTTTTTTAAAGTATATATTATTTTAACATGGTAGCAACAGAATTTCCCTTTGGAACTTTTTGTTTTCTTTAATGTATTTTTTAATGCTTCCCAGTCATTTCCACATGTTGCTGTCTTTAATCAGCCATCATTCTCATCTTGTTCCTGGGTTCTCTCACTCCTTGTTTCCTAACACACACCCTCACTTCCAGCTCCCCTTTGCATGTTGTGTTTCCACATTAGAATATAAGATACTTATAAGCAAGTTCTGTCTTATTTGATTATGTTCACATCCTCAGGCATTACTTAGCACAGTGTCTGGAACATAGTAAGCACTTAATAAACAATCTCTCTCTCTCTCTCTCTCTCTCTCTCTCTCTCTCTCTCTCTCTCTCTCTCTCTCTCTCTCTATCTCTATCTCTATCTATCATCTATCTATCTCTATCTCCACCTACCTATCTGTTCATTTGTTTGTCTATCTATCTATAAGGACTTCAATAGCCTTGCCATCTTCACTAAAGAAGAAATCATAGGAAGAGGATCAAATTCCTTGAGTCACCAAGGCAAAGGAAGGCCTACCGTAATGGCCATAAAATCCCTTTCTTACTGGTAGGGAGTCAACTGACCACTAATTCCCCAGGCATTTCACCTAGCATAAAGCAGCACTGGCCCCCAAACCTTGACTTAATCCCCAGATCTAGTCTCCCTACTGTCTCCCTCTAATGCCGGGTTCTGCTCAGCTCAGATAAAAACCCTATACAAAACCACTTGGCTTTGCTAGACCTTGATATTCCCTTCCATTGCCCTCATCTCTGACTGCCCTTCTTATTGTATTTCCTCTCAGTAAAGCTGGCTTGCTTTATTTTCTCTCTAATGACCCTGTGTTCTGTCTTGTTCTCTGGGCTTCCTTATTTTGCACTTTGGAATCCCAAATTTCACCCCAAACTGCATATTGGCACGATCTAATCTCAGGGATGTTTTTTGGACTTTGTCCCATGTGTGTGTTGGCCAACCTTGCCAGTGTCACTTCAATAAAAATACTAGCAAGGGACTACAGATACCTCACAGTGACCTTTCCAAATACCCCTGCTGCCCCAGAGGGCTTGTCATTCCCCTCCCCCATTCTCAATCCTGTTCCTCTAGGAATTTTTCAGAGATTTTTGCCCCATAGTGGTAGATGTGGGTGGTTGCCCTAAGACTCTTCCAGTTCTGATTGATGGTTACCGTGGCAACACAGGATCATCCTAGAGGTGAATTCTAGGCCTCTCTGACACTGCCAGAGGTTATTACCTTGGCAGGGTTCACATGGAAACTTCATTTGAGCATTGATTCCACTTGTCCTTTTTTTCTCTACTATTCGATACCTCAGCCCTACCCTAATACTGTTGCAACCCATTTCGTGGCTCCTTCAAACTGCCCCCCCAATCCCTTTATTATCATTTTGCCAAGCATAACTATACTGTTGAAATCTACTATAATGATTGCTTATTATGATGAATTAAGACATTTTGTCATATTGAGTAGAACGTTGGGATTGGAGCCTGGAGCCTGGAGCATATGGGTCCAAATCCTGCCTCTGACATAAGACTTTCAGCAAGTTACTCCATCCCTGGGTACATCAAATGATTCTTTGGGACTTACCTACTAAGTCATAAATGGGCTGCCACTTGACAGAATCAAAGATCTTTTTTCTATTTATAACATAATGTACTATATTACTCTATATTGTAACTAATTAATCATGCTCAAGATGATTAAGGGGGTTAGGATCACAGGATTCAAAGCTAGAAGTAACTTTAGAGACCACCAAATTCAACCATTCCATATTACAAGGGAAAAAAATGGAGGCCCAGGGAGAAAATTATTTGCCCAAGGTCCCCACTAACTGGTACCAAGTAGCATAACTGAGATTCGAACCAAATCCAGTGAGCTTTCAACTACTCTATGCTGCTTAAATTAAATAAATATGTAATAGATTGTGAGCTCCTTGAAGGTCAAGGACTGTCTTTTGCTTCTTTTTGTCTCCCAGGTGCTCAGCACAGTGCCTGACACATAGTAAGCACTTGAGAAATGTTTATTAATATGTTATATATGCATATATTTACATTATATATATGCAATATACATATATACAACATGGTGTTCCAAAAGCCTTTTGGGGCACTCCGTATTTAGGTATGATATTATGGGACTAGACTTCTGATTTCATCCATGCAGGGACTCCCAATAAGGAACTCTCTGCAAATGCAGATTAGTATTTTCTTGAAAATGACTTATTTTCCCACAGTCACACAGACAGTATGTGAACCCACATCTTTCCTACTCTTAGGCTGGCTCTCTCTCTTCCCTTTGTCATGAAAAAAATACTCACATATACATATACACATGTATTATATATATATATATGTACACATATACATATGTATATATAGATATAAAAGCTCTGTTTTATGAAAAACTAATACAAAAAACTCTAAAGTCTAACCACATGTAGGTCCCATGCACCTAGTAGACACTCAATACGAATGAATTGATCAACTAAAGTAATTTTTTTCCCTCTTGCCAGGATGACATCTCCACATTCTATAGTTAATATTCAAATTGTTCTTAGCAACAGCCTTTTTTAAAAAAAATGAAGTTTCCAAATATTTATCAGTGTAGGGGATATAGGGCCTGAACCTGTGATTGGTATAGGGAATTTCAAGTGAGGAACTTTCTCTACAAATATTTGTTGTTGTTATTGTTCAGTATTTTCAGTCATGTATGACTCTTCATGAAACCATTTGGGATTTTCTTGGCAAAGATACTGGAGTGTTTGCCATTTCCTCCTCCAGTTCATTTTACAGATGAGGAAACTGAGGCAAACAGGGTTAAGTGACTTGCCCAGGGTTACACAGCTAGTAAGTATCTGAGGCCAGATTTGGACTCAGGTGAGTTCAAATTACTCAGATGAACCTTCTTGACTCCAAGCCTGACTGTGCCACCTAGCTGTCTTCTCTACCAGTATGGGTCAGCACATTCTTTGCAATGCATAGTCTTAAAGGATTGCCTGCCCAGAGATATATGGCCATTATGTACAAGATTTGAATTAACTTCTTCCTGGCTCTGAGATCAACCTTCTATCATCTACCTCCCTCTGCTATTCTATTTTATCAGAATAGTAATTAATAATAATGACAACATTTATATGGTGCTTACAAGTATTTTCTCATTAGATCCTCACAGCAACTCTGGAAGGAAGCTGTTGTTATCCCCATTTGACAGTTAAGAAAACTGAGGCAAAC
The DNA here is from genome assembly GCF_028583685.1 of Petaurus breviceps papuanus. Taxonomy (NCBI): domain Eukaryota; kingdom Metazoa; phylum Chordata; class Mammalia; order Diprotodontia; family Petauridae; genus Petaurus; species Petaurus breviceps. The sequence goes on along the minus strand of NW_027185903.1, from coordinate 19,772,412 downwards.
AGAGTTTAAGCAACTTGCCAAAGGTCACACAGGTAGTCAGCATCTGAGGTTGGATTTGAACTCAGGTCATCTAGACCCCAGGTCCAAGCACTCTATCCATTGTACCATCTAGCTCCCTCCAACCATCTTAGTACAAAACTAAATAAATTTTTATCTTTTAAATAATTGTTATTTCAGATAAGCAGGAGAGCATAGTGGATATCTGGATAAGCTGGGCATCAACCCCTTTTGCAACATATACTGGCTATGGAGTTCTGAGAAAGTCACTTAACATTCCACTGTAGGAAAATGCTTCCTCATGGGGGCTCCCCACACTGATGACTGATGAGCCTTCTCAAAGTAACAGATTTTCAAAATACAAAAATCATTTTCCTTTCACATGTATTTGCTTATCTTTATTACCTTACTGCCATAATTCTGATAAAATATTTGAAAAATTCACAGGTTTTTTTTTTAAGCAATCAGAGTTAAGTAACTTGCTCAAGGTTACACGGCCAGGTGTTTCTGGGTGGGTGCTAAGTGTCTGAGCCCGGGATTTGATTCCCAGGTCATCCTGACACTGGAGCCGGTGCTCTTACTCACTGTGCTACCTGACCACCCCAATACACAGGTTTTTAAAAAGCTGTTGCTAAAAATGATATGAATATTATCATGGGGATATATTCCTGATAAGAGGGAAAAATAACCTCAGTTGATCAGTTCATTCTTATCAATTATCTATTAGATACGTAGGTACATGAGACCAGGTTGAGGTTTTTTGAGAGCTTCACAGGAAGATTTTCTTTCTGGAAGAAAACATTTTAAGATTTGTCATGCTCTACTTAGAAAGTCAGATATATATGCCTAGAAGAATCTATTTGTAATTAGCTCCTTATATCACAGATGTATACAAATAGGCATATGCATTTACATCTAGGTATAGGTGTATTATTGGAATCTGGAGTCAGGTGGTAATTCTCCTGCAATAGTTAATAAAAAGGGCAGGAAATATGCAAAAATCTTTCCCATGACTCAAGTTAAATACTCCCCAAAAGAATGTTCAATTTTATTAAAATGATGTTTATTTTCCTTAGAAAGGGGTTATTGTTCTGCATTCAAGCCTGTAGAACTTTCAGTTCATTGATGTAGTGATGTTCTATTAAAGTTTTTTTCCAGTTGCAAATCAAGGGGATAGTTTAATTAGCTCAGTAGGTTTAAAGGAAAGGTTTTTCACTCCCTTTCTTTTTCTGCTAGCACAAATTTGGATAGCGGTATGGGGCTCTATGCTCAGTATCTTGAGGAAGTTTCTTTGTTTCTCCCACAGACACAAATGAATGGATGTTCACATGATGCCACCCTTTCTCCGGGATATCCTGTTGGTACAGGGAGGGCTGGACTTACCTAAGCCCCTCTCCCTCTGGGGAATGCTGCCGGCAGTACTCCAGTGTATAGGCATCAGCAGCCCCAGGATTGGCAGAGCTCCATCTTATGGTGGCAGTGTTCCAACACACTGTGCAGTCCTCAGCCTTAATTATTGGGGTGGAGGGTGCTGCAAATATAGGAACAGGAGTAGGGCTAAGTCAGCAGGATTATGTACACTGGGACAATTACATTCAAATAAAACTATAAAATGCATATGTTACCAATCCCCCGACAACACTAAATTGTTTTAATTAGCATATTTTTCCTCATCAGATTTCCTTAAATGCTAATAACTAATATGACTAATATGCTAATAACTAAAATGACTGGTTACAAAACCAATCCCATGGTAGTCTTTTATTTTTCCTCATCTAAGAAGCAAACCCACTCTACCCTCAATCACTCAGTTAACATTTATAGCTAATTGGGTCCATGGTATCTAATTAAGAGAGGTGTTCCTAATTATTTGAAGGTATGTTAAATGTTTAAAGTTTTGGGGGAATTCTAAAATATGTGCTGAGTTAACATACCACAAAGTTTTTACTTAAGTCACAATTAGCTTTAAGGTGCTAGTAAGCTGTGCTAGGCCCCAGTGATGGACTTATGGCTTAGCATGCGCAGGCAGTGGAGGATAGAGAGAAGTAGAGAACCCACCCTACCCATCCATATTTCCTGGCTTTCTCTTCAGGCTTCTCTCCATCACTCCATCCCTCCCACTCCTCCCCCTCCATTCCTAGCTACTGATACTTAAAGGCACACCTCCAGCATCTTGGGGATCAACTGAACCTGGAGCCCTGGGGGATGCTTTAACTCTGGCAAGATATTTATACTTGTAGTCAACTGAATTTTCCCAGTGTCTGTTGATTCCTTCTAATTATATGCATCAGAAGGAGAAGAAAAATAACCCAGAGTTTCTTTCCCTGTCCAGAACATATTCATGAGTAAATGGGCTCCTAAATGATATGGACCCTGAGCAGTTCCAATACCATTCATCATCTTTGCCCTTTGAACTCAAAGATTTATTGACTTAACATTTAAAATTTGGAACAAACACAAGGAGGCTGAGAAATGCAATTGCCTAGACTCTGACTCACGGGGGATTGTTGGTGTTCAGGGAGGGTGGGATGCAGCTGGTGGAATGAGTTATCAATTTGTCTCCCTTGGGCAAGTGCTACAGTTGGTGCTTACAATCCTAAGCTAGGCTCAAAATTGAGCAGGAGGAGATCAGGTTGGATTGCAGCAGGTAAAGTGAGCTTTGCTTTTATGATTTCAAGCCACTTGCTATTTCAAATGCTTATCTCCAAATACAGATCTTTTTTCTGATGATGCCAAAGAAGAGACAATCATGGGCTATGATATTCTTAAAAGAATCAAAATTACAAATAATTCCAAGGGAAATGAAAAAATGCAAAACGAACAGCAGCAAGTTCCAAAGCATGCAATATGAATTGCAGGTAAAAAAAAACAAATTCAAAAATACCCTTTATAATATATGTGAATAATAATAATAAGTGGGGTTTATTTAATGCTTCAAGTTTGGCAAAGCACTTCATAATTATTTTCTCATTTGATCCTTACAGCAACCCTTGGAGGTAGGTGCTATTATTATGTCCCTTTTACAGATGAGAAAAATCAGGAAGATAGAGGTTAAGGGACTTGTCCGGGATCACACAACTAGTAAGGGTCTGAGGCCAAATTTGGGCTCAGATCTTACAGACTTCAGGCTCTCTACACAGCACCAAGGACAGTTCCTGATATATTGGAAGTGCTTCATAAATTTTTATTGATTGATTGAGCCAGCCAGGTGAACTGGTCATACAGCAAGAATAAGAGACACAAGAGAGGCGATCTAAGCTGCCACACTGAGATGCCTTGCTATATCAAAAAGAACAAACTAATGTTGTCTAGCGGACAGCTAGGCAGCACAGTAGATAGAGTATTGTGCCCAGAGCAGGAAGACTCATCTTCCTGAGTGCAAGTCTGGCCTCAGACACTTACTAGCTATGTAACTCTGTTTATTTACATTTCCTCGTCTGTAAAATGAGCTGGAGGAGGAAATGGTGAACCACTCTGGTATCTTTGCCAAGAAGACTCCAAACGGGATCGTGAAGAGTTGGATATGACTGAAAACCATGGAACAACAGTCTCTAATACATTGAGTAGAACCTCTATGAAGGGTTTACGGTAAAAAGAAAGACATGAGTCATTCACAGCATGAGAAGGTATGGAGAGAGTGTGCTATGGCTCAATGGAAGGAGTGCCCACACCTCTGAAATCACAAATCAAAGTGTCAAAGTATTAGCTTAATAAACTTGTTGTCATATACTAGATTTCACTGTTTTGGGGAAAGTTCTTTCACTAATGAAGGTCAGCCGCTCATTTGTAACTTACAGTCTTAAAGGAGTGACCTACAAAGAGGGGGCTGTGACCTGACCTCAAGGAATATAGGTCAACCAATCAGAGAAAGGAAGAGAAGCGCTTCTAGAATGCCTACTCTGTGCCAAGCATTAGCTAAGTGCTTTGCAAATATTATCTCGTTCAATCCTCACAACATCCTTGAGGGGCAGGGGCTATTTTCTGGCCAGGTAATTGGGGTTAAGTGACTTGCCCAGAGTCACACAGGTAGTTAAGTGTCAAGTATCTGAGGCTAGATTTGAACTCAGGTCCTCCTGACTCTGGGGCCAATGCTGATAGGGGCTATTATCCCCATTTTACAGTTAAGGAAACGAGACAAGCAGAGGTTAAGTGACTTGCCCAGGGTCATGAAATTACTAAGTGTCTGAGGCTAAATTTAAACTCAGGTCTTCCTGACACCAGGCCCAGCCTTCTATCCACTGCACTACTCAGATGCCCAATTAGAGAATGGGAAGACAGGTTGCATCTCACCCTCACAATAGCCAACCACAGGGCTTTTCTCTAGTACATACACTCATCCTCTTACATTCCTCCTATACCCTCAATTGCCCCACACTATGCAAGCTCCCAACCTCTCCCCTTCTGAGCATGGGCAGGTGCCCTCTGGACAGTTATAACCTACTGAGGCAGTCACAGCAATAGCTGCCCAGGTGTCTCTATGCCTATTTTTTGTGTAGGTTTTATAATGTATGTCATTTTTAGGATAGTAGCATATGTATATAACATATAAATTTGTAAAAATATATGAGGGAGTTCAAAAATTTTTATTTATAAGTGTTCAGGATCAGACAGTTTAGAGACCAGTATTTCAGAGCATTGCCTGAGACATTTAGAGGTTAAGTGACTTACCCACAATCATGCAACTAGAATGGATCAGAAACACAAGAGGTCAACCCAGGTCTTTCTGACTCCAAGGTCTGGTCTCTATTAGGCCTTTCTGCCCTTCATAAAGAAATAGTATGACATTCAAGTAGATCAATTGTACCATGAAAGGCAACTTTGGTACCCTAATTACTTTGTGTGGTTAGTTAATCAAACTAGGAATATAGAACCATAGACTTCAGACTGGAATGAACCTCAGAGGCCATCTAGTCTCATTTAACAGATGAAGAAACTCAGGCTCAAGGCCATTAAGCACCTTGCTCAACATCATATAAGCAATGTTAGAGGTGACTGAATGCCATGTAAATATCTACCTCACTTTGTGCCAGGGTTACAGGCCCCAAATCAAAATAAATGAGTTATACATGAGCTTCAGAAAGTTGTTAACTTTTCAAGAATGTAAACTCTTTAAGGGTAAGAATAGTGCCACTGGCCTTTCCCCCAACGTGGCGCCGAAGGCGAAGAAGGAAACTGTTGTCCCCCCCAAGACAGAAGCTAAGTCCAAGGCCTTGAAGGCCAAGAAGGCGGTGCTGAAGAGTGTCCACAGCCACAAAAAGAAGATCCAAACATCCCCCACCTTCTGGAGACCCAAGACACGGAGACTTCGAAGGCAGCCCAAATACCCTCAGAAGAGTGCCCCTCGCAGAAACAAGCTCGATCACTATGCCATCATTAAGTTTCCCTTGACCACTGAGTCTGCTATAAAGAAGACTGAGGACAACAACACCCTGGTCTTCATTGTGGACGTCAAGGCCAACAAGCATCAGATCAAGCAGGCCGTAAAGAAGCTGTATGACATCGATGTGGCCAAGGTCAACACACTGATCCGGCCCGATGGAGAGAAGAAGGCCTATGTCCATCTTGCTCCAGACTATGATGCTTTAGATGTTGCCAACAAAATTGGAATCATCTAACTTGCTGTGTCCCCATTCCACCTACAATAAAAATAAAGTTTTCCAGAAAAAAAAAGAACAGTGCCACTGTCTCTTTATAGCAAATTCCCACAGTAGCTGGTAAAGTACGTGGACACAGTGTGGTAGGCTACCAAAGAGAACACCTCAGGGAGACTCTGAACAACCTCAGATATTGACCTCTAAGGCCTCTGTCCTAGAGGGCTGCTTCAGTGCTTCCTAGCAAATTCTCTCAGCTAAAGGGAACTTTAAGTCTCCCTCTAGCTTTCTTTTTAAAAGTTATGATTATTTTATTAATATTTAATTCTGAGAGGAAGGGAGAGAGAAAAGAAAAGAGACAGAATAATAATAAAAATAATAACTAACATTTGTATAGTACTTACTGTGTGCCAACCACTGTGCTAAGTGGTTTACAATTATGATCTCATTTGATTTCCACAACAACCCTGGGAAATAAGTGCTATTATTATCCTCATTTTACAGAAGAGAAAACTGAGTGAAAAGAGATGTAAGTGACTTACTCAGGGTCACACCACTAATAAGTGTCTGAGGTCAAATTTGAACTCAAGTCTTTTTGACTCTGGGTCTAGTACTTTGTCCACTGTTCCACCAACTAGCTCCTCCCACCTTTGACAAATCATGTGGAGCTTCTCAGGGACAAAAGGGAAAGTGACAGTCAAAGGCTTTGACCTAAAGAAAAAGGCCCCACCAGGGACAAGCCCTCACTTTTAGAAGAAAAAAAAAAGTGGAGGAGGAGAGGTGGGCTTAGCTAGATGTGGAAGAAAAGGGTCTTAAAATTGTGAAGTAAACAAAAAAAATGCCCCTTCCCTGCTTCTAACCCTTCCCAATCCAGGAAAAGACCTCAACTAAGTCCATTCTCCCAGAAGGGGGGCAACCTCAGACTTAGCCATGGATTAAAGAAAAGGTCTCTCCTTTTCCCTTCCCCTCCCAAGAAAGGGACTCCAACTAAGTTTGATCTTGTAAGTTTGTGATGGGGAACTTCAGTGTCCCCTGTGAAGGAAAGGGCAAAGGGCAAAGGGCAAAGGAAGGACTCCAACTTTAGTCTGACTGAGAAACAGAAGGGTCTGAGAGAAGGAAATACTCTCAAGCTGAAGAAGCCAGAAAGAATTAAAACACCAAGGAACCACAGTCAGGATCACAAAAGATGTACCAGCTACCACTATAAAAGAATGGAGAATCTGGAAGGCAATATTCCAAAAGGCAAAAGATGTAAGTCTACAACCAAAAATAACTAACTCAGTAAAACTGAGTATAATCCTAAAAGGGAAAAAAATGGATTGTCAATGAAAAAGGACTTTTAAACACTCCTGATGAAATCCCAGAGCTAAATAGGAATTTTTAAATTAAAACAAAACAAAAACCAGAAGGCCAGAGAAAAATAAAAGGGGAAATACAAATGAATAATTGGAAAGGCCTTTATGAGGATGAACTATTTAAATTCTAGTGAAGGGAGGAGTTATAAAAGGAACCTGGAACCCTCTCATCAGGGGTCATATAGTTAGTCAAGTAAGACAAAAGACCTGGAAATGATTGTGTGATGTTTTAATGATGCTAAAAGCAGAAAAAAAAAGAGATGGAGGGGAAAGGACACACTAGGAAAAAATGAGAGGAAGGATGGGGGAACTTATTATTTCTCATGACTGGGATATACAATTGGAAATCTATGCAAATTTGAAAGGTGTGTGTTGGGTAACAAGTGTCACTTGAATTTCTGTTTCATCTAAACTGGTCAAAAGAGAGCAGAACACACACACACACACACACACACACACACACACACACACACACACCACAAAGGGTTTGGTATAGAAATACATTCAACTGGGGGAGGGGGGGTGGAGTCAAGATGGCAGAGTAGAAACAGAACTTCTGAGGAACTCCAGCTTCCACTTCCCCCAATTCATGTAAAAGGGGACTCTGAACAAACTTTGGAGCTATAGAACCCACAAAATGACACAGAGAAGCTAAGGACAGCCCGGCAGGCTGGCAGGAATTGGCCAGCGCAGCGCTCTGGGAGCTGAGCCCAGCCCTGGTGAGCCAGAGGTTTTAGTCCCAGGGCGGGCCTGACCAGCCACCGGCTGGAGGGACTCCAGATCACCAGCAGCTGTGTCCGTTTCCAGAATTATCAACACATAGATGCTATGGACAAAGTGAGAGGTCAGTGCAGTGTGGACTTTGGGATCCAGTAGTTGGGAGTGTGTCAGCCTTCATCCCCTGGAGGGAGAAGCCACTGAGGGCTGTGGCACAGCCACCACCAAGTGGCAGCTTCAGCTCCAGGCCTGCAGAGAGTAGGGGGACAAAGTGACCAGTCTGATGGGTAATTGCTCTTGCTTTAACCTGCTTGGATCTGGATTGCCGTCTAGGGTGGAGGTCCTGGGGTGTTCGACCAGCTTGCCAGAGTGTGTGGAGGCTTCAAAGAGGGCACCCAACTAATACCTTCGGCAGCTGAGAAAACCCCAGCATTTGGTATGAAGCTCCCCTGTCTGGTAGCAGAGTCCTACTGTGGCAAAAAGCCCAGAAGTCAAGTAATTGAGTGGCAACATGACCAGGCAAAGGAAGCAAACCAAGCAAAGCAATCAAAAAAAAAAAAAAATAAAAGAAAGAAATACATTCAATTCAACAGGGTATAAGAAGGAACAGGGAAAAGGGGAAAAGTGTGTAAGAGGGAGAACACATTAAGGGAGGAGAGCAGGTATTAGTGACAAGTAA
>NW_027185903.1:19752934-19764063 GCF_028583685.1 Petaurus breviceps papuanus | reverse complement strand
GAGGGAGAACACATTAAGGGAGGAGAGCAGGTATTAGTGACAAGTAAAATTAACCTCAAGATTGGATATGGGATCATGAAGAGGACTTTGAAAGAAAATAAAGGTTAAAAAAAACCTTTATTAAAGAGAAAAGAGAAGAAAGTAAAGAGTTTTATTATGTTTTATTGGAGAATAAAGAGAAGATAAAGTATAAGAATAGGATGGATGAGAATCACAATTAGTTATCATAACTGTGATTGTGAATAGAATAAATTCACCTCTAAAATGGGAGAGAATAGCAGAATGGATTAGAAAGCAGACTCTAACAGTATGTTGTTACAAGAAAAACTCCTGAAACAGAAAGACTCACATAGTTAAAACAAGGAGTTGGAGCAAAATCTACAAGCCTTAGATGAACTCAAAACAGCAAGTGTAGTAATTATAATTTCAGACAAGGCAAAAATGGACCTAATTAAAAGAGATAAACAGAAAAACTACATCTTGCAAAAAATGTCAATGCTTAACATATATGCACCAAATGGCAGAGCATCTAAACATCTAAAGAAAAAGCTAAATAAATTTCAAGGAGAAAAATAAAACAAAATTACAATAGAGAGGAAACACAACTATTTAGGCTGCTTTCAGCCTTAAATAAATCTAACCAAAAAATAAAAAAGAAATAAACTAAGGACCTGACTGCAACTTTTAAAAAGTTAAATGAGATAGTTTTTCAGTGAATGCTGATTGGAATGGAAAGGAGTATATACATTTCTCTACTCTACAAGCATGGCACCTTTAGAAACACTGGTCTGATATTAAGATGTATAACAAATACAGAAATATTAAATACATCCCTTACTAACAACATTGAAATAAAATTATATTAAATCAAAGGCCGCTGAAAAAGCATTAAAAATCAACTGGATACTAAATAACATTCTTAATGAATTAATGGGTAAAAGAATAAATCACAGAAGCAATAGATAATTTCAATAAAGATAATGACAATGATGAGACAACATACCAAATATGTTGAGATGCATACCAAGCAGTCATTATAAGAAAATTTATATCTCTAAGTACTTTTATAAATAAAAAGGAAAAAAAAACAGATCAACAAATTGGGCATGCAAAATAAACAAAACACTGAGATTAAGGAAAATCAAAGAAAAATTCACAAAATTAGAAGCAAAAAAAGGACTAATAAATAAAACTAAAAACTGATTTTTAAAAAGGAAACAGATAAACCTGTTAGCTAGCTTGAATAAAAAGAAGAAAGATGAAAAACAAATTAATAATATTAAAAATTAAAAAGGATAATTCACAACAAATGAAAAAGAAATAAAGAATATTATTGGAAACTATTTTGCCCAACTATATCAATAAAACTAACAACTTAAATGAAATAAATGAATATTCACAAAAATATAAAACACCCAGATTAATACAACAAGAAATAAAGAATGAAAACAACCTATTCTCAGAAAAAGAAACTACACAAATCATATATGAATTGCCAAAGGAAAAAAAAAACACAACACCAAACAGATTCCCCAGTGAATTTCATCAACCATTCAGAGAACAATTAAAACAATTAATTCCAATCATATATGTCTATATACTCTTATATAAGCTGTTTACAAAATTCCTTCAATAACACAAATATATTCTTGATAACTTAAACCAGCAAGAGTCAAAATAGAAAAAGAAAACTATAAACTGATACCCCTAATAAATATTGCTACAAAAATTTTAAATAAAATATTAGCCAAGAGATGATAACAATCTATCACAACAATTATACACTATGACCAGATTGGATTTATATCAGAACAGTATTGATAGCAAAAGCAATAAAAATCATGATTACATCAATAGATGTAAAAGCTTTTAACAAAACACAGTACTCATTTTTGTAAAACAACAACTAGAAAACACAAAAATAAACGGACATTTTTGAAGCATGATAAATCATACATATCTAAAAGCAAGAGCCAGCATTATATCTAATGTGGATTAATGAGAATCTTTTCCAGTAAGATCAGGAATGAAACAAGGATCGTCATGACACAACTTTAGTTTGATATAGTACTAGAAATGTTGGCTATAAAAATAAAACCAAAAAAAAGAAACAAAGAAAATGAAGGAATAAACACAGGTAAAGAAGAAGCAAAATTATCACTGTTCTAAGATGATTTAGAAAATTAATTGAAACAGTAGCTTTAGCAATGCTACAGAATATAAAATATATCCTTAAAAATCATCAGCATTTCTGTATAATGCCAATAAATCCCACCAAGAAGAGACAGAAAGAAGAATTCCATTTTTAAAAAAAACTTTAAAATGTATAAAATTCTTGCGATTTTACCTACCAAGTTATACTCAAGAATTAAAAGTATAACTATAAAACACCGTTTACACAAAGATAGACCTAAACAATTGGAGAAATATTGTTTGTGAGTAACTGGACCAATATAATAAAAATGACAATATTACCCAAATTTATTTCTTTAGTGCCATTCCAATCAAATTACCAAAGTATTACTTTAACAAATGAGAAAAAAATGATAAAAATTAATATGGAGGCACAAAAAGCCAAGACTCTCAGAGAAATTTTTTTTAATGGGAATAAAGGGAGTCTAGCTGTACAAGATCTCAAACTACCCTATAAAGCAACAATTCTTAAAACAATTTAGTACAGCTTTAAAAAATGGCATAATGCAGTTGAGTCTTCCAGAGCCTTCCCTCTCTTACTGTAGTTCTGTTCACAGTCCCTAACTCATTGTTGCTTCTGGGCCCTGATGGTGGTTTTGCACCCTGGTTTGGATGAAGCTGGTTCTAAGAAGATTGAACCTCAGTCGAATAGGTTCAGTCTACTAGGCTATGATTTGCTCTGTCATTTCAAAGCCTTGGAATCTTATCTTTTGTTAATGTTCCCTTGATGAGGCCACAAGACCTGTAGCCTGCTTTTCTCATTTCAATGCCAGTCACTTCACATTTTCCCAACAAACTTGTGAATATACAATAATTCTTGTTCTATTTGCTGAGTTAGTGAAGACAGCTACCCTTTGAGACCAATTAACATTTCTCATCCTTTTCAGCCTGTTCACTTCTCTATGTTCTAAGGTCAATGATTCCTGCTCTGTTTGGCCCCTGGCCCCCAGGGAAATGATCTTACTGGTCCTCTCTTAGAGCCAAATTCTACAATTTAAAAATATTCTAAAATTTTAAATGTCAGGTAGTAGCTGGAAAGTATAATTTCTTAGTGGAATAAGGTCTGAATTATTCACTAAAAACTTATTATTTCTTTCCCTTCACGCCTGTACAGGGCATTTGAATAATAGGCATGATATGGTCAGAGGGAAGAACATAACATGGACATTCTGAAGACAGTACTGATATTAGAAAGAGCAAAGCATTGCAGATATTAGGGAGCTGGCCTGGAGATCAGAAAGAACTGGTTTCAAACCTCACCTCTGATTTATACTGGCTAGATGAACCTGGGCAAGTCATTTTACACCTCAGTGTCCCAGTCAATTTTCTAGGACCATACGTTGTGGGGAAGATGCTCACTTGCATCCATAGTGGGATTTCCTCAACAGAAGCTCTCTACTCCAATAAAATAACAGTAGAATTTTTTTTAATACCCTACTGTTGCCTATGGACTATCCACACATTTATGTGTGCTGTGATCCTCCTGTGAACGATTTACAAAAAGACATGACAAAGAATCTCATTAGATCCAGAGGTTAGTGGACATATGTATCAATCCATGCAAGATGTATGATACAGTATGTATCAACAGAGCAATTAATGTGATCTCGCACCTCTTTAAAGAAGCATAGTGTCCAGAAATATGGACATGATGGTCCTGCTGGTCTTTTCTTTGGTCAGACCATATCTGGAGCATATAATTATCATCATTATTATTTCTGATGATAATAGCATTTACATAACGTTTTAAGATTTGCGAAATGCTTTACAAATATTATCTCATTTTATCCTCACAACCACCCTGGGAGGTAGATGCTATTAGTGTGCCTGTTTTACAGTAGAGGAAACTGAGGCTAAAAGAGAATAATTGACATGTGCTGGGTCACATAGCCAGTAAGTCTGAGCCAGATTTGAACTCAGATCTTCTGACTCCAGGTCCAGTACTCTCTCCACTCAGCCACGAAAAAGGTCATTTTGTTTGGTTCTAGACCATTTCAAGAAGGTCGTTTGCTTAGCCAGAGAGCCTCAACAGAGTGTAACTAAGATGGTGTAGGGCCCTGGAGATCATGGCATACAAAGATCAGTTTTAAAAAACTGAAGAAGTTTGGACTAGATAAGAAAAAATTTGGTCAGAGGGAAGGGAAATTATCATTCTTTTCAATAATTTGACTGGTTATCATATCAGAAAGGAATTTGATTTATTTTGCTTTACCCTAGAGGGCAGAACTAAGAGATATGAATGAAAGTTGCATGAAATAAATTTAGACTTGATGTAAGGAAAAGCTTCCTAACGATCAGAGCCCTGAAAAATAGAAAAGGCTGCCTTGCTGGTTGTGGGTTCCTCTTCTTTAGAGATCAGTAAAGTCTGGGTGACCACCTCTTGGAAAATGTGATAGAAGGGATTCTCATTCAAGCATGGGCTGGCGTGGCTGGTCACTGAGGCGCTGTCCAAATCTGGAGATTCTGTAAAATACCTTTTTCACCACCCCAAGAAAATTAACCACTTGGCCAGCTGGCCACCCAGCTATGCCTCAGGCCCCACGGAACAGGTAAGAGAAGGATAGCAAGTAAGGCACAGGAGAAGAAGGGCAAATGCAGACGGCTGTGATTCGCGAGAGGGAAATCACCTGAGTCCTGGGCCCTTGGACTACTTCTAGGAGATGTTCCAGAGTTGGAAGTTTGGGTGGTAGAGAGCCTTTCCTCCAGGGTAGAGAGCCACTGCTGCATTGCTAGGTTACAAAGTAATCCTTAGACTCTCACTTGACAGTAAATTGCTAATTGTATGACTGATCCAAGTACATTTCAAAAGTTCTAGACTAGACTTTAAAAAAAAGTTGTATCAATGACAACTGATTTATGACACTGATGCTTTTCTTTTGTAAAGGCAAAAGTGAATTTGACATCTATGAAAGCTCCCTCAAAAGAGGGAAAATTATAAAAATGTATTCCCAGTTGAATTCCTTTAGAATCCTAAGAGCTCCACAGTGAAGTGGAGATTAGTCTCCTTACCAGTTTTGAAAGTGGCTCTCTCACTTGGCAGGCTACACCCCGTGAAGTTGACAGCCATCACCCACACTTGATAACACCGGCCAGGTTCCAGATCTTCGAAAAGGCAGTAGCTTTCCTTCACTGTAAGTCGGTATTCTTCCAACAAGTCTGGAACAAACACAAACAGCGACTCTTCAATTACCTTACATGGTCTGTTGAAAGGGGGCAGCCATATGAAAGGTTGCCCAGTGCCTTTTCCCCCCCTAGCATTGGGGTTGATTAGCTTCTCCCAAATCTCATCATGCCTGTGAATTTTACCATTACATCATACATGAATGGAAAACAATAGCTTATTGGAAAGGAATAAGTAGGATGCTAACATCACATGTGAAAACTTGTCAGGAAAGAATAGTCCATTAATTAAGCTCTGCACACTATTTCCCACAAATAATTATAATAACTATTTCACTATCAAGTGAATTTTTACTATTCATGTAAACATGCCAATAATTGACAGACCAGTTATTTCTTCAGTTTCTGCTCCACCCCTACCCATCCTCTCTCTATATGGAAGCTCCTTCATGGGACCTGCAGCCTGCCTAGTTTAAGTAACGTTATCTCAGACACATACAGGTTAAGTGATTTAGCCAGGGTCACACAACTAGTAATTGTCAAATGTGAGACTGAAATCCGTTTCTTCTTGATTGCAAGCCCAGAAAGCTACCCACTATATAGGGCTGCTTCTTTGTCTGCTGCTTATATTGACTTAAATAGTAATAGCTTATTTCCCTAAAAATTGTTTTAAAAAAAGAAGTTAGCCAACAATTCAGTAGAGCACCACGAAAGATAAGGACAAACAAGATTTTCTAAATTTACACCATGGCAGGACAAACTTTCTCCTTTTAATTTTAACCAAGCAGACTAGCTAAAAGGTTCAAGTCTGTTGCATTGGTGCTTTAAAGTATCAAACCTGGCTTTCCTTCACCAATTCAGGAATTATTAATTCTTTCAACCAAGGGCATTTGCAATTTATAGAAATGCTTAAGTGATAATGAAATGCTACAAGCTAATCTAAGTGACTTTGTTCTTCAACTGTGACATTTCCTTTTTCTAAACAGCATAAAATGTCCTACCTTCTGAATAATTAGGAGTAAACATTATTTTTTACCATTCTACATATCTGCCCCTTTGGAACAACCTGGTTATTTTTGCTGAAATTTTCTCCTTGCCTGCCACAATTCATTCACCTTGTTAAATTAACCCACATTCATTTCAATTATCCAGCCTCATTACTCTTAAATGTCAGTTCTTCACAATTACTCCAGTTAAGAAACTCAAATTATTTCTTTTCAAATGGAACCAAGCATTTCTATAGCATATAGTATTAGGTATTGGATCCTTTTTGTGTATGTGTGGCTATAATTAGCAGCAGTTGTTGGCAAGGCCTAGCCAGCCTACAAGTTGTCAGCTGGTATGTCGTTGTTGTTTGAGGGACACCACAAGACCCAGACTGCCAAAATATCTCTCCCACATAACTCATTCCTGCCCCTATGCCTTGAAATCCCATTGAAGTCATTCATTTGCATTAAGGTATTGCCTCCCAAACAACTCTTGTTAAAATATACATAAAATAGGGGCAGCTAGGTGACACAGTAAATAGAGCACCCACCCTAGAGTTAGGAGGACCTGAGTTCAAATCTAGCCTCAGACATATAACACAAAAAACTAGCTGTGTGACCTTGGGCAAGTCACTTAACCCCAATTGCCCTGCCCTCCCACCTCCAAAAAGCAATATATATGATACATAAACAATAAAACTTTTTTTTGGACATGGCCAACGCAGGGTTCAAGGAAGAAAGAGAAAAACAAATAAAATACCAATTAGAAAAAGAATTATTTAATTTAAAATCTATCTAAGAAAGGTAACATGATTGACATAAGATCACAGATTACAGATTTAGAGGCAGAAGGTGCTTTGGAGACATTGAGTCTAACTCCTTCATTCATTTCACAAGGAACAGAGAGATAAAGAGACATGTCTACAGTCATCCAATTCAGAAATCCCTGAGCAGGATTTGAAACTAGCTCTTTTGAACTACATATCCAGCACTGCTGGTCAAAACAGATAATAAAGATTCATTTTCTAAAATTAGCCACCTCTCAGCAGGAAGAGATGAAGGCCCCAAAGGCCTGGGATATAGGGCAGGTAATTTTTGTTGGGGGAAGAAAGTAAAGAAAGAGCTATTCCTCCAGCTGGAGGGACTCAAGATCACCAGCAGCTATGGTGGTCCAGAATTATCAATAGATAGATGCTAAAGACAAAGTGAGAGGTCAGTGCAGTATGGACTTTGGGGCCCAGTAGTTGGGAATGCATTGGCTTTTGCCCCCGGGGCGAGAAGCCGCTGAGGGCTGCTCAGCCGCTGCCACATGGCAGCTTCAGAGACCAGTCTGAGGGGTAATTCCTCTTGCTTTAACCTGCTTGGATCTGGATTGTGGTCTAGGGTAGAGGTCCTGGGGTGTGTGACCAGCTTGCCAGAGCATGTGGAGGCTTCAGAAAGGGCACCCAACTAATACCTCCAGCATCTAAGAAAGCCCCAGCATTTGGTATGAAGCTCCCCTGTCTAGTAGCAGAGTCCTACTGTGGCAAAAAGCCCAAAAGTCAAGTAATTGAATGGCAACATGACCAGGCAAAGGAAGCAAACCAAGCAAAGCAATCCAAAAAAAAAAAAAATTCAACTCAACAGGGTAGAAGAAGGAACAGGGAAAAAGGAAAGAGGGTATAAGAGGGAGAACACATTAAGGGAGGAGAGCAGTGATTAGTGGCAAGTAATATATATATATATATATATATATATATATATATATATATATATATATGGGAGGGTATACTGGCATATGAATACATATGTGAATATGTGTATCTATGTTTACAGGTATACATAGATAGAGGACACAGGACCAATTTAATAGGAAGGGGTGATACTTAAAAGGTGAAATTAAGAGGTGAGAGAGGAATATAATGTGAGGAGATGGGGAGAGACAGAATGGGGTAAACTATCTCACATAGAAGAGGCAAGGGAAAACTGTTACAATGGAGGGGAAGAATAGGAAAGCAAAAGGGAATGGGTCAACCTTATTCTCATTGAATTTGGCTTGAGGAGGGAATGAAATACACACTAAATAGGGTATCTCACCCTACAGGAGAGTAAGGGGAAGGGGATGAGAGGGGGATGATGAAGGGAGGGCAGGCTGGGGGGAAGGGAAGTTGGAAGCACCCATTTTTGAAAAGGGACAGGATCAAAGTAGAGAATAGAACAAGTGGGAGGTGGGATAGGAGGGAGGGAAATATAGTCAGTCTTTTACAATATATCTACTATGGTAATGTTTTGCATTAGCTATACATGTACAACCTATACTGAATTGCATATCTTCCCAGTAAGGGTGGGTGACAAGGGAAGAAGGGAATGAATATGGAATTCAAAATTTTAAAATCAAATGTTTAAAATATATATATATATATATATATATACTATTATTAATACTAGTTTACATGTAATTGGAAAATAAGATATACAGGCACTGGGGCATAGAGATCCACCATGCCCTACTGGAAAAGTCAAAGGGGGTATGGGAGAAGATATGGGAGAGAGCAGATTGGAGGAGGGGATATCCTGTGGGACTGCTATTTTGGGGCGGTGGGTAGGGGAAAAATGGGGAGAAAATTTGTAACTCAAAATCTGGCAGAAATTAATGATGTAAATCAGAAGTTAATAAAGCATATGAAAAAAAGAGTTATTCCTTAGATGTTAGAGGTGAGATGGTATGTTGTTGTTTGTTTTAGTCATGTCTGACTCTTTGTGACCCTGTTTGAGGTTTTCTTGGCAAAGATACTGGAGTGGTTTGCCATTTCTTTCTCCAGATCATTTTTGTAAATGAGGAAACTGAGGCAAACAGGGTAAAGGACTTGCCCAGGGTCACATAGCTAGTAAATCTCTGAGGCTGGATTTGCACTCAAGAACATGAGCCTTCCTGATTCCAGTCCAGTGCTGCATCCACTGCACTACCCAGCTGCCCAAGATGGTATATTGACCATATCTAGTATGATGAAGCTCCTATAATAGGAGAGGGCAGGCAAAGAGCAAATAAAGATGTCAAAGACAAACAGCTTACTTCTGAATTTTGTCTAGGGTTGCCCAGTGGGGATAATTTCCTATCCAAGCCCCTTCTGGCTGCCATCACCTCTGGATCTTCACAGCTACAACCAAACATGTGGGAACCACAGGAGAGGAAGGGTCTGAGGAGGTTTCCTCACTCTAACAGTCTAATTAGAACTTTGGGACTGATATATTCTACAGGCTACTGCAGACCCCGTTGGTCCCCTTCTCTCTGGCTAGCAAATGCTAGTCTTTTACTCCCCTAAACTCTGCCATTCAGAAGCGCTCCTTCCTTAGGTAAAAATACATTTCCCCCTCTACTTCTTCCTGCTTTTTCACCTATATCAAATTCATCTCTACAACTTCCCAAGACTTATTTGCCTCAACTTACCCCTTCCACTGTTTTTGGCTGTCTTTCCATTGCTTTAAATATTCTCCTGCATATCATGGTCACTTACTAAATGCTTGTTGTATTGGATTGAATGGGCCTTTTGGAACTTCTGTTCAATTCTCCTTATGCTCCCAGAATGGCACAGTGGAAAAGCATTGACTTTGAAGGCAGAAGATTTGGGTTGGATTTCTGATGCTGATGGTTTCTACTTGTGTGACCTTATCACCAAATCAATTAACATCCTTGATCTTCAAACACCTTATCTATAAAATGAGGGAATTGGAGTAGATGATGCCGGAGCTCCATTCCAGTTCTCAATCTTTGAACCTGTGATCTCCAGTCATTAAACGACACCCGAATTTCTCCTGAAGATGCCACAATATTATGGATTTAGAACTGAAAGGAAACTTGGAGATCAATGACCTCATTTTTCAAATGGAGACTTGAGGTCCAGAGAGATTAGTTAACCAGAGAGCTTAGAACTCCTAGACAAGGTCACATAGGTTGCAAAGGTAATCAATCAATCAGTATTTATGAAGTACCTACTATACTCTACCACATGCCTACTAAATTCCTCTAAGGTGCTAGGGATACAAATATAAATAATTCAAATTCTCAGGGAGTTTGCATTTCACCAAAGAGATAAGACATAGACATATAACTATGCTGTATACAGAATAACCACAAATAAATACAGGGTAAGAAGGGAAGGAGAGCACCAGCTATTGGGAGGTCAGAAAAGGCTTCCTATAGAAGGTGGACCTTGAGCTGAAGCTTTAAGGAAAAGAGTTTCAATGATGCAGTGGAGAGGAGGGAGCACATTCTAGGTACAGAAGACAAGTCAGTACCAAGAAAGAGACAGAAGATGGAGTGCCCTGGATAAAACACAGAGAGAAGATCAATTTAGCTAAACTGCAAAAAAATGGGAAGTGGAGTAATGTCTAATGGGGTAGGAAAAATACCATGGGAAAACCTTATTGCATTGTTTGAACTTATACCTGTGTGACTGAGAAACCAGACCTATTGCGTATAAGATCAGATTTGTTTAACACTTCACTCAGGACCTAGGTTATGTGAAATGGGCTCTGTAACGACTGTACTAACCAATTAAATATGCTAGAGCTTCTCTTTGTCACAGAAAAAACAGATGATAGAGTAGCACATCAACCAATCAGAAGAACCTCTGGACAATCAGAAGCCCAGGTCTGCATGGCATGCCAGTGATCTTTTGCAAGATAGACTTTAGCTGAACTTGGAGATGTCTGCAACTGCTGAAACCAGTCTTGACCGGCTCAGGGAGAAAAGCAAACATCTTGCTTCCTGATTTATCTAAGAGCAGCCATCCTCCTGCGTTCTGATTTATCGTGTTCATAGATATCTTCTTCCTAGACCCCTATATCTTG
>NW_027185903.1:19744303-19752834 GCF_028583685.1 Petaurus breviceps papuanus | reverse complement strand
TCTCTCTCTCTCTCTCTCTCTCTCTCTCTCTGTCTCTCTCTGTCTCTGTCTCTCTCTCTCTCTCAGTCCAACCCCACTTGCGAGCTTCTTCTCAGGCAATAAATGTGGTTATAATATTTGTAAATTGTGATCAGACTCTTGCTCATTCTAGGTGCCCCTTTTGGAGCTAAGGTTTCTTCCATTTTATAAGTTCATAGGACTATTTATTTGAACAGTTCTACTGACCAGAAACTCAGCCAGATCTGAAGACTGATATAGGGAATGTGAGGAGTTTTCTCCTATTACAGATCTCAGACAACCCACCTGTCTTATCTGGAAGTTGCTTCAGTGCTGGTCAATCAGCTACTGTTACCTTGTTACTTTGTTTGAATCCTGTAGAATGTATAACTTATACTCACTGTGGGGAGTGGGCTTCCTCTGGGAAGGCTTCCTTGATCTACCACCACCCTCCCTGACTCCCTGCCAAGAATGTAATCTCTCCCAGCATAAATTTTCTTAAAGTGACTTGCCTTGATCTCTTCTTTGTCCTTAGAGTAGTCTGTCTTTTATCCTGCTTACCTAGATATAATGTCTAGCTCTTTCTCAACCCTCCATTAGATTATAAAATCTTTGAGGGTGAGGAGTACAACATCTTTTCATCTTTGTATTCCCAGCATCTAGGACCATGCCTTGTAGACACAAAAATCTCTCAAAATGAATTACATTTGAATTACTTACAATAAAACATCAAATATTAATAAAGGGGGGAGACCAGAGCTCCTAGGCTCACATTCTGTTTCTGCTACCTATTTGCTGTGTGACTAATGGAATCCTAATAAAGTTGCCCACAGTCCTAATATTCTAACTTCATTATAGGCCTGGCCCCACTGAACAGCAGGCCCACTGTACCTACCTAGCTTTCCCCCCCCCCAACCCCTACAATGTCCTAACTTCTTCATATATGCCTCACTGCTCACTAGAACAATGGATGTGTCCCTAAATTCTTAGTTCCCACAGAAATAGCAGGTGTGTCCATGTGATGGGAACCCAGCTACTACCTCTACCTAGTCACTGCTCCCAGAACCATTCCCACAGAAATAGGTGTGTTCTTGTATTCAATGACAATCAAATCATCCATCTAGCCCAAGACAGGATCACAATACCTAACTACTTAACTTGACCAGACAGGACCACAATAGCTAGCCAACCGGAGGGCAACATGACCCTTTAACAACCAAACCATAGATGGGGCCCTTTCTCTATCACCTAATCCCTTAACAAACTCCTCCTGCCTTTTTAATATTAATTATATTCCTCTATTCTATGTTAATTTTGATTATGCAATTGCATCTTTATCCATCTTGCTTTCTCTGAAGTTGCTGGTTCCTCTTGGAACTTAGCCCACTTCATGAGAGGCGTCAATCTCAATAAATGCCTATACTTGGATTAGAGATGGTCTGACTGAATTCTTTGTGACGGTTCCATCACAACACATCAAGAAACCCCAACAGTTTTTGAGTGGGCAGAACCCCCACCGCAGCAGTTTTTGGCATCCCTGGGTTTAAAGGGCACCATGACCATGGGCAAGTTAATGAGGAGACAGTTCCCTGAGACTGATCTATAAAGTTATAGGTGCATTGTAATTGTCATCCTTTACCGATAAAATTAGACAATCACTCTATAATGCTTCTTAGCGATGAAGTATATTACAAATAATAATCCTACCATTTGCTCCACTGTCTTCTTGAGGATCTTCCATGCAATAGACCTGGAAAGAGTCAATGACATCCTCTTTCCTCACACTCCAATACACTGTAATTGTTGTGCTCGTGGCAGAGTTAGGTTCCTGGGGTTCCAATATGGGGGGCTGTGGTACTGGAATAAAAACAAAACTGGTCATTCCTAGTTTGAGAGCTATCAGTCTTCTTTTCATAGTATGATATGTCCAAATGGATTCAATTCCCTGAAATATGAAGACTTGAGCAGAGTATGCTGGGTAACTGGTGATTCACTAAAGTGAACCAGTATGGTTTCAACAATCACCGTGGAGACAAATGAGGTGACTTCAGGCCAAGGAGTTGATCTGTTGGCACTATCTGCCAGGTGTTTGCGGAGAAATGGCTTGCATGTGGGTGAAAAGATTGAAGGATAGCTGCTATATCTGCCATTTCAATTTTCTCTTTCCACAATGACCATACCTATGGTGACTCAGAAAAAAGGAATTAAATTCTTTTTTTTTTTAAGGCAATTGGGGTTAAGTAACTTGCTCAAGGTTACACGGCCAGTTATTTCTGGGTGTGGTGCTAAGTATCTGAGCCCAGATTCGATCCCCAGGTCATCGCGACACTGGGGCCAGTGCTCTTACTTGCTGTGCTACCTGGCCGCCCCAGGAATTAAATTCTTGAAGCACAATTCACTACCACCCCCAACTATCATTAAAGTATCTGATGCCAGCTTAAAACAGTTAGTGGAATTTCTGGTTTTAATTACTACTTTGTTTTTCTTATGCATCTTATTAGAGAAAAAAATAGTTGCTAATTGTGATTGCATATTGAATATGAATAGCATATTCAGCATGAAAAAGCAATTTGTTCAATTTACCTGAAAAACATGGGAGATTTAACAAATTTTCTATCGTTCATTTGACGTCAAAATAATGAAGAGAGAAGGACAATGAGTTTTGTAGACAAAAAGATAACATTTTGACATATATTTGGTGATTATTTCTTTCTGCTCTACATTACCCTGAAGGGAAACCTGAAATTTTTGTAAAAATAGTGAATTAAGTCTCACGCACTGGACAAGCATGAATGGACTGCACCCTCCACTGTTGGAGGGAGTACTCCCTTCAATGAGGTCATAAATGATACATCAAGATACTGAATTATTTAGTTAGCTTGCAAGAGACAGTTTTCACTGGCTACATTTGAACCTCAGAAATCAGTAATCATTACAAATCAGGGCTTGATTTTATTGTTTTGATGATCGTCTATACTTAAATTGTTAATAACACAAATTAAACATAAAAGTGTATTACATACGTTTCCCCCCAGGGAGCCCAGATGTTAAAGATTGTTCCTGTACTTCTATAAAACATGAGCTTAGTAGGAGCACTACAGAAGGCTCTGGGAAGGAAGTCATCACCAGACTAGAGCCAATAACAACAGCAACAGCAACAGGTGACATTTATATTGTACTTTAAGGTTTGTAAAATGCTCGATATTCATTAATTCACTTGAGCCTCACAAATCCCCTGAGTATACTTGAGTTTGGAGAAATTCAATTCAATTCAACTATTATTTCTACAAAGTCCTTATTCTATACCTTCCAAGAGTGGAAATGTGATGGGTGGCTATGCCAGCTCATAGCCCAAACTCAGGTAGGGTCTATTAGCCATATGACCCAGACTTAACTTTAAGCTCTTAACCTTTTAACACTTAACCTCTCAGCCTCAGTTGTTCCATCTGCCAAATGGAGGAAATAGTAGCATCTACCTGACAGAGTTGTTTCAAGGACCAAATGAAATAAAATATGTAAAGTTCTTTGCAAATCTTACAGCTCTATATAAATGTTAGTTGGGACAATGGTAGTGTCCCCAGCAAAAAAAGGAAGGTAAGTGGGGAAAATAGGAGGAAGGGCAGATTTTGAAGGAAAGATAATGCATTTTATTTTGAACCTATTGTGTCTGGGATGCCTATGGAGCATTCAGGTATCCTTCAATAACCTTCAATATTTCTTTTCCTCCTTTTGTGCTTTTAATGTGTGGATGCATGAAGACCTGATTTCAAATATGGCCTAAGACAGCTTAACTAGCTGTGTGACCTTGGGCAAGCCACTTAGCCTCTGTTTGCTTTAATTTCCTCTTCTGTAAAATGGACATAATAGTACCTATCTCCCAGGGTTATTATAAAGATCAAATGGGATAATATTTGCAAAGTGCTTAGCACAGTGTCTAGAACAGAGTAGGTGCTATGTAATGGCTAACTGTTATTATTATTTCTCTGAAAAATGAGGATGTTGATAAGAAATCTCTGAGATGATTCCTTCCAACTCTAGCAACCTTCGACTCTCTAATTTTCTGACTTGTCCCAGAAATAATAGAAGGGGATTCTGAGTACTATTTAGATGCAAATTTCTATAATGTTTTCTTTTTAAGTGAATCTTTAATAAAATACCTCTTCCTGACAGTAGATATGCAGCCTAGAGAATAATCTAGAGTTGACTAAGATCCTCCTGGTTATCCAGGGAGGTACTTCCCTTGGATTGGCACCAGTATAGAGTCAATCCAGCAGAAAATAATATATCTGCTCTAGTGGCCAATATGTCCTGATCCATCATCCCCATGCTATCCCATCAGACATCTAGGGGCAGAGAACTGATGTCATCTTTCCATTCCAATGTAGTGCCCCCTATAAAGTGATCATGGATCACTTGCTTAGACCAGGGGCATCATGCCAGAACATATCTTCTAGAATTGAAAAATTAAATCACTGAAGTGATTTGAGCAGTGTGTGGACAGTACATCTGGATGAAACATGGAAGTTTTTCACTTTTATCTTGATTACTACATTAAGACAGAACCACATTTTACCAGTTACTAAACTGAGACTTTTCCTACAAGGACAAAATTGGAAGAGGGGTGGGAGTAGGGGAATAGAAAAAAAAGAAAAATCCAAACAGCTCTCATCTGAGCTCTTTGGGAGAACTGTCTCCATATCATAGAATGAATTATTTTTAACAAGGAGGGTTGAGTGGTGTTTTAGCATGCAATGAATGGAACTTTGTAGCTTCACTGAAACACGGCAGCTTTGAGAAATCCAAATAACATTCATTGTCTTGTTTGTCAAAATAGCATGTAAAAAATATTTTGAAGAGCGTGCAGGATGTTGCTGACAGCTGAGTGGGTGGCTGGCTGGCTACAGAAGATGATGCTGAGCTATTAGTTCTTTATACTAATCTGTTGTGTGTGTGTGGAGAAAGAGACAGAGAGAGAGAGAGAGAGAGAGAGAGAGGAGGGGAGGGGGGGGGAGGGGAGGGGGGGAGAGGGGAGGAGAGGGGGGGAGAGGAGAGGAGAGGAGACAGAAGGGAGGAGGAAAAGACACGTAAGGGAAATCTGAAAGACAAATTTGAAAATATTTGATTATTTTTCTCACTCTACCTAACTGTTGACATGAAGCAAATAAGCTCTAGAAGTATAGAGGGGGATCATTTTTAAAAAGGGAGACATTGGATGATTTTCATGCCACATACTTTCTCCTACCCCTTTTATATTAGAGTAAATCAGAAAGCTCAAGAGGGAAAAAGAGTTTTTTTATTTTGTTTTGTTTTTACCAAGTCTTTCCTATCTCACTCAGACTGGAAGTGCATCAGCCAGTCAGGGACCTGATCCCACTGCTGATTGCCACAGAACTTTTGACCTGCTCTGTTTCTAACCTGGACACTTTGCCCCACCTAAGACAGTCTAGTGAAGCCCTGCTCCCAGGGTCTCACTATATATCAATGTCAAACTTAGTGTAAACACTTGATGAGTTTAGCCCTGCTGCAGCTTGGAATTCCCAAGGTCAAGTGATCCACCAGCCTCATCCTTCCTAGTATCAGGGATTATAGGTGAGAGCTACCAAGTCTATTCTTGAAATAATAATAATGATAGCAATATTTATATAACATTTATTATCTGCCAAATACAGTGCTAAGTGCTTTATAGATACTGTTTCATTTAAATCCACACAATTACCCTGAAAGATAAGTGTTATTATCTTCATTTCACAGAAGAGGAAATTAAAGCAAACAGAGGTTAAGTGACTTGCCCAGGGTCACACAGGTAGCAAGTATCTGAAGTCTGATTTGAACTCAGGTCTTCTTGACTCCAGACTTGGTGCTCTCTCCACCACCCCATCTAGCTGCCTCTTGAAATGGCGTAGTATTATTTATTGTTATTTTTCAGAATCTATCCATTCAATCTTATAACCATGAATTTAGTTTTCTGAGCATATTTGGTTTGGGTTCTACTTTTAATCTCTTCATACATCCCAAAAGCTTTGCAAAACTGTCCCTTTTTAATCCAAGTACCATGTCAATCTTCTTACCTGCCACATGTTTTGCCATCTGGTCACTTCTTGTCGAACTGTCATCGTAATGCTCAAAAAGTGAAAATGCGGTAGGAATGTTTTCTAGAGAAGCTGTGCTCTCCATCGCAGAAAGGAGCCTGTCCAGGAAAAGACATTCCTAGGTAAGTGAGGGAATTGTGTTCACAAGGTAACAGAAAAATGAAAGGGGAAATGTAGTTTTCTACCCATAATGTGGATGCCTTAAGGAGTCCAGAAAGGTCACAGACTTTCTAAATTTGAAAGTTTACATTCAAAATCTATTTTAACCAGAATCTCACATATTTGGTCTTACAGTTTTATTGTATTTACTGTTCGAATCAAAATCCTTAAAATGGAATAGATGCTGTCATAACTTGGCTTCAACATTTGTACCTTGTAAGTTACACAATTCATTATCAAAACCCCTCCAGTGGTTCCTATGGTTAATTAGACCTATCAGTTTCCTCTCTTAAAATATTATTTTCTAGAGGCTGACTTTTCCTCCCAAGATAGTGAAGATTCTAATAATGTCTTGTTAGAACCCTAAGAATCTGGGAACCTTCTGGCTTTTTTTATCTCCCGTCATCAGGCCTCTTACATGGGTTCTAAGGCCCTTAAATATGAATTTGTCTGAGATGCCCCTGCTTGATTGAGCATCCAGGCCTCAGGAGGGTGGTAAAGGTTCAGAGGAGATATCCGTAGAGGTCAAAGTGTGACCAGTCATCTGGAGGGGGTGAATGTAGGATGGGGAAGGGGAACCATGTTGCCTTTCAAACCATTATAGTTTTGCCTTAGTCTGTACATATGTACTTCATGTCTTTCTGAACGCTAATTAAAGTCATACCTTGCTACCTTTACCATTAAATGTTGCTGTTGTTGTTGAGTGGTTTCAGTTGTGTCCAACTCTTTGTGACCCCATTTGGGGTTCTCTTGGTAAAGACACTGGAATAGTTTGCCATTTCCTTCTCCAGCTCATTTTACAGATGAGGAAACTGAGGCAAACAGGGTTAAATGACTTGCTCAAGGTCGCACAGCTAGTAAGTGCTTGGGGCTGGATTTGAACTCTGTAAGAGGAGTCTTCCTGTTTCTAAGTGCAGCACTTTACCCATTTTGCCTCCTACCTACCCTCGCCATTAAATACACCAACTAAATAAAGCTTCACTATTAATAACACTAGGGAACTGAACTAACTGGTCATTAAATTCTAGCTCTAATATTCTCTAACACCAAGAATTTAGGATTCTCCCTTCATGTGATACTCCAGCTGCCTGTTATTCCAGTGCAGGAAGGAACTCTTCAATCATGGACAATTCCTTATGGTGTGTTCTCTTAGATTAATTTTGGTATTATATTGATGGGCCACTAGGTGGCACCATAGTGAATAGAGTTCTGGACCTGGTCTCATCTTCCTGAGTTCAAATTTGGCTTCAAGACACTAGTTGTATGACCCTGGGCAAGTCACTTAACTCTGTTTGCCTCACTTTCCTCATCTATAAAATGAACTGGAGAAGGTAAAGACAAACCACTCCAGTATCTTTGCCAAGAGAACCTTAAATAGGGTCACAAAGACTGAGACACAATTATCAATGAAAGACAGTCATTGTTCTATCTTTCAAGGACTTGAGTCAATAACCCAACTAATGTCAAATTGACAATGAATGTTTGAATGGGAATGAGAATCTTTCTCTCAGACCTAATATCTTCTTCAGAGAATGGTCTAGGAAATCAAATTATTCAATATGTATTGGATGCCTAGTGTGCTCAAGATACAAAGTTATGAAATATATTTTCAACTTGTTCAGGGGGAAAAGTTCTAGAAAACTTGAGTCAGAGGACTAAGGTTCAAATCCTACCCCTTCTACGTACTACTTCATGCAGTCAGTGAGCCTGCTTCCTCATCTGAGAATGAGAGGGCTGAATGAGATGACCTCCAAGCCTCCTGCCCCCCAGCTCCAGATCTATGTTCTAATATAGAAGGCTTGTGGTATTTTCCTATGATGATCTTCAAGCACTGAGTACAATACTCTACATACAATGGGCTAGACCAATAAATATTGATATATTAATGGTTAACTTTTCACATACCTAAACATGACAGCTAAAGATATAGTCAATGTTTGCATTTTCTACTTTACCTTGAAACTGCCAGGACATGGAAATGTGAGGGCTCATCTTTATAAGCAGAACATAGAATGATTTGGACGACCATCTTTTACATGACATCAACTCACAGGAACAAAATTAGAAATAGATGCATGCCCTGAACAGAGCAGCATTTTCTAAGCAAATGTGTTTTTCAAGATATGGAAATTTTGAGTCTGAATAACTTGACAGCAGCCTTGTAGATTAAGGATTTTTTTAATGTAGGAAAAATCATTTAATATACAAGAAGCAAACTGCCTTCAGAGGCTAGAGAGAGAAAGAGAAACAGAGAGAGGGGAGAGTGGGAAGAGAGACAGAGACAGA
>NW_027185903.1:19716543-19743903 GCF_028583685.1 Petaurus breviceps papuanus | reverse complement strand
AGCAAGAGAGAGAGAGAGAGAGAGAGAGAGAGAGAGAGAGAGAGAGAGAGAGAGAGAGACATAGAACAATCCAAGAAGGTAAAACGCCACTGGAAGTAATTAGCACTTATTACTGAAGAGAATGACATTAACTTAGAGCCAGAAGAAGTTCTGAGGACATGAAAGGGTTCTTTTTTGCAAAACAATCAAACTTCATCACTTTCTTGGCAATGTTTTTTGGGGGTTTTTTTAAGTGCTCTATTTAATTGCTCACATCTCTACCAAATTCCAGAATTTTTCTGTTTTCAGAGAAATAGGCCTTCCCAGGTCTGTTCTTTCATTCATAGTCATGCATATTTCCTGAGTCCAATTCAATTGTCAGTGGAACAATCAAATTAAAACTGCTAAAATGGCGCACAGATAAGTCAAGTTTAAGCACAAAACCAAATTAGTTCATTGTACTTGGTAGTATGTGAAGCAAGACTCGAAAATTAGTGTGCTGATTTTTATAGAAGCACCAACACTTTGTCAGATTTTTAGTGTTAAAGAAGTTTATCCAATTAAATACACACACACACAACTCAGATAAAGATCTTGGTGTTTTATCAACGCCGTTTGCAATAAATGAGCAAATAATTCCATGTAAGCAAGCAAATCACTATCCATGTTTTCCAATTTGTATAAATTGATTTGGTCCTCAAAGAACTGAAAATCAATATCAGAGAGGGAAAGGGAGAAGTACATGATGGGTCTGAGAAAACCCTGATAAATAACTCCTGGGGAACTTCACTGATGCACAGGAACAAATGACGTCATCAGGGAACTGTATGATACAAAAAGAAGGTGGGCTTTTCATGTGGGGAGAGTAAGGGATGATGTTAGACAGCCTGAATGCTCCACTGATTTCTCTGCTATGACCATGGAAAACAAAGAAGCCTTCCACCACACTGGGTAGAACACTTCTGTAGAAAACATGGGAGGTATGAACAAGCACCACCCAGGACAGGTGGGCATGACTAGATATACTTATCATTGCAGAAAACATCCAAATTGATGGGATCAGGGATCTATCTGATAATAGAATGACTCTAAATCTGCTTCCTGCTTGATTAAAGTGAATGGTTGCTTTCAGGCTCTCATTTTGAAGAGGAGGGTAGACTCTGTTCATTGGAATCCATTAAAATCACAGAGTCTTGGTCTGGGAATAGAGGACCAGATATATGATAACTTTTTTTTTCTTTGCTTTTTTGGAGGGGGGAAGGCAGGGCAATTGGGGTTAAGTGACTTACCCAAGGTCACACAGCTAGTAAGTGTTAAGTGTCTGAGGTCGGATTTGAACTTAGGTCCTCCTGACTCCAGGACAAGTGCTCTATTCATAGCACCACCTAGCCACCCCTGAAACCTTTTTGTTTTTAAAGTAACCTGAAAACCTTAGCTCTTGCAGTATGAAGGTAATTATAATTTGCTTCTTTACAAATATAATTTGCTATCTTTACAAAAAGTATCTGTAATAGTGAGCCACTTCAAAAATTAAATAGTTAAGTTGAAAACTGATGAAACATCTCCTGATTCTTTCAAGAAAATATCCTACTATGATGTTTCATTTCTTTCTGATTAAATTGGAACTCCAATTTGTACTTATTTTTTCCCATATAATAACACATCACAGATAATTTTCTTGTTTTTCCTTTATATTAAATCATAATTTGATCTGTCTGCCATCTCAAGTAACAAATTATTTTAACAGAGATAAAAAGAAGAAAAATATGGTTCAGTGAGTAGAAAATATTTCAGATCTTAGAGGGTTGCCTGAAGTCTCTGTTTTGCAGAGACTTTGTTCAGTCATTTTAGTCACATCCAACTCTTCATGATCTCATTTGGGGTTTTCTTGGCAAAGAGTGGAGTAGTTTGCCATTTCCTTCTCCAGCTCATTTTACAGATGAAGAAACTGAGGCAAACTGTCACTGGTAAGTCACTGGGTAAGTGACTTACCCAGGACCACACAGCTAATAAGAGTCTGAGGCTAGATTTGAACTCAGGAAGATAGGTCTCCTTGACTCCTGACCAAGCGCTCTATTCACTTTGCAACCTTGCTGCCCAGAGGCAACTAAGATGACTCTATGTCTACTGCTATTTCAGGCCTTGAGCAGGAGAAAAAGAAAGGACATCACTAGAGAATGAGGCAGTTTTGGGTGAGAATCTACAGAGCCACCCAAAAAAAGACTAGTCTCTCAAGACAATTTTCTAACCATTCTTAGGATGACCATGTCTCCAAGTCATAATCACGGCAATTAGGTAGTACAGTAGCTATAGTGCTAAACCTAAAGTCAGGAAGACCTGAGTTCAAATCTGACATCAGGCACTCATTAGCTGTGTGACCCTGGGCAAGTCACTTCACCTCTGCCTTCCTTGGGAATGGGAAAAATAATAACTCCTACCTGACAGAGTTGTTGTGAGGATCAAATAAGATAATATTTATAAAGCACTTTACAAACCTGAAAGTGCTATATAAATGTCAACTATTTCTATGGGTCTGATTTCGTGTGTAGGCACAATTTATATCAATTTCACTAAGTCATGCCTATAGAACAAGTGAAATATGCAACTTATATTTTAAAACAAACAACCAAAAAATCCCAAAGGAAGTTTTGCTTTGCGTAGATTAAGGAGAAGAGATAAAAACCTCACTATCTTCTGAAACAAAAACACAAGAAAGCTGCTATTGAGATTCCTTGATTTGTGAAAATCATGCAAGGCATATAGGAATTATTTCTTTCAGATATTAATATTGAACTAATAAGTCTAAATATTTAATAATTTTAAAGGGGGAGCTAGGTGGTACAGTGGGTAGAGTGGAGACCATGGAGTCAGGAGGACCTAAGTTCAAATCCAGCCTCAGACACTTCCTAGCTGTATGACCCTGGGTAAGTAACTTCACTCTGTTTGCCTCAGTTTCCTCATCTGTAAAATGAACTGGAGAAAGAAATGACAAACCACTCCAGTATCTTTGCCAAGAAAACCCAAATGGGGCCACAAAGAGTTGGATATGACTGAAAAACAATTGAACAAAAACAAAAATAATTCTAAGTACTTTCAAATTATTTTTGTGTACTAATGAAAAAAGCATCAGTTTAGAACAAGTTTGTATATAAAAAGAGCATTTCTAAAGTGAGCAGTTGAAGATGCTATATTATGATTGCTGTTATCTAAATGCATACAATGCATCCTAAAAGCTGCACCAAAAGTGCAGCTGGGCCACCAAGGAAGCCTATGGTGGCTTGTTAAATGGATGGCCTTTATTCTGCCAGCACAGTTTCTATGAAGCTTTCAAGGATTAATAGATCATCCAAGCATGCTATGCTCCATAGCCACCAAGGTATGCCAACACCATGTTTCATATACCTGTCATTGATTTCCTTGAATGACTGGGGGAAGAAAAGAAAGAGAAGACAATTAATACCACAAAGCAGGTAACAGTAACCTCCAAACTGTGTGTCCTTTTAAACAACCCTCCCACAATTGCCCAAAGGCTGTCTCTCTCTTGATGGATTCACCCAAGGCAGCAAAAGAAACCACATGGACTGTGGACAGGAGCCTTAGATATCATTCAGACTCTGTTGCTGTTTCAAAGTGAGTCTTGGAAAATTGCTTTGCTTCAGCTTTTTCCCATCAAGGAAATGGGATAGATAGAATCAAAGGGTTTTTCAGTTACTGAAGCAACAGGAATGATTAAAATGTGCTCTGCTTAGAGCTACTGCTGAGAAGGAAATACTCCCATTGAGGGAAGTGGATAAGATTATTAGAGACCAGGAAGCACTTTGCAAATATTATATATGCTTTCACAAGAAGAACAAGATCCATATCCTTTCCCCATCCCTCCCTCCTACTCCAAGAGTAAAGTCAAAGCAAGTGCTAAATTGTAGTTCTCCTTTTAGGTTGTAGATGTCTACCTCATTTACATCATGGCCTCCATCTGTATTCATTGGCTGTGCCCCCAGAGACAAATAAACAGAGATCAACATTCCTCCTTTCTGCATTCCTCTACAGTTATGTCTTACTGGAAGTTACACCAGGTATAGGGGACTTTAGGAAGTAATGCCACCTCCAGCCAAAGAGGACATTCCCCTACCCCCTGTCCAGAAGCAAAGACACCAGTCCTAGAACATGTTAGTGACCCCCGCTACAGGAAACTATCTCCATTGATTACTTGCTTTTGACTCCAGGGTAAATATGGGGAATCTTAAGGATGGGTCTGAGTGAC
Organism: Petaurus breviceps papuanus; assembly: GCF_028583685.1. Lineage (NCBI taxonomy): Eukaryota > Metazoa > Chordata > Mammalia > Diprotodontia > Petauridae > Petaurus > Petaurus breviceps. Next base: position 19,739,663 of record NW_027185903.1, on the reverse strand, counting down.
TCCAAAAGAGCTCCCTGCTACAACCTTAACCTTTTGGACTAAGATATTAAGATGTCTGCTCCAATGCAAACACATCGTGCCTTTATCACCCATTAACATCTCAGGATGAGTCAGCCTATCAGCTTAGGTTTGGTCACCTCATGCCCCTTGGCAGAAGGGGGAACAAAGGAGAAAGCAGTTTGGATTGAAAGGAGGGCAAGTGAGAGAGGGTCACTTGAGAGGGACAGGCTAGAGACCGAAGGAAGAAAGGGATATACTGAAAGGAGAGATCTAAGCCTGAATTTCAACCTGGAGGCTGAACCCTCTTCGCTTTTTAGGTTAAAAGCAATAGAGAGGCATCTCAATACAGGGAGTTCATACTGATGCTTCCTGCTGCACCCCCTTGCCACCCCCCAGATTATCCTGCTGGTACATGTTAGGGTAGTATAGAATTGCAGGACCTTGCTAGAGTTAAATCAATGCATATGTTAAAATGGAAAAAAAAAGTTTAAGATCATGAATCCTCATCTGAGCAACTGCAGGGGATAAGTATGGAAAGGCGAGTGAGATTTATTTTTAAAAGCAAGAGGGCCAAGGTCTTCCTAAGCAGTGAAGTGATTGGCACTACTATAATTTGTGCTTACGGTCAGGAAAACAGTCTCATCGAGTTCTTCTGCTTCCTTGACAATCGTCTCTAGAGTCTCCTTGGCGGTGTCCATACTCTGTAGGAAGTTCACCATCTGCTCATGCAGGTACTCCATTTTTCTCTTCTTCACCTCCTCAAAGCTCTGTGCCTTCTCATCATACTGGGCCAGCACCTTCTTCATCATTTCTTCATTCTGCTCTTCCAGACGTTTCTCATTTTTGCTACAGTTTTCCTGGAAAATGCATATTTCTAACACCAGTGCCAATCCAAGAAATACAACTATATTATTGAGATGTGATTCTTTTTGGAGGCAAGCAGGATTAAGTGACTTGCCCAAGGTCACATGGCTAGTAAGTGTCTAAGGATAGATTTGAATTCAGGTCCTCCTGACTCCAGGGTTGGTGCTCTATCCACTATGCTACCTAGCTGCCCCAGATAAACTTCTTCTTAAAAGCATATCTGTCTCAAGTAAACTTGAAGGGTGTTACCTTCTGATACTCTAGGATGAGAATTTCATTTTTCTAAACACATAAAGGAGAGTATATATAAAGTATGTAATTAAGGGTGAGTGGAAAGACTTCCAACTACTGGAATCTTATTAAACTACCAAAAAGCACAATTTTAGGGGGGCAGCAAGGTGTAGTGGGTTGGTTTAAGTTCTATCTCTAACACATGTTGATTGTGACCCTGAACAGGCTGATTAACCATGCAATGTCTCAAACAACTCTCAAGCTGCTTTGCAGGCACTGATTTGCATTGCTAAAAGATGTTTTCCCATTGGAAGAGCTCTATTCCAATGAAATCACAGGTCTAATTAAAAAAAAAGAGCAAAACAACATAAGGGTGATCTATTTTGGACTATGTGTGAAAGAGTTAAGTCACCGAAATACCAAAAAGACATTCATAAGTACCCAAAAGACACAGCCTTTTAGAGTCAGGTTTCATGCCTGGTCTTCATCACATTCAGGAATTAGATTCGAGGCCTTTTGCCAGTCAGCTAAGCCCTCATATCTATGTAGAAATAACCAAAGAGCTTACTACACTCACACATTCACCTTGGTGGGAATGTGACTAATATGCCAGTTGAAACAATTCTGTCCTTTCTGATACACCCAGAAGCTTGATCAAACTAGCTAATAGTGCTAGTCATCAGTGAAAAAGCCTTTTCCAATGGCCCTAAATCTCTGCCATTTCCATCATGGGTCCCTCACTCATTGACTCACATATCGATTCAACAAACATTCATTAAGTTACCTGTTATCTATATAAGTAAATATGTTAAGTGCTGAAAACAGAAGAAATAAAAACAAAAATGCAAGTTCCTGCCTTCAAGGAGCTTATACTCTAGGCTGACAATGAACCCCTCTGGGGCACAACAAGTAAACAGGAAGGAACCGGTAGCTAGAAACACAAAGCTGTTTGCCTTTGCCCACCTATGCCCTTGCCCTTGGTGAGGTTTAGTCATGTTTATCTCCATCTCTCCCTCCTTACCTCTGTCTCCTGGGGTCCCTGGCTTCCTTCATATCTCAGCTAAAATTCCACCTTCTGCAAGAATGTTAGTACCTTCTCTCTGAGATTATCTCCAGATTAGTGTGTGTGTGTCTGTGTGTATATGTAATCTTGTTTATATTATATTATTTGCATGTGGTCTCCCCTATTAGATTGGGAACTCCTTGAGGGAAGGGACTGGTTTTTTTATCCCTGTTTCTTTGTATTCCTATTGCTTGGAACAGGGCCTGGCATATAGCTGGTCCTTAATAAATGCTTGTTGTTTATTGAAGTCAATGAAACAAAGTTGAAATTTAGCCCTGTGAATGGATTTTCAGTGGACAGTGTCTTGCTCACCTAATGACTCTCCCATCCTGACTACAGAAGGAAACTTTGGTCCTACTGTCCTTACTTAGAATGGTCTCACTGATGTCACAGACTTTAGAGACACTTCATTTCTAATGGCAAAAATAGAACAACTATAGGGGTGGCTAGGTGGCACAGTGAATAGAGCACCAGCCCTGGAGTCAGAAGGACCTGAGTTCAAATCCAACCTCAGACACTTAACACACACAAAAAAAACTAGCCATGTGACTTTGGGCAAGTCACAACCCCAATTGCCCTACCTTCCCCCCTCCAAAAAGCAAAAAATAAAATAAATAAACTAAGGCCAAAACACAAACAAAAAACAGTTCAGTGCCTTTGAGAATGTCTTTACTACTTGAATAAACTAGATCTTTAACAAGGGTGACATTGGTATGGAACTAAATATGGCAACTCACCTCAATGGTATTGAAGAATGATTCTATCTCAGTAACAAATGCTTCAATCTTCAGAGACTTTTCTTTTAAGTTTTCTAGAAATTCTCCTAATTGAATCTGAAAAAGACAAGGATACCTATATAAAATATAGCCTTGGCAAAATGTTATAGTTATTAATATTTAGCTTTATACATTTATTCCACAAAGAAATTGATGGTTTTTGAGAGCTATTTTGTATACTCTGAGAAGGGAAAGTGATTTGTAAACTGTTGGACATGACCTCAAGAGATATGATCTTGTTTTAACGCTAGAAGGACCAGGCATATCCATTTATACACATTTTTATTATAATTTTACTTTAAAATAAAACTTTTTATCCTATCTCTATTTTCTTTGCCTTCCCTGCATCAGTTGATGCAAGTTGGTTCTTTGATGTATTCTTAAATTCCAGTCCTTATACAGTTTTCAGTTCTTTCAACCTCAGTACTAGAGAGGAGACCAAATTCAGCTCTCTGCCATCTTGAGTGAGGGAAAGGAAGCATACAATTAAAACATTTTAACCAATAGCTCCCATTATAATTGTAACTTCTTGATAACCCTTTTATTGGCACCAAAGGGTAGCAAAATGGAACTGAAGAGTTTCAGCCCATTTTCATTTTATTCATTCATCACTGTCTGATTAAATTTCTAATGATCACTAAAATTACCAAAGACAAACGACTGGAGGAAGGACCCGAGAGAAAGTAAAATAACTCACAAATTAGATAATTAGACTTTGAATAATTAAGAGTTTCTATAGAAAGACCATAGGGAATTCTAGAGTTATAAATATCTTAAACAATTTTTAAAATAATCTGATTTGTATTATTTAAAAGTTGCTGATCAATTCTTGATTTCTACAGATTGCTTGATGAAATTAAATAGGCTTTCTTCCCTTTGGTTGAGTTTCTTTATCCCCCTTTCACTTTTCTATTCTCACACCTGTTAAAACAGGACCAGAAAAAAAATATTAGTCAAAAAGGAAGAGGTTAGCCACAAAGCGTAACTAGAGTGGGCCATCCGAACTTTTTCTCAGGGTCATAATTTTCAAGGGAATTTAAAGCACTCGAAAGTTCTTTGACAGATAAAAACAACAGAAATTAGCATTTAGTGAAAACTAAATAGGAAGCTACTAAGTAGCCTACTTTCTCTACTCTCCCATCCCCCTGGGGTTCACACCTAAGCCCAGCCCATCCTGTTGCCAGCTACTCCTTCCCGCCTCTGGTTGTGTCCTCTCTAGTAATGTCCTGGCCTTTCTTTGCACAGGGGCTGATGGCGTCTCCGCTTAAAAAGTTTATATGACAAAAGTAAATGCAGTGGAATTATAATAACCAAGCTTGAATCTGAAGAAGAAATAAGAAAGTGTGGGGCGGCCAGGTAGCACAGCGAGTAAGAGCACCGGCTCCAGTGTTGAGAAGACCTGGAGATCGAATCCCGGGCTCAGACACTTAGCACCCACCCAGAAATACCTGGCCGTGTAAACTTGAGCAAGTTACTTAACACCAATTGCTTTAAAAAAAAAAAATAATAAGAAAGTGTGCCTCCCTCCCTGGAGGACCAGGGATTTGGAACATCGCATATACAGTTAGTCTTGTTCACTGTGTTGGTTAATTTTGCTGAATTGCTTTTTTTTTTCCTCTTGCTTTTTCATTCTTTATTAGAAAAGATGGTTCTCTGACTAGGGGAAGGAAGAGGAATACATTGAGAAATTAAGACAATGAAAATACATAATATATCCCCCAAATAGTTCAAGTATATATGAAGGCACATTTCATGTTCTTTGCCCTGGATGAGGTTTATTTTGCTCCAGGAACAAAAATCACTAGCTCTGAGTTTGTCCCCTCCCTTTTTGGGGGGCAATTAAAGTTTTGAATGTCAAGTATTTAGGATAAGTTTTAGTGACTGAGACAACATAATTTTAAACTCCCAACTTCATGGTAGTAGATCTGAAACCCAGATGCTCCACACTCCTTTTGCCGAAGCTACAATAGTCATTAATTAAGAAAACCAAGTGTCAGCCTGGAGGAGGAGTGAGCATATTGTCTTGAGCTCTGATGCTAATGCATTGGGATTGATGTCTAAAAATTTGCCAGGTAAGCTACTGCGGCTCAACTCAAATTACAGAGACATAGACCCAATGTTGGCCAAGTGGATAAGGGCAAATTTGGTAGGGAACATGCATATTCAAGCTTCCAATGTGTTAAAATGCTGAATCAAAATGAGCCTGAGCATTATTTAGCGATGTCTTTTTTTTTTTTTTAAGCAATTGGGGTTAAGTAACTTGCTCAAGGTTACAGGGCCAGGTGTTTCTGGGTGGATGCTAAGTGTCTGAGCCTGGATTTGATCCCCCAGGTCATCCTGACACTGGAGCTGGTGCTCTTACTCGCTGTGCTACCTGGCTGCCCCAGCCCCCGTGATGCCTTTTAAAGTACATTTTACTTGAATTTGAAATCATTTTACTTCCCTACTCCCCCAACTCCTCTGCCAGTACTAATCTTCGTGCATACCATTGAATGAAGGTTAAGCAGAAAACAGGGGGAAATATTCTCCTATGTTTCCAGGGCCTTTCTAACTCAAATTATTCATTTAAAAGATTGAGGGATCAAAGATAAAGATCACTAAAATTGACCAGGAGAAGCATGTATTTAGAAGAGTCGTTCTAGGGGCAGCCAGGTAGCACAGTGAGTAAAAGCACCAGCCCCATTGTCGGGATGACCTGGGGATCGAATCTGGGCTCAGATACTTAGCACCACACTCAGAAATAACTGGCCATGTAACCTTGAGCAAGTTACTTAACCCCAATTGCTTTAAAAAAAAAAAAGAGTAGTTCTAGCCATTAGAATTTTAAGACCATATTTACCTTGACCACATCAATAGCTGTGTCAAGTGCCGCAACTTCATGGTCTTTGTGTGCGCCGAATATCTTGTCAATTGCAGAAATAGGGCATTTGCATGTGTAGCAGTATGTGTCGATCTGGGATTTTTTGGTTTCTTTCTGTGCATCTCCTGCTTCTGCCAATAATCGCTCTGGTTCTACAACCTCAGGTCCAGATTCCTTCTGTAGAATAGACTTACTTTGTTCCACTTCCTTCGCAAATTCGTCATTTTCCCCAATAAGTTCAAAAGACTCCTTGCCTTGGGATAGGACATCTTCTGGCGTGGTTTCAGAGAACAAGTCATCTGATAAGAGATCCTCTTGAGTAACCACTTCATAATTCATTAATTCTGCAAATTCATATTCATCCTGAACAGGACTGCTGCAGGACTTTGCCTCCCTCATTTCAGGAGGCACAAATACTTGAGGTTCTACTTGCAGGCTTTCTGGAACAGGTGTTGCACCTGACATGAGTTCTTCTTCTGGGTAAGACATTTCCACTGGGAAATGTTGACCTGCCTCAGGACTGGCATTTTCTTCTTCATTAGCCTGGCCATCAGGTTCATCTACTCTCTCTAAAATGTTATGTGTGTCTTGGAAGGGCACTGCATAGCTTATTTTCTGAGAAGTCAATTGGACTTCCTCAGTGATGGGCACTTTCCCCTGTACCTCTCCATCCTTATGGTTTTCCACACTGCTTCTTACTTCCCCTTCATCAAACATAGATTTTTGTTCCTCCTCCATGATCCTTTCTCCAAAAATAGTTCCAAAACTCCCCCACACTTCTCCTTCTCCAGGTTTCAGTTGACGTGAATCATCTTTACCAACTGGTATTTCTTCCAGAGGTTGGCTTTGGTCTTTCTGATATCCAGATGTATCATGTAGAATGTCATCTTTGAGAATGTACTTTTCAAAATACATTCCGGTTCCCTCCTCAGCATCAGAATGTCTGCTTGGAAATGAAGCATCGGAATTCAGGCTCTCCCTATCAGAGGTGGTCTCACCTTCCCCTTTTTTGTCCCCAACTGCTTCTTCATACAGATCCTTATATAAGAATGCTAGTGCTGGTGGTTCCTCTAGTAGCTCTGGGTTAACGACTTTAACTTCTGTAGGAAATAGTTTAGTTCGGGATAACACTCCTTCTTCTGCATTAAATAAGGGCATTCCAGGTGACTTTGATTCCACATCTCTGGCTACATCCCTTGGAGTCTCACTGTCAGTGGATCTGAGGGTAGGTAAAGATGGCTGAGATTCTGTATAAGAAACTATGCCATCATCTTTTTCCATTCCATAAAAGCTTTCATCTAATTTTACTAAGTCAAACTCACATTCCAGAGTCTTATCTGCTGAACTTTCTGAGAAAGAGATGGTATCTTCAGGAACTTTCTTTTGGGGTTCTCTTTCAATGTCTTGCTTTTGAAAAGATTCCTTTTTCAGTGGTTCTGGGGAGATGTTATAGTCAATTAAAGTATATTTTTCAAAATAATCCACATCACTGGGCGTTGTATAACTGAAGGTGACTTCTGAGTCAGTGGAAACATCCTCTTCTACTGGGTGAGTTTTCTCTTGCATCTGTCCCTTCTCCGGGGACACATCTGCATCCAAGTCACCTGCACGAAACTCATTTCTCACCGTTTCCTGGCCTACAGTCACCTTACTGCCATCATGAAAGGGTCGAATGCTCTGTGAAGTCTTCTCTTCCAAGTACTCTAACTTATCCTGCATTTTTTCACACTCTTCCTCATCGACTGATGAAATAAAAGCAGGAGCATGAATGTTCAATATTTCACAACCCTCGGAGATGATGCTAAATGCATTTTTTTGATCTTCTGTGAGGCCAGGGGGCTTGCTGGTTATCACAGGAGCTGCAAATGCTGCATCTTTTGCAAAAAAGTCTTCAGGTTCCTTCTCTATGCCTTCAGTGGAAGGAATTTCTTCGCCATCAGCTGATGGGATAACACATGTAACATGATCGGAATCATGAATTGCTGATGGGTATGGTTCATCTACCTGAAGATCTCCCATAGGCTTTGTCTGGGAATCAGAAACTTGCTTTGAGACGAAAGTGAATGACATAGGTGAATCTGACGCACCATCTTTGGTTTGGTGAGCATGACCTGTTCCAGTTAGTTCTGGTGGTGAAATTTTTGCTGTCTCTGGCATATTAACTTCTGGAGAAGATACTGAAATCACAGCTTGTGATTTTATGGGTGATAAAATAGCTTCTGGAAAAGAAGATAATTGCTCTAAGTTCCCTGTTTCATCAAAGGGGTGGTCTAGAGTAATTTTAGATTCTCTGGACATCAGTGTACTGAAGGTTCCTAATTTGGGTTGTGACTCTTGCTTCTTGCTTTCCTTGGTAATATCAGGTAAAGCCTCTTTTGAAGGCTCAGTCACGGCATGTGGTACATCAGAGGAAAGCAAGTGTTGTTCCTTTTCCTGACTGTGACTTGGTATTCTAGATGTCAGCCTTCCTGTATCAGGTAAAACACAAATGTCCTCCTGGTCTACTTTGACTCTGTGACCAGGACTAGTTGGAATTACTGTCCTAGTCTTTTCTTCCAATGAATCAGTTTCACTTAAAGAAGTTGGCTGAATTCCTACTGTTTTTGTTTCCTTGATTTCTGGGTGGGACACTGAGCGCACCATTTGTAATTCTCCAGTAACTGATTTTGCTTTAGTCAAAGAATATGTTTGACTTTTCAGATTCTCAGTTTCATCATGAGAAATACCAAAGGTGATTCCTGATTCTTCAGAGGCAAAATTGGTTCTTTTCCCTGCTGAGGAAGGCTGAGTCATTTGATTATTTTCACCTGGAGATAAATTTGGAATGCTTCCTTTTTGTTCACCTTCCTCCTCAGGACTGACTGTGACAGCATCAGATCTTCCCAAAATTAACTTTTCTTTCTCTGCCAAAGGAGATTGGGAATTTTCTTCTTTCTTCCTTTCTGTGGGGCCCGTGGAAGCAATCTGTGATTCCTTGAAAAGATCTGCTTTAGCAAATGATAGCGGTTGACTTTCATCCACAGAGCTTCCAAGAGTCATGCCTAATTCCTCAGACACTTCTCTGGATCCCACAATTGGATGAGGTTTGGAATCTTCCTTCATGCCTCTCTCTGCAGAATAGAGTTGATTTTCACTGGGGATTGAAGCAGTAGGCTTACTGACTTCAGTAGCTATCTTGGCCACCATTCCTTTGTCTTCCTTATTTTCACAGAACTGAAGTGCTGACTCTTTTGAGTATTCTGCTTTATGTAGTTCTGATTCCTGTAAAAGGCCTGCCATCCTTATTTCCTTTGTATCTCTCAGCATCAATGGAACTGCCATTTCTGACTTTTCTGCCAGCACAACTTTTTCCATGACGCGATATGACTTTTGTTCTAAGACTTTTTCTTCATCAGTTGAACTTAGAGTTTTCAGATTAGACTCATCATCATAAAATGTGGAAGACACAGGCTTTGGCATTTCTTTCTCTTGTCTATCATCACCAACTTTAATTAAACTATCTTTTGATTCTTCCATTGTCAAAGTTCTTGACTCCAGCTTTGCTGATTCTTTCATGGTCCTTTCACCTGCAAATTCTGATGAAGTTGACTTTGATGTAACTTGATCCACTTCCACTGGAGAGAATAATGGTTTTTCTTGGTCATGCTGTTCATCAAGATAGGTTAAAACACTCTTTGATTCATCTGTCAACTGGTTCGTCTCAGAGTGGGTGTAGATTTCCGCCTTTTGTGCCCTGTAATCACCAGTGATGTGAAGAGGAGCACCATTTTCAGCTTCTTCTGAAACCAATTGTCTTCCCAAAAGAGAAGCCTGGTTTTCAAGATATGTCCTGTTCTGAGCAGAAGTAACTCTGATGCTTGCTGGATTTCCTGATGGCATCTCAATCACTATGTCTGATAAAGATTGCTTTTCTTCCTTCCTATTTTCTGGCATCTTATGTTCTTCAATAAGATTTCCAGAAATAGGTTTGGACAGCTCTGGTGGAGTTTCTTTGACAGCAGATAAAAGCATAGGTTCTTCTTTGGACTGTCTTGGTTTTTCAGGTTCTGTTAAGCCTGTTCTAGATTCTTCCCCAGATAATCCTGCCCCAGATAGTCCCGCCTCTGGTAAATGATGAGTAGGTAACAGCTCAGATTTTTGTGACACCTTTTCACCACTTAACAGAGTTAACTTGGACGGCTCCTTATCCACTTGGTTAGGTAAAGTTATTGGTGTTTCTTTCTGCTCCCTTTCCTCACTGGCTTTAATTAAAATGGCTTTAGGTTCTTTCTCAGGCAAAAGTCCTGACACTGATAAAGGAGATAATGCTGGTTTCTCAGCTTCATTGAAGTCATCAGGGGCAGCTGGAACTGTGGTTTTAGCCCTGCCTTCTGACACAGCTGTGTCTGCAGCAGGGCTTGGCTGAGCTTCCTTTTCATCAACATTGTTTTCTGGAGCACTAGCTCCAAAAAACAAACTGGCCATCCATGATGTGAAAGAGGAAACTCCTTTTTTGGCCTTTTTGTCAGTGACAGTACTTGGGGTAGCAATTTCAGCCTGCTCTGGCACTTTGTTAATTATTTCCGGGGAATCCAGTGGTGCAATTATTTCCCCAGATTGAATTAGGGGAAGTTTTGATTTTTCTTGCATTGAAATTTTGGCCTCAGGCAAAGGTTTCTCTGATTCTGATGGCTGGGCTTCATCAGCAATTTTCACAACCTTTGAAGTGTCTGCTTTTGATTCCTCCAACAGTCTTTTCTCTGCAGAAGAATACGGTGTACTTCCCAGATCTTTTTCACTACCTAAGGCTGGTACTGAATCTTCTGCCAGACAACTGGCTGCTTTGACTAAAGAAGGAATAATTTCAGGCTTTACCTGCTCCCTTATATGGTCTCCAGAGACTCGAATTTGGACCTTAGGGGCACTTTCAGAGGTTGGTGTGAATTTTTCCTGGCCATCCTCTTCAGTGCCTAACTTTTCTGGTATCACACTTTCAGGATCCACTGATAAAGAGAGCTGCTTCCTGATAGCCTCAGGCCTACCTACATTTTCAACTAGAACTGTATCTTGTGGCTCTTCAGTCATTTGTATTTCAGGAGTAGAATAGTTTTGAGTTGTCGGTTTCTCTCTATGATCATCAGGCCTGCCCAGAGGAGATGTTGTTCTGTGTGCTGATAAATCAGGTTCTTCGGCTGGGTAAAGGCTTTCTTGTTGTATGTGTTCATAAGTTTGTTTCTTCTCAGGTGGAGCAGATGCTAACTGTCCTGACAGTCTTCTATCTGTGGCAGAGGAACACGACTTCCCCCATTCCAGCACTCTCTCCTTGTCAGGACTAGCTTGCTCTTGGTTCGGTTCTTTCAGCAGCCAGCTTCCTTCTTTTTGCAAAGGGAGGGAGTCTTTTGCATCCACAACATCTCTAGACTCAATCTTCACAATAGATTTCAACTCTTCCAAAGGCAAATTTGCTTTTGCAAATGAATGTGACTTAGTAGCAATACCCTGTTGATCAGCCAAGGGACTGCTCAATGGTGTTGATAGACCAGGTAAATTAACAACATCATGTGGGCAAAGTGTAGTTTTTTGCTTTGCTCGTTCCTCATAGAGATCAGAAGTAACTATCTTGCATGGCTCAGGTATGTTTTCTGACATAGTAAATGAATGTGTTTGGGTGATGTCTTCATTTGTTTTGGTCAAAATATCCTCCGTCCCTTGTGGGACCAGATTTCCTATGGAGGTCAGAGGATGACCTTTTTGTTTCTCTCCTTTGTTAGAGTCTGCCAAAACCCCTGACTCTTGTGATGATTCTTTTAATGAAAAATTATCTTGCTGTAGGTTTGTATTTTCTTTGTCAATGAAAGAAGCTGCTGATTTATCTGATACCACACTGGCCACCTCATCTGAGAAAGGCTTATGCTCTTGCTTTCCTTCTTCCCTGGTCTTAGCCTCAGACTTTGCCCTTTCCAGCACTGGGCTTGCTGTTTCTGATGTGAGAGATACTTCCTGTTTTGCATTCCTAAGTTCCTTTTCACTCACTAAGTCCTGTGACAGCTCCGGCACAGCCCCTGATAATTCTACTGCATGGAGTAACACTCCTGTCTTCTCAGGATCCACTGGATGACTTAATGAAGGAACAACTGGTTTTTCTGGTGGCAAATAACTCTTATCTGATATCAACGTTCCAGGTTCTTCTCTGCTCCTTTCACTTGTAGGAGTCATGGATTTCACAGATAACTCTTTTGTCCCCAAAGTTTCCATTTCCTGTGGAGGGTGTTTTATTTCTTCCTCTTCTTGTGATGGAACTCCTTGATCTGATGCTGCTATCATAGTCTTTGGTGAAGGAAGTTTGGTATCTTTTTTCTCCATTTCAACAGCCATATGTGGTGGAACTGAAACTCCAGTCACTGATGGTGGTGCAGATGATTCAGAGGCTTGCTTTTTTGATGAAGTTGAACATTCAGGTGCAGGAACTGTCAGAGGTGGGACACCTTGATCACTTCCTACCTTTGATAAAACTGAATGCTCAGGCACCAAGGACCTAGGTTTTTCCTCTTCCTTCATGACTTCTGACAAAACTGCACGATCTACTGAATATCTTGTACTTGGTGATGCATGTAAATTCACTTCTTCTTTATGTATTTCTGACCAGATTGGAGACTTAGATGCAGTTGTTTCAATAGGTGAAGGGCTGGATTCGCCTACTTCCTTTTCTTTCTCATTTAGAACCAGATGTTCTGTTGGTGGAGAACTTCTATCCACTTCTTCTTTGCTTGCTTTTGATAAGACTGAATCAAATACAGATGTAGGAAGTGATGAATCTGATTGGATTTCTTCCTTTACTACCTTGGGTAAAAGTGAAGGTTTGAGTTCTGATGCTGTGGCTTGTGGAGAATCAGACCCAGTTTCTTTTTTATTTTCTTCTGACAAAGATGAGAATTTCAGTTCAGGGGGATATGGAGTTTCTTCTTTCTCTGATTCTGATAAAACCAGGTGCTGGGATTCAGGTATGGCTGCTTGTTCTTTGTCTTGCCTAACTTCTCCCTTTGTCTCTGCTTGTGAGACTCCAAATCCAGCTAAAGATGTTGCCTTTTGGAGGTCCTTCAGGTTTTCCTCATTCTTCAGCGAAGTTGCCTGCTGAGGTACATGTGTCTCGATTGACATAGAATTAGATTCCACTTTCTTCCCTGCCACCCCTGGTGCAACTGAAGGTTCCATCACATACTCTGAGGCACTTGGAGAATGGGTCTCCATTTCTTTATGCTGCAGTGAAGCTGGGTATTCAGGCGAAGTGGCCTGAGAGTTGGGCAGGATTTCTTCCTTGCTTACTTTTGAAGAAGCCAAATGTTCAGATACCCTTTTTTCAGCATGTGCAGGCTCTGGTCCTGGTTCCTTCTTTACTTCTTGAGTTGATTCTGGTGGGATTGACTCTTGAGGTTTAGTTACAGAAGTTTCTGGTAAAACTGTCTTAATTTTTTCTTTCTCAGATGAGTCTGCTTTCGTGAAGGCAGGTACTGATGAATCAGGCCTGCTTTCTTCCTTCTCTTTTTCATCAGTTGGAGATGGTGGAATTGAGTGTTCAGAATCAAGGACCTGAGAGGGACCTTCAATTTTTTGCTTCTGTGACAAAATCAGATATTCAGATACAGATTTGGCAGTTGTTTGGGAGCTGGGCTTGACTTCTCCCTCCTCTACTTCAGCTGCTGGAGGTGGTAGATTCAATTGTTCAGACCCTGGAACTGAAGAAGAATGTTGAGCTTTTTGCCTCTGTGACAAAATGGTACTCTCAGGGACGGGCATTGTAGCTGCTTGGGTCTCAGGCTCAATTTCTTCCTTCTCTGCTTCTGAAAAAATGGAATATTCCGAAACAGATATTGCAGTATGCAATGAACCAGCTTCATTGTCTTTCTTCTCTGGCTCAGGTGTTGTGTAAGGTGGGACTGAAAAGTCAGAGGCCGAGTCTGGTGAAAAAGGCTCAATCTCTTCATTCTCTTCTTCACTCAAAATGGTGCGTTCAGAAGGCAATGTTGAGTATAGTGGGTAATCCCTTTCAAATTCTTCTTTTTCTGATTCTTGAACTGCTTGAGGTGAAAATGAGTATTCAGACACAAATGCTGAATCTGGAGAAAAGGGTCCAACATCATCTTTTTCCTCTTCAGACATAATCATCTGTTCAGCTATAGCTACTGAGTTTAGTGGAGTCTGCTGGCCGGTTTCTTCTTTCTGTGACTCCTGTGCTGTGTATGGGGGAATTGAATACTCAGAAGCAGACGTAGAATCTGGTGTATAACGTTCACTTTCAATAGTCTCTTCTTCTGAGAAGATGGTTACTTCAGATGTGGATGCTAAAGGTGTAGGGGTTTCACATTCAATACTTTCCTCTTCTACTGTGGGAGATGTCGTAGAATACTCAAAGACAGAAGTAAACTCTGGGGAGTAAGGCACGGTCTCCTTTGGCAAAATTTCATGTTCAGATGGTGATGTTACAATTGGTGGAGAAACTGGCTTAGTTTCTTTTTCCTCTAGTTCATGGGCTGAATATGAGGCACTTGAAAACTCAGATGCAAAGTCTGAATCAGGAGAAATAGGTCCAATTTCCTCTCTCTCTTTCTCTAATAAAGCCACATGTTCAGAAGTGGATGTGGTTAATAGCGGCCAGTCGGGTTCAGCTTCTTCTCTCTGCCCTTCATGAACCAAATGTGGTGGGATGGCATTTTCAGAGAGAGATGGGCTTTCTGGGTAATCAATTTCAATGGTCTCTTCTTCTGATATATATGAGGGTTCAAGTTCTGGTCCTGAAGTTATTGGCAAGGAAACACTCTCCTCTTCCTCTCTCATTTCTCCCAAGGCTGGAGGTTCACAGGAAGAAACTGATGATTCAGGCTTAGTCTCTTCCATCTCCCCTTCACCAACTGGAGAAACTAACTCTTCATTTTCTAGGGAAGACAGCCCCAGGTTTTCTACCTCTGTACTAAAAAGACCTGGGGCAGATGCTGCAGTGACTGGTGAATCTGACTCAAAGGCTTCCTCTTCTGCCTTAGTTGAAGTGAGATCCTCAGAAGCAGATGTAACAGCAGTTACCAGTGAATCAGATTCTCTTTCTTCTTCTCCAACTTCATCCACAAAAGATGGTGATGTTGAAAGTGTGGGTGATAAAGCTACAGCTTGTTGTGCATCAGATTTCAACTCTTCCTTCACCATTTTGGGTGACATCAATTCTGAGGTTTTGGCATCTGGAGAATCCATTTGTATTTCATGCATTGATGCTTCTTCGGGTGGAAGTGTTGAAGTTGACAACGGGAGATTCTGAGGCTCCATTGTTTCATTGCTAGAATATGAGGAAACAGTATGTTTGAGCCCAGATGCTGCAGCTGTATTTAGGGGTGAATACAAGTCAGTTTCCTTTGGCTTTTCTATATCCTTAAGAAATGATGGCACTGGCCTGGACTCTTTAGATATTGCTTCTCTCCAGGGTGGAGAAAGCTGCTTTTCTTTATTACTCTCTATATTTTGGGTCATTGGTTTGCTTGCTTTGGAAGATATGCTGGAGTTCTGATTTGTCGCATCTGGTTCTAAAGTAATAGATGCATCTTTCCCCTTTCTGTAATTGATTTCCTTAATTACATAACCCTTTGGCAATGTTCCATAAAACTGTAGAGGAATTATTTCTTCTTTCACTGAATTGAACATCTTAATTTTATATTGTACCGTTCCTATGTAAACTGGTCTTAAGACTAATGGCTTGTGTTCTTTGTATATTGCCCCAGTGATGGGGAGTATGTTTGAGACAGTCTTCTTTTTTCTAGTTTTATCATAAGTACCAAGAGATGACTTTTCTTGTTCTGACTTTCCATCTGAAATTAAAGCTTTGTCTTTTGCATTTGCTGGGACATCTGCTTGTCCTTCCAATGAGTGTCTCTTTTTGCCTCCTTTCCTACGCAAAGCTGGAGAGCCATGTTTTGATGATGACTTATGGGTTCTTTTCCTGACCTTTTTACCTTCATCCAAGATAAAAGAAATGTTCCCTGGAGGAGAACTTACTGTTGACCCTTCCATACTACACATATCAGAAGTTAAACTACTTTCTGAGGCCCAGGGAGTAGAGGACCTACTCGAGCTGGTCTCCCAAGTTATTCCACTATCTTCACGTTGAACTGTTACCATGGAAAAGGAGGGGTCAGATATAATACACTCCTGCTTGGTCTTGTCCTCTTCATTCTGCTCAGTTAACCTAGAATGATAATAAAAATAATAAAAATATCATGTCATTTTTTATCTGTTCATCAGTTCTTATGAAATTAAAATATAAAAGCTAAAATCTGACATACCTAAGGATAAATAATAAAATACCAACATGCCACATATATTTTACTCCTAACATGACCAAAAATGGCCAAGCATATAAAATATTGGAATAAACTGAAGTCAAAATTTGGGCCCATAATCTTTGAAGATACTAAGACTAATAAAAATTCTGGGCAGAAGTAAATCAATATGCCTGTCACTCAACATACTTGAAATCAAATTCTTCTTCCCCACCAAATCACTCCCCCTGTCCTTACCTCCGTTTTCTCTCAAATTTCTCTCCCAGGCATCCAGGTTCAGAATTTCGGAGTCATCTTTGAACATCCCATCTCCCTTGCTTCCTCCCTCCTATTTTCATGTCATGATGTCATATACCTTGTTCTCTCAAAAACTTCATCATTTTTTCAATCCAATAGCATTTATCCAGTCTCTGACCCCCCCCCCTTGATCTTTCTACAACTTTCAACACTCCTTCCCACCCCTTCCTCATGTATACTTACTTTCTCTTTCTTCAGTTTCCATGTCACTATTATCTCCCAATTCTCTCTTCCTGTCTGTTTTAGAAAATCCAGTCTCCTTTGCTAGTTCAACATCCATCTCTCACCCTCTAATTATAAGTGTCCCTCAAAGCTCTGTCCCATGGCCTCTTCTCTTCTGATTCTACATCAAAATATTGATTTCTTCTGGCACCATAGATTCAGTCTTCACCTCTAAGCAAATGAGAGTCAAGTCTCTTTAGAATTTCTATCTAATTCCTAACTTTTTCTTAAACTCTATTCTTCCATCTCCATCTACTTGCTGAATACCTCTTCCTGGAGGTCCACTAACAACCCCAATTCAACATGCCAAACTTGGAACTTATCAGATTTTTCTTTATTGTGAACCTATTATTTAATTAGCAATGGTGAACTCCTTCCACTAATAATGATAAGCAACTTATCTGTAGTCATACTTTTTTTTTTTTGCTTTTTGGAGGGCAATTGGGATTAAGTGACTTGCCCAAGGTCACAGGCTAGTTTTTTTGTGTGTTAAGTGTCTGAGGCCAGATTTGAACTCAGGTCCTCCTGACTCTAGCTAGCCACACCTGTAGTCATACTCTTGAACAATTACTTGCCTAGGGCACTGGAGATTTTAGCTACTTGCCCATGATCACATAGCTATTACGTGTCAGAATCAGGAGTTGAATGCATGTCTTCCTGACTCTAAGGCCAGCCTCTCAAATCCATCCTTCCACTCAGATCTGCTCCCCAATCAACTTTACCATTTCTTTGGATAGCACCACTGTCTTCCCAGTCCCCCAGCTCTGAAATTTCAGTCATCATCATTTTTTCCCTCTCTCTCATGGTACCCCTCCCCAAATATACAATGTCTTGCCACATCCTATTGGTTACTATGTCCAAGAAAGCCACACTATTCTTTGTATCAAGTTTCTTCTTTCTATTCACCCTGTCATCACCCTGCCTCAGGCCCTTATCTCCACTTACTAGGATTATTGTGATAATCTATAAAATTAACCCCAGGTTCTTCCCTCTCCAATCCATCCCTCACATACATGAAAAAATACCATTCCTAAGTCACAGGTCTACTCATGTCATTTCTCTGCTCAGAAACCTTTGATGGCTTCTGTAATTTGCTTCTAGATTAAAATATAAACTCATCACATTTAAGGCATTTCACAATCTGGCTCTGATCTATATATCCAGACTTTCTTCATATTACTCTCCTTCACATACTGTACATTCCAGTCCCTCAAATCAACCGTGTCATTTCCCTCTTCCATGTACTTGCAGCAACCTCATGCCTGGACTTCTTCTTATTCTTCACTTTTCACAATCATGCTTTAAGATTCAATTGAGGTATAGTCCTTTCTGATTCCCTTAATTGGAAGTGTCCCTCCTCAAATATTACTGTAGTGCCTTGTCTAGATGATGTTTCTAGAACCCATCATTCCCCTCTTTAATATTATACTTCTATGTGAACATGTTGTATCCTTTTCCCTGCAGTAGAAGGCAAAATATTTGAGGACAGAACTATTTCCTTTTGTCTTTGCATCTCTAGCACCTAGGACAGTGCCCATCATGAGCCAGATGAAGAAAAAGGAAATCAGACATTCACATTAATTCACTACTAAAGGAGCCAGGAGTTAGTTCAACCATTTGGGAAGGCTACTTGTAAGTATATGGGCAAAGTTAATAGATTGTTCATGTTTTTTGACCCAGAGATTCCACATCTGTCACAATAGTACAGTTATTGATAATGATTATTCACTATTTCAGGCTAGAGTCTGGATTTGTGATTTCATTAGTCTAGAGCAGAGGTTCCCAAATTTTCTTAGCTCATAGCATCTTTAGTGACTCAGTAATTTTTCCATAGTACCTCTAGACCAAAAGAAATACCAAACAGTTTTGAAAAAACCCTACCAAAATAGATCAATACCTTCTCTGAAACTTATCATCTTAGACTAATGTAGAAATATGTTTTGCAAGATTGCACATGTATAAGCTTATATCAAATTGCTTACCATCTTGGGGAGGAGGAGGCGGAGGGAGGGAGAAAAATTTGGAACTCAAAATCTTATTTAAAAAATGCATGTTGAAATTCCAAAGGACACACGATGGAAAATGCCAACCACATCCAGAGAAAGAGCTATGTAGTTAGAATACAGAATGAAGCAGACCATTTTCTTTTTTGTTTTGTTTTATTTTGTGTTTCCTTCTTTCTCATGGTTTTCCCCATCCATTATAATTCTTCTATGCAACATGACTAATGTGAAAATGCGTAGAGCCCATATCAGATTGCAAGCCATCTTGGGGAGGGATGGGGAAGGGAGAGGGAGAAAATTTAAAACTTATGGACGTGAATGTTGAAAATTAGAAACAAATAATTTAATTTTAAAAATAAATGTTGAAATTTATAACCTTAGAGAATTACCTAAAACATAAGTGTCAGACTGGGGGCCTGTGAACAGCCAGAGTTGCCTGGAACCAGATTAATATTTAACTGGGAAATGGTTTACAAAATAAAAATATAGTACCCCACAGATAATGCCAATTTGTGTTTTTCCAAGTCAATATGCAGCCCATTGGGACCTGTTTCTATTTGAGTTTGACACCACTCATCTAGAGCACTGACAGATTAGATGACTTGCCCAGGGTCACACAAGCTAGTGTGTGTCAGGCGTAGGACCTGGCCAGCATCCAATCTACCACAGCATGCTGTCTCTCTTGTTCATTATTACAAACTGAAAATGAAATTGTCTTCAGTGATTGGGGAATGGATAAAGATGTTGTGGCCTGTGATTGTAATAGAATATTTCTGGGCTTAGGTAAAGAAAGATGAATGTAAAGAATTCAAAGGAATGTGGGAAGATTTGTATAAAGTAAAAGCAGCATAAATGAAGCAGAGCTAAAGGAATAATGGGCACAATAATGACAGCAGTATAAATTAACGTCAACATGGGGAGGAAATAAAATTCTGAGCAAATACAACAATGCTAGTGCCATGCTGTTAGAGTTAAAAGTTCACATTTCTCCTGCCTGTTAACAATCAATGAACTTTTTCAAAGAATGTACTTTGTACAGGGATTTGTTCCAGTATTTGTTGGGCAATTCCTGTTGTGTCTAAACAAAATATATCAATACTTTAACAAGAAAAAAAGAGAAAATTTTATAGGTGGAAGCAAACCAGAGGTGAGTGTATTATAGCTAGTTCTGAGTTTCAGTGTTAACTCAAAGAACCCATTATAAAGGGTAAAATGTTCCAGTTTTCACTGGTTATTGTACCTCACTTTTCCCCCTTACCCCATTGTGTGTTGTGTTCCCATAGTACTTTATAATAAGATGCTTTTAAACCCAGAATAGTGTCTAAAGTGCTGTTATTAGGGACCAAGAAAACCTCTGAGATGGAGGAAACCCTACAGTTTTCTCTTCCCAGGAGACCAAAGGCTCAGAGAACAGAGCTGCCCTAAACTAGGGGGACCCAGTCCTGGTCCTCCTACCACTGCCCAGGCTACCCTGCCAGTCCTGAACCAGTCTTTCTGTTTTGCTTCTCACATCACCCCACCCCCATTGAGATGACCAGTTTGTCTTACATTTCTAGTGTGCACTATTTGTGACCTTGCAGGTAAAAGTTCACCTGTCTATGACCCTAAATCCACCTCCCTCACCCACAGCTTGGAAGCCTGGACTCAGATACTCAAGGCTTTGCTTGTCAGTCAAGGCTATATATAAAAAAGAAACCTCATGAAGAAATACACTTCAAAAAAATCAAGGTGCTAATTTCAAGCTCAAATTCTAGGGGGAATTACCTGCAAAACTTCTATCAGTGTAATCTCCCAGAGAAGATCATAGGAAATTCTTTATCTCCTCTTTTATTGGTTACCCAGAATCTCAGAGCTATCTAGCCCAAGCATTCTTTTTTTTTTCTTTTTGGAGAGGGGAGGGTAGGGCAATTGGGATTAAGTGACTCGCCCAAGGTCACACGGCTAGTTTTTGTGTTAAGTGTCTGAGGTCACATTTCAACTCAGGTCCTCCTGACTCCAGGGCCAGTGCTCTATTCACTGCTCCACTTAGCCACCCCCCCCCCCCAAGCCCAAGCATTCTTAACCTTTTTTTATGATGTGGACTACTTTAACAATCTGGTGAAGCCTATAGACTCTTCTCAGAGAGTAATGTTTCTAAAGGCATAAAATAAAATATATTGATCTATATCATAGTGCTTTCATTCTCAAGGAAGGAAAAAGAAGGGAGAGAGGGAGGGAGAGAATTTGGAACTCTAAATTTTAAAAAATGAATGTTAAAAATTGTTTTTACATGTAATTGGAAAAAATAAAATATTAAAAACAAAAATAAAACATAAAATGTTGCATTACAAAGGAAATAATTATATTGAAATATATCAAAATATTAAATATTTTGGTTTGAATATACATGATATTCAAATATGTAATATTTGAAAATATTTAAAAAAACAAGTTTACAGACTAATCCAACCTATCCCCAAACAAGAACCTACCCTATAATATCTCTTATAACTAGTCATGAAGCCTCCATTTAGAGATCTTCAAAGTGGAAGAAAATGTGTCCTTCTAGGACATCCCAGGAGGGGCTACTTTTTGACATTTCTAAATAGTTAGAAAGTTTTTTGATATTTCAAGTCCAAATTTGCTTCTCTACATCTTTTTCTTTCTTTCTTCCTCTCTATTAAGGCAATAGAGTTCAAGTGACTTGTCCCAGGGTCACATAGCTAGTAAGTGTCTGAGGCCAAGATTTGAACTCATTGACTCCAGGGCCAATGCCCTTTCTGCTGCACCACCTCACTGCCCTTCTCTCCAACTTCTACCCATTTTGCCCAATTCTGACTTCTAGGATTAATTAAGCAGAAAAGTCTAATCTCTAATTGAAGACATACTATCATTGCCCCAGCCCAAGTCTTTTTTCTAGGATCAACATCCTTAGTTCCTTCAACTGACCTTTATAAATGACATGATTATGAAACCCTGGAGATTACTGGTTAAAAAAAAAAGAACAGCAGTGCCTCAGAAGCTTCATGCCACATATATGTGTCCTCAAATTTGTCAGCATTCAGAAGCTATCTTGATACCAGAGATCAAGGAGTTGGGATTGAGAGAAATTAATCTCTGGGTGTGGAAAAGAAAGGCTCATGGATGAAGAGTAATGGTGAGGATAAGAGAGTAAGGCCCTGGGATCTAAGAACAGAGAGTGAACAACAGGAAGAGAGGGAACAGCCAATGGGCTTCAGCCCAGCTCTGAGTATAAGGAATAGAGGGAATAAAGGAGGAAGAGAAAGGGAAAAGAAGGAAAGAGGGTGTCCTTCCAGGAGGGTGTAAGTCCTCATTGAAGGATACAAAGAAAGAATGAATACTTGGGTGAGGGCATAGATGGCATTCATTTCTGGTTGTGTGAGTTCTGGGACCTAGCACCCTTCTAGGCAATAATCTTGCCTTTGCGAGAAATAATGAGTCATATCAGATTTGACCCATGCCAATTGTGTGTTTCTGAGCTCCTTGTAATCTCTGAATAGGAAGAGAATTTCTAGGAAGGAGAGGAATGATGCAATTATAGTTTTAAAGTTTGCAAAACATTTTACATACATTATATACATACATACATACATATATACATACATACATACATAATTTGATCCTCACATTAACACTATTAGTTAGGTACCATAGACATTTCTGTGGATGAAAAAACTTAAGTTCAGAGAGGTGACTAGCTCACAAAGTTAATACATAAGAGGTAAAATTTGAACCAGGGGCTCTCAGGACTCCAAGGCCTGTACTCTCTCAATGAATCCTCTGCCTCTCTGAATTTTGCATCTCCTCCAGCCTTCTACAAGTACTCTATGCTTATTGTACATATCACAGCTGTTTATTGTATTTTTATATCACCCTCGGTCCATGGGTAGACAGTGCATACAAACCAGACTTGGTCATCAGGATGACTGGGACGGCCCATTGTTCACTATAATATTTTGCCGTAACTTGGTCTATTTAGCCATTGTCACCATTCCAAGAAGTCACTAGGTACTGATTTCTGCAGGACTGTAACTGTACATTTAGGAGGAGGAATCAGGATGCTTACTCTCTTGTTCTATTTCCAGCATCAGTTCTTGCGTAGGGTGGTCCTTCCATGTTTTGCTCACAGGCTTAGTTTCTGAGAAAAGTGAAGAGGAGGAGGTGCTTTTTGGTGATATAAAAGGTAATCCATAACCCAGATCTCATTGAAGGCTGCCCACAAATGGAAGGGAGAAGTAAAATTCAAGGGTGTCTGTTGGCAGTCTTCCTCCACTATCTGTCCAAATTCTTTTTGATCTTCTCAAAGAACCAGCCTGAAGTAAGGGCATCAAAGTTCATTCCTCTGACCAAATAAAGATACTTTAAGCTTTGGGACCAACTTTTACAGCTAAGGGGGACTGAAGTGAGTGACCAGGTCAAAAGTATCAATTGTCTTAGCTCTTAAAAGATTAAAACAGTTGGGGGGGGTTAAAAACTTCTTATTTCTTCTGCTAAATTCCTCTTTGG
>NW_027185903.1:19699772-19716533 GCF_028583685.1 Petaurus breviceps papuanus | reverse complement strand
ACCCACCCAGATAAGTGGAATAGTTGCCCAGATCATAAGATCATTGGATCATTGATTTAGAGCTAACAGGTTTTAGAAATCATCTTATCCAAGCCTCCATTTATGTTTATGGAGAAAATGAAGGTTCAGAGAAAGGGAAGTCACTTGTTCAAGGTTATCAAGATAGCAAGAGGCAGGGTTTGAACTCAAGTTACATGACTCCAAAATCTAGTGCCCCGTGCCCTGATCATGTACCCTGTCTAAACATTCTCCTTGCCTCCATTCAGTCTTTGACCTCTCTAATCCATTCTATATACAACGGCTAGGATAATCTTCTTTAAGCATCATTTCCCTCCTCACAAACCTATAAAAATAGGATGGCCTGCCTGGCTTCCCATCCCTGCCTTCTTCTAACTTAAAAAAATTTTACCTAGAGGCAGCTGGGTGGTGCAGTGAATAGAGCACTGGCCCTGGAGTCAGGAGGACCTGAGTTCAAATCTGACCTCAGACACTTAACACAAAAACTAGCCATGTGACCTTGGGCAAGTCACTTAATCCCAATTGCCCTACCCTCTCAAAAATAATAATAATCATAATGATAATAAAAATAATAAAAGTTGATATTTATAAAAAAAATTTAACCTACTTAATCCAACCAATGGACTCAGTTCCTTCTCCACTCTGGGATATTGGCTAGTCCAATGTGGCTGGATAGAAGTATACATGAATGAGAGTAGTGAGAGAAGCTAGAAAGATAAGGAGATACCAGGATATAGAAAGCCTTGAATGCCAGGTTTAAATGTTATCTTTGACCCTCCCCTTTTCCTAACTTCCTACATACAACCAGCATGTAAAATCCCATCAGCTGCAAGGCCCTCTATTCTACCAGTGTCATAGCTTTCTAATTGACTCCTGACTGTCTATTCCTACTAGCACCCTCAGGACCACCCACCTGCAACAACCTCCTCACTAATCCTTTTACCTCTAATCTCTACCCACAGAAATTCATCCTGTCTTTTACTGTCAAATCACTCTTATTCATAGCTCAGATCATGTTGGCACACTATTTGAAGCCCTCCAATTGTTCTTGAACAAAATTCTAAATATTCAAGGTCCTCTACGTGTCCCCCTACATACCTCTTCCCTCCATATTGGCAACACTCTAGTCAAAATGGAATGCCTGGTGTCTATCATATGCTTACAGTGCTTTCCCACTTCCATTCCTTTAGCCATACTCTGTTTTATGCCAGGGATGCCTTCACTCTTCCTCTCCACTTAGCTCTATCTTTTGGAACCCTACCTATCCTTTAGGACAAAACTCAAAAGCCACCTCTTGCATAAAGTCTTTCCAATCCTTCAGCTGGATATGCCGTTTTCTTTCTTGGAGGTTATTACTTTGTACTTCTTTTATTATGTTCTATTATAATTATTCTATAGTCTTTACACAGTATTATATATGTATGTGGGGGAGAGAGAGACACAGAGAGAGAGAGGGAGAAAGGGAGAGGGAGAGAGAGAGAAAGAGAGAGAGAGAGAGAGAGAGAGAGAGAGAGAGAGAGAAAGAGAAAGAGAGAGAGAGAGAGAGAGAGAGAGAGAGAGAGAGAGAGAGAGAACGAAGGAGAGAGAAAGGAAGAGAGAGGGAGAGAGACAGACAGAGAGAGAGAGAGAGAAGCCCAGCTCATTGTTCATTTCCAGTACCTGTGCAAGATCAATGTACTGATGGGCTGATTCAATGATGGGCTAAGCAAGTGCTTGTCAGAATTAGGGCAATCTACACTTTTCATTTACTTTGTTTTTCCATTGTGCATTGCCAGGACCATCTCTTTCAAGAAGCCATGATTTTTCACTAAGAATGCTCCATAATGTCCATAACTTGATACTATCAATTAATCATTCAGCCTACATTTTTAAAATGTCTCCTATATGATACACACTATAGTAAGGTCTGGGGACTCAAAGACAAATATCAAACAGTCCCTGCCCTCAAGGAGCTTACATTATATTAACATAATGCCATCCATGAACTTCAGCATCTAGGGAACTTTGTCATCAAGTGACATTCATTTTCTAGTTGAAACTGAACAAGACATCCTGGTAACACCTTTGCTGAACCTACATCTCCCTCAATGAGTCAAGATCTCCTTTGTTGTTGATGATCAGTGGAGCTTTGAATAAGGTTGTTTTCATCTTTGTATTTGTCATGTAATCTTAAAGGATTTTAATATATTAAGTACCTCATTTCATATGAACCTTTAAGACTGCATTGATATCCACCAAGTTAAGTGATTTTAGGAGGTAATCAACAAAAAAAAAATAGACATAAATAGATCTTTTATTCTCTCTATTTCTTATTCACTTATGTGACTGTAGAATTGTAAATACTAATCTGCTACAGAGAATAATTTGCGAAAGCCCATATGCTCTGTTCTCATGTTTTCATCAAGGATATCATCAGTGTATGTATAGATCATTCTCATACATATTTTATAGAAATTAATATGCAAGATTTCTTGAAATATGTCATAATGGGGTAATTTTGTTTGACAGTACTCTGAATAGTAACCAGGAAGCAGAATGGCAGAATGGCTCCCAGACCTGCCTCTGACACATTCTGGCTGTGTGACCCTGGGGAGGTTCTTTAACCTTTCACTGCTCCAGGCAACTCTCTAAGACTCTAAGTGGCAGAGAAACAGCCAACCTGAACTCATAAAGGGCATTCCTCACTGAGAGCTCCCTATATCAAATGAAATCACTAGTCTAACCCCTATCCTTGAATGTTAATATCATAAAACAGAGAAGGCAGACCCAAACAAATTAGCAAGGAGCAACCAAAAAAAGGAAATATTTTTGTATTTTCTTCTAGTTCTGCCTGAAGTTCTGCCACCTTTGTCTCTTTAGAAATGCTAGCTAGTAACTGGCAATTTTGGCACCAAGGACCAGCAACAACGTCAAATCATCTTCAAATCAACCCAATAGGAAATCAAAATGCAAACATAAATTTCAAAATAGAACAATTATTTTTAAATTGTTGTTCAACTTTTGAAAAGGGACAGGGTCAAAGGAGAAAACAGAATAAATGAGGGGCAGGATAGGATGGAGGAAAATATAGTTAGTCTTTCACAACATGACTATTATGGAAATGTTTTGTGTAACTACATATGTATAACTTATGTTGAACTTCTTGTCTTCTCAGTGGGGATGGGTGAGGAGGGAAGAAGGGAAAGAGTCTGAAACTCAAAGTCTTAAAAACAAATATTAAAAACTGTTTTTACATGCAACCAGGAAATAAGATATACAGGCAATGGGGTATAGAAATCCATCTTGCCCTACAAGAAAGTAAAAGAGGGAAATGGGGGGAAATATAAGAGAGGGTAGATCAGGCGAAGGGATATTCAGTATGCTTGCCATCTTAGAGTAGGGGTAGGGGAGAGATGGGGAGAAAATTTGTAACTCAAAACTTGTGGAAATGAGTATTGAATACTACAAAATGAATAAATAAATTCAAGAAAAAAAAACACCCTGAAAAAAATTGTTGTTTAAAACATTTCCACCCTCAAAATTTCAAGACCCTGGGGCGGCCAGGTAGCACAGCAAGTAAGAGCACCGGCTCCAGTGTTGAGAAGACCTGGAGATCGAATCCCGGGCTCAGACACTTAGCACCCACCCAGAAACACCTGGCCGTGTAACCTTGAGCAAGTTACTTAACCCCAATTGCTTAGGGGCGGCCAGGTGGCTCAGTGAGTAAGAGTACCGGCTCCAGTGTTGGGACGACCTGGAGATCGAATCCCGGGCTCAGACACTCAGCACCACACCCAGAAATAACTGGCTGTGTAACCTTGAGCAAGTTACTTAACCCCGATTGCTTAAAAAAAAAAAAATTTCAAGACCCTGCTCCAATCATTGCACCCTACTTATAGTTCTGCAAAATGCTAACTTTTAAAAATAATATCTAGGGTGGCTAGGTGGCACAGTGAATGGAGCACCGGCCCTCGAATCGGGAGGACCTGAGTTCAAATCTGGTCTCACACACTTAACACAAAAACTAGCTGCGGTGACCTTGGGCAAGTCACTTAACCCCAACTGCCCTCCAAAAAGCAAAAAAATAAAAATAATATCTAATCAGGAACAAGTCTAATCAGATATCCTTATTTGGAGTTACAATAACAAGATGTCAGGTGAAATGACATTATGCAGGTACATAGTCCCATAGGAATGATATTATGCTGGAATTTTACTTTTGCATCAGTATTAATTAGAGATATTGGTCTTTAGTTCTCTCTCTTTGCTTTATCTCTCTCTAGTTAAGGTATTATTGGAACCTTATTTGTCTCATGAAAGTTTAGTCGATATTTTCATTCTTTATTTTTTTAGAATAATTTGTGTAGCATCGCTCTCTGTGTATCTCATAGACTTGACCTGTAAATCTGTCTGGATCAGGAAGGATTGTTTTCCTTTGTAGTTGCTTTTTATAGCCTGTTCAGTTTCATTTTCTGTGATTAAACTGCTCAAAATCTCCATTTTATGTCCTGCTAATTTGGGTATCTTATTCTTCCATAGGTAATTATCCATTTCTTTTAAATTCTCAGTTTTTCTGGCATACAACTGTGCCTGAAAAGATAAGAGAGTTGGCCTTGGAGTCTGGAAGACCTGGGGTTTGAGTCCTGCTTTTGGCCAGACTGCATGGCCCTAAGCAGTGCTCTTAGCCTGTAAACAACCCTTCCCCACCCCCTATCCCCACCCCAGTAACTCTCTAAGACATTTTAGCTCCAGAGAAGGAACTGGTCTACATTGGTAATGAAAGTTCCTTACCAGGAATATCCTACACCAATGAAATCAAAAGTCTTTTATGTATTTAATAAATTCTGAAAATCATTTTAAAATTTCTTCTCTGTTTTCTCATTTTAAAAAAATCGGCAAATTGATTTTCCTCTTTCTTTTCTGATCAGTTTGGCTAAATATGTATTGGTTTTATTAGTCTTGTCAAAGAACCAGTCTTTTGTTTGATCATTTCTATTGTTCTTTTTGTTTTCCATTTTATCTATTTTCCTTCTAATTTTCCAGATTTCCACTTCTGTGCTTATTTGAGATTTGTTGATTTGGGAATGCTTGAAGTGAATGAGTAGCCAGATGATGCTATAACTGGGTTTTGTGACATTATAGTGGGGCTTGGTTAAAATTTATTAATGATATTGTTGGGTAATGACATTAATCAAGGTAATTGTGTTCCTATACTGTCTTGACATTTAGTATTCTACTCATACCACAGTTGATGTTATATTACAGCAGTTTTCCCTTATTTCTAAACTGGGAGCAGCCAGTCCTAAGGGTGCAATTTAAATTTCTCCAAGTATGCTTAGTGCCATGGCTAAAAGGAGTTTCAACATACAAGATTACACTACATTGGTCTACAGTCAACTCAGGTCCTGAGTGTAAGGGCAGAAACAGTGTAAAACTCTTCCAATGTAGGAAATGGTCTTTTTTCTCCAAAATAAATACACGGGGGGGAGAGAGAGTGTGAGAGAGAGTGAGAGAGAGAGAGAGAGAGAGAGAGAGAGAGAGAGAGAGAGAGATTTGGAGACATAGGCAAGAAAGAAATTTCTTTCTTCATTTTCCTTTGAAGATATCTCGTTCCATTTCTATCTACAAAGATGAGGTCTTCAATTAATTTTCTTGGCAAATGAAGGCACACCCAAAGGGGAAAGAACTTACCTTGCCATGATGGGAACTTAGATGCAGCACTCAAAGTCAAAGTGTGAAGAATGATGTGTTTACAACCTAAGAGTATAACTGTTGAACTTTGAAAACAGGAAGAAGGTAGTTGGCAACAGTAACTGGGCCAACCCACCCCACCCACCCCCACAAAAAGTTTTTCCTCCATATCAAAGGTGCTGAACATTCTTCTCTTGTCTCTCTACACACTCTTGGCTACCTCATCATCTCCCATGAATTCAATTTTTATTTCTACATAGATGATTCTCATATGTTATTCTTTTTCCTGAACTCAAAGAAAACACCAATTGACTCCCAGCGAGCATCACATAGACATCTCAAATCCAACAAGTCCAAAACAAAATTTAGATTTCCTCTAAACCCATCTCTTCTTCCTAACTTCCTTATGATTCACAACTTCAGAATCA
The DNA here is from genome assembly GCF_028583685.1 of Petaurus breviceps papuanus. Lineage (NCBI taxonomy): Eukaryota > Metazoa > Chordata > Mammalia > Diprotodontia > Petauridae > Petaurus > Petaurus breviceps. Next base: position 19,710,417 of record NW_027185903.1, on the reverse strand, counting down.
TCTCTGACTCCTCCCTCTCCCTCACCTCCATATTCAATCTAGTCCATTTTACCTTCTTCCCCAACCATTCACTTCTCGGCTCCCACACTGCCACCGCCCTAGTGTAAGCATTCATCTCCTCTCACCTGGACTATTGCAGTAGACTCCTAGTCATCCTCCCTCAAGCCCCTCCTCTCTGCAATTCATTCTCTACCAAGCTGCTCAACAGATCTCCCCAAAGAACAAGTCTGACCGAATCACTCCCTTACTTGGTGAACAGCAGTGTTTCCTATTATCTCTAAGATGGAATAGAAAATCCTGTTTGGCATTTAAAGCACTTCCCAACCTGATTCCATCTTATCTTTCTAGGCTGATTATATATCATGCCCTTTCATATACTCTAAGGACCAGTCAATCTGGCCTAATCACTCTGGCTGTCATTGATTGAACAACAACAGATTGGCCTCACTTGGTCATTGTTTGGGCCACCGATGACTCCTAAACAAACCTTGAGGATCTTTCCCAATCAGATTGATTTTTTTTTTTGACTAGGTAAAAGGGACCATTCGTTGTTTCATTTCTTACCTAGCCTTAATCACTGAATAGGTATTGCCTCAGTCAAACTGAGACTTGGGAAAGACTTTAACTTAAAAAGACCAAGGTGTCTCACTGCATCAGGGGCCATCTCCAGTCATCCTGATCTATACCTTTCCACTGGACCCAGATGGCTCTGGAGGAGAAAGTGAGGCTGATGACTCTACACAGCCCTTCCTCACTTAAGTCCAATTCACTTGCAAATCATGGCACCACCTCCCTGACATCATGGTCCTCTTAGAGAACAAATGGACAAACTACAACACATATACCATACCACTTTCAGTTCCCATGCCTTTGAATCTGCTGTCCCCCATCCCTAGAAAGCACTCCCTCCTCACTTCTACCTTGAAAACTTCCTAGTCTCCTTGAGTGGAGAAGGAAATGGCAAACCACTTCAGTATATTTGCCAAGAAAACCCCAGATGGGGTCAGAAAGAGTCAGACACGACTGAAATGACTACAACAGTCTCCTTCAAAGCTCAGTTCAAATGAAACTTCTAACTTTAGGTCTTTCCTCATCAGCCCAGCAGCCTGTGCCCCTAAACTACCTTCTACATATTTACATGTTGTCTTCCCCAACAGAACTGTAAGCTCCTTGAGTGTTTGTGTTTTGCCTTTGTGTTCCCAGTACCAAGTACATTATCTGACATATAATAAACACTTAAATGCCTAATGATTATTAAGGAAATGTAACAGGACTTCAGAAATATCATTATCATCAACACCTTTAAGAGGAAAAGAAACTAAGCTAGTATAGTTATTTTATTGCTAATCAATAAGCAATTACTGAGAACATACTATCATCAGGACCCCACCCCTGTAGCAGACATGGGCATGTCTTACAGGATAGGGAGCTATCCAGTTGGCAGACTTCAATGACCTTATGACACAAATTTGTCATTGCCAAGAACTTGTTCTTTATGCCAGAGACCTCAAGCACTTCTGCAGCATGACCTGGTGCACAGGACCCCCCCCCCCCCCCTCCGTCCCCCCCCCCAAATCCCTAGAAGAATGCTTAACGCACAAGAGAAACTCACAGACAGCAAGAGAAAGACCTGGGCAAACTTCCTACAGCAGCACTCATCCACCACAGTGAGGCTCCAGTCTCACATTTCTGACACATTCCCTCCTTCCAAAAGCAGCACAGGCTGTCTCGTTTGCTCAGGACCAAAGTCACAAAAGCCAGCAGTCAAAACTCTGAGTCACAGCATGGGAGATGGGAGAGCTCGAGCTACTGATGGGGTGGGGTGGGGCTACCTATTCCCCTCAGCTCAGCTGTGCTGACCGCCTTACTTGCTAATAGGTATACAAAAGTTGCCCATATTAAATGCTGTGGGGCTTTTATGGTTGTGCACAACATGGTTCCTACCTTTAAGCAGCTTAAAATTTGGTTGGAGAGGCTCATATTTGATCTTGATTTAAGGGAACTGGATTGAGCAATCTAGCTGTCAGGAGGAAAGGACAACTGATATATTAGCTTGTGTCAAATCTTCAAGAGTTGGCATCAGCTAGGAATGAAATGGTACTAAAATGACCAAAGGTAATTGAGGACCTGGGACCCCATCTCAGCTCATTTCACTGGGCATTTAAGGTGATTAAAACAGCAGGAAGACAAAAGCAAAACCAGGGATATGGGTCAAAACCAAGGTCAGCAAGGAAGCAGGCAAATGGAGGCAGGGAGTAGAGGTCACATCTATACAAATGCAAATTTTGATGGATCTACTACCTGAAAAAGGGCAGCTAGTTGGATGGTGAATAGATTGTTGGGCCTGCAGACAGGAATTCATATCTGACCTCAAGACACTGTGTGACCCTGGGCAAGTCCTTCTTTAACCTAAGTTTTCTTATTGGTAAAATGAACTGGAGAAGGAAACAGCAAACCACTCAAATCTCTTTGCCAAAAAATCTTCAAATGGGGTCACAGAGAGTAGGTTACAACTGAAATGGCTCAGCAATAACAGCTTTAAATGCAGAAAGTACAGGAGATTGTACTGAATATACTGACCCTAAGATCTGATTCCTGATATAGCTTTATTCCCTTATGCTTTGCCTCTTTTTCCTTAAAAAAAAGTATTTATGTAAAAGGAAAAATAGGGGTGTAGAGTGCTGGGCCTGAAGTCAGGAAGATTCCTCTTCTTGAGTTCAAATCTGGCCTCTGACGCTAGTGGTGTGACCCTGGGCAAGTCACTTAACCCTGTTTGCTTTAGTTTCTTCCCTTGTAAAATGAGCTGAAGAAGGAAATGACAAACCCCTCCAGTATCTCCATCAAGAAAACCCAAAATGGGGTCATGAAATGTAACACAACTGAAAAATGACGGAACAGCAACAAAACCTACTCTGAAAGATGCCAATGGCTGGAGGAAGTATGGCATTCTAGCTATATGTAACTAATGAAATTCACAAATGCATAAAGATCTGTTGTATAATCAAAGAACTTTTCAATTGATTTTATTAACATTGTTTGTTAATCAAGGACTTTTTTATTCATTCATTTATTTATTGTATAATCAAATTCGTTGTATAATTCAAATTTCACTTCTAAGCCTTCTCACCTCTGTAATCTGAGTAAGTGACAACCTCCCTGGGTCTGAGCAAATGAAGGGATTTGGACTAGGCAGCCTCTGAGATACTTTCTAACTCATCTATGAGGCAAAATAGTTTATTCATTTTACTAACATTTCCTAACACCAGGTACTGTCCTGTATTGCTATCAGGGTTACAAAAAGACATTCCAAAATCCTTGCCTTTAAGGAGCTTACAATCTAACATAAGGCAAAAATGTGAGAAATATCACAAAGCACCATATAATTATTGCCAAATAAATGGCTTAGTTGAAGCAGTGGAAAATGTTTGGGATTTGGAGTCAGCAGATATTGGTTGAAGTTCATCACTGTCCCCTGGTTGACACTGAACAACTTATTAAGTGTCTCTTGGACTCAATTTCAACTATTAAATTAGGATATTGGGCTAGATGACTTTTTGGCTCTAAATATACCATATTATAACTATAGGTGTTGGAATTTGGAAGAAGAAAGAGAATACTGTGGACTAGAGTGACCTAGGAAGGATTGATTCTTAAAGAAAGTAAGATTTGAGCTGCCACTGTCAGATTAATATCTCTAAAATACTTCAAAACTTTCTGTGGCTCTCCACTTCCTATGGGATAACATACAAATTCTTTAGCCTGGTGATCAAAGCCTCCCTCAGTCTCCTATCTTCCCAACCTGGCTCTTCCCCTATAAGAACTTTTCACTTTGGTCTCCCAAAACACACCTAGGACTTTCCAGACTCCATGTCTTCATTCCATTTCCTCAACCTGGAATGTCAATCTTTCCTCTTCATTGTTTCTGTTACTGACAAGATTCCAGCCTGAGCGGTTTCAGAGAAACCACCACAAATCACATTCAGATGTGCTTTCCTGAAACTGTCTATGTGACCTCAATCCCAAGGAAGCACCTCAGATCTTCGAAAATAAAAAGAGTTTAACAATAAAATCAACAGTCATGAATAGCAGAAGACACACCTCAAGATGCCTTTGGCAAAGTTTATGTTAATCTCATAAAATAAGCTTTATGAGTACATTGCAAATCTAAGAGGTTTAGAAAGATTTTTCATACTATTCTCCAACCTTTAAAAGCCTGTAAAATGCACCCTAGCTTGTATCTATTTCTTGAGCCTTACGTAATTCTAACAAGCTAGCAGTGATATACATATCCTTTTATTAATAGTTAAAGTAACATGAGTCATTATGTGCCTAGAACATGTACTCCACACTGAAAATACTGATGGGTCAAAGGAAAAGCCACTACATTTTGAAAGAAGACAATTCAGGATTTGTAAATATTTTCTTTTCTAATTCCCCTCCCCCCACCAAAAAAAGAAAAAATAGATCTACATCCACATATATTCCCATATATATATAATATATACACGTATATACATATTACATGTGTATATATGCACACTATATAGGTATATATACTATATACATGTATAGATTCTATATCTAAGTCTTTGTGTGTATGTATGCATGGATGCATGTATGTATGTACATATGTATGAAAAAGGTTCCAAAATGGCTACTTTTGGAATCCTGGGCCTCTGCATGCTCAAACCCACCAAAACCTACCCATTGAGAGCCTGCTCTGTGCCAGGCCCTCCCTGGTACTCGATGGGTTAGTGGACAGAGCTCTGGAATAGAAGTCAAGAAGATAAATATTCAAATCCTACCTCAGACACTTTCTTATTGCTGTACTCTGAGCCAGCCACTTAACCTCTCTCAGCCTCAGTTTCCTCATCTCTGGGTGGGGATAATAATAGCACCTGCCTGACAGCATTGTCATGAAGATCCGGTGAGATAATACACACCAAGTACTTTATTGGTGGTGGAGGTTTTCAGTTATATCTGCTTCTTCATAATCCTATTTGGGGTTCTCTGGGTAAAAGTACTGGGGTTTTTTTTTTGCCATTTCCTTCTCCATCTCAATTTACAGACGTGGAAACTGAGGAAAACACGGTAAAATGACTTGCCCAGGATCACTCAGCTTTTAAGTAACTGAGACCAGATTTGAACCTAGGAAGATAAATCTACCTGCTTCCCTTGCAAACCTAAAAATACTATGTATATATTAGCTCTTATTACTGTTAGTTTTTATCATCAAGAAAAATTGTAGACATGGAGCCAGCTGAAAGGGATCTGAGTCATAGATACAAAACCATAATGGCATATATAGGAAGCCAAGGTCCTGAGAGGTTAAGTTAGGATTCGAACCAAGGGCTCCTGGATCCAAATGCGGTGTTAGTTCCATGACACCTGAGACCTTCCTTTATTCATTTAATGTTCCACCCCAGTTAGAGAAAATTAAGATGAGAGTAAGGCCTTATGGCATGAAAAACTCACTGGATTAACTCCCCATTTGTCTGGCTATTAAGACCATTCTAGGCTGATTCAGGTGGTCACAAAGCCTGTCTATAGTTAATGCTATAGAAGCATCTTCTTGAACTTATAACAGAACATTAGTTTTTAAGTTTCAAAAACATTACAGAATTTATTTTACAATGGAGGTGATAATGAATAAGATAACAAGTAAAGTGTATGTTAATTTTTTAATGGTTTTCAGCTTCCATTCCAGGAAAATAGAACCTAAATATGGTGAAAAAGGTTGTTTAGTTTTTCTTTTTCATTTTAGATTTTTTTTTCTAAAATCAAAGGACATAATCATTCAGAGAAACAAATGATTTATTTTTTAAAAAGTAAGACATTCAGGGCAGCTAGGTGGTACAGTGAATAGAGCACCAGCCCTGGAGTCAGGAGGACCTGAGTTCAAACCTGGCCTTAGACACTTAACACAAAAACTAGCTGTGTGGCATTGGGCAAGTCACTTAACCCCAATTGCTCCCCAATTGCCAAAACAAAAAACAAAAACATTTAAAAAGTAAGACATTCATTCAACACACATTTATTAAGTGCCTACTATTTGCCAAACACTAGTGTTCCAGAGGCAGAAACAAAATAGTTCTTGCCCTCAGAAAGCTTATATTCTCTTGGGGTGAAGGGGTCAGAGTCCAACAACATGTATACAGATCGGTCAGTGCAAAAGAAATACTAAAGTCATTTTGTTGGGGAGGTATTAGGAAACGGGAAATTGAAGTTAACCTCTCTAGAATATAAGCAGTCTTATTTTGATCTGTATACCCTCAAAGTACCTGAAATTATAGTAGGTGCTTAAAAATGCTTTCTGTTGAATAAGCTGAGCCTTGAAGGAAACTAGGAGATCTAAGAGGCATAAGTGCACTCTAAGCACAGCAAGCAATTGCAAAATGAGCCTGTATCAGGACAGAAAGAGTATTGCATTGGGAGTCAGAAAACATGGGTTCAAATCTTACATCTGCTACTTACTAACCAGAAAATCACATAATCTCCTGGGGCCTCAGTTTCCTCATCTGTGAAAGCAGGTGGTTGGACTATGTGATCCCTAAGGCTCCTTCTAGCTCCAAATCTATGATCCATTCCATCCAGTTGTGCCTTGGTGAAGAGTTTTATTCATGAATTTATTATTGCTACAACCTAAGAGTGAGAAAAACCAATTAAAAAAAGAAAAACATCAGCCCATTCTGGAATGGCTGACAACCATTAAGGCTAAGAATATCTATATTCTGGGATTTCCAGCTGAGGAGGGAAGAATAGACCTCAATGTATTTAGAGCTAAAATTTTTCAATGGCGACTAAACAGTATTATGGCGGGGGAACCATTCTACACTTGTCACTTCTGTCAAATTTCCATAAGTGTTAAGAGTTGTTACTAAGCAACTGTGAGTGCACTTCCATCAGAATAAAGTATGTTGTGCTGGGCTCTTTTAAAATAAGTCTATGAGTCAGGAGTAGACTATCCCCTGCTCTCCTGCTGGTTTGACATTTCATAGGATCATAGGCTTTGGAGAGGGAAAGGATTTTAGGAATGTTCTCCTTCTACCAACCCCCTCATTTTACAGATGTAAAAACTGAGGGCATAGAAAGGGAAATGGTTTGCAAAAAGTTGCCTAGGTCAGTCAGAGAAATGAAGTCAGGATGTCAGCCCGTGGCCTCAGTGGAGACTAGAACCAAATAATTATATAATTGAGATCTAACCAGTCCACAATAAAGCAATACTTAATCTCTCTCTCTCCATATATATGTGTACATATATGTACATATACATATATAGAATAAATTACATACAATACGCACACGTATGTATCCTGTGCAGCTAGGTGGTGCAATAGATAGAGTGCTGGGCCTGGAGTCAGGAAGACCTGAGTTCAAATCCAGCCTCAGACACTTACTAGTTATGTAACCTTGGGCAAATGACTGTTTGCCTTAGTTTCCTCATCTGTAAAATGAGCTGGAGAAAGAAATGGCAATCCACTCCAGTATCTTTGTCAAGAAAACCCCAAATAGGGTCATGAAGAACCAACTGAACAACAACAACAAAACTATATTTCCCACTATCCCTTAGTGGGTCTCCAGTAATTTATCTCGTTTGGTCTGCAACAGCCAAAGCATCCTTGGATTGTGGCCAGTTTCAAAGAGCCTTATCTCTTTTTAAGAGACCAGAAATCTAGCTAGATCCCGATGAGTAAAACAACAAATCCCATGAAATGATCACACGTTTCAAATTTGTACTATTTGAAGTTAGAATTTTGTAAAATATGGCCATCAGTTCCAGCTCTATAGAAATATGTAGTGAGAACTCAAAAAATTCAACCACTCCATGGTATTTGTTATTTGCTCTAATTGGGACCTAGCTATAACTAGCATATGGGGGAAACCCCTTTTTCCATAATTGTTTTTTCTTTTAAAATAAAGTAAAATAACTAAGATTATAGACTTAGAAGTTTATACCTCTTTAACTCCCTTATTTTACAGTTGAGGAAACTGAGTCAAAGAGAAGTTAAATGACTTGGTACCATCACACAGGGAATTAGGTAGCTGAGGCAAGGTCCAACCTCAGGCTCCATGTTTCCATGTTCGACATTCTTTCCACTGCACCACACCGTCTCCTGGGTCAACAACAATCATATTTCTATTGATGCTGGCCTAGAGGATCACAAATGTACAAAATGTAGTACAGAAGTGGTAGCCAACCCACATGTACTAAAGTATTTATAGCAGCAATTTTTTGTGATGGCAAAGAATTGGAAATTGAGGAGATACCCATCAATTGGGTAATGCTGAACAAGTTGGGGTATATGAATGTGATGGAATGCTATTATTGTTCCATAAAAAATGACGGACAGGGGCAGCCAGGTAGCACAGCAAGTAAGAGCACCAGCTCCAGTGTTGGGATGACCTGGAGATCGAATCCCGGCTCAGACACTTAGCACCCACCCAGAAACACCTGGCCATGTAACCTTGAGCAAGTTATTTAATCCCAATTGCTTAGGGGCAGCCAGGTGGCTCAGCGAGTAAGAGCACTGGCTCCAGTGTCAGGATGACCTGGGGATCAAATCCGGGCTCAGATACTCAGCACCACACCCAAATATAACTGGCCATGTAACCTTGAGCAAGTTACTTAACCCCGATTGCTTTAAAAAATAAAAAAAATCTAAAAAAATGACGGACAGTTGGATTTCAGAAAAACCTGGAAAGACTTGCATGAACTGATGCTGAATGAAGTGAGCAGAACCAGGAGAACATTGTACACAGTAACAGCAACATTGTTTAATGACCAACTTTGGTAGACTTAGCTCAGCATTACTGAGACAATTCCAAAAGACTCCTGATGGAAAGTACTATCCACATCCAGAGAAAGAAAGATCTGAAGTCTGAATGCAGATCAAAGCATACTGTTTTCTCTTTTTTGGTTGCTTTTTCCTTTTTATGTTTTTTCTGTTTTGTTCTGATTCTTCTTTCACAACATGACTAATGCGGAAATATGATTAATATGATTGTACATGTAAAGCCTATATCCGATTACTGGCTGTCTTGGGGAAGGGGGAGGGAAAATTTAGGACTCAAATCTTATAAAAGTGAATGTTGAAAACTAAAAAAATATTTAAAGTAGTGTCCAGTCCACTGCCCCTATTCAGAGACTAAGTTTGATTCAGAAGGCACCATTCTTTCTATCCAAGCTCATTGGAGCAGCACAATTCTGTGGAGGGAGTAAGGGTAGATTACAGTAGCCTGGACTGTGACTCAAAGGGCAATGCTTCCAGAAAACTGAATGAGGCTCAGAAGAGCTTCACTGGAAGCCCAGGGTGCTGTCCATCATGAGAAGATGCCTACTTTTTCTATGAATCTTAGCTTTGCAGGGTACAATGAATGGGGGAAGTAGCCAAAGTAGTGAGATTAGATTGGATGCTGGTTCAACCACAACCACTGCATTACTTTTTATTTTCAAGTATTTCTTTGGTGCAGTTTATTTTCATTCCCAAAACAAAAGTTACCAACAATCTCAACTGTAGCCTAGTAGTTAATCTACCACATTATTCTATACTAGGGCAAAATATTTATCCTAGAAAGTTCAGTCAACTGAAGAAGAAAAAAAAAATAAACCCTTGATGGTTACAGTTACCAACAAATCCTCACACATTCCTTGATGGATTATCTGGATAATAACTTGTTAACACCCCTAACCTCATGGTTTCTGTGAGTATAATACTTGAAAATGTCTTTATTAAGTGCCTGGATAAAAGTCTTAATGTTTCCGAAGTCCCATCCTTCCTTCACTTTCAAACAGCAATTTCCATAACCCTGGGTGTCACCTCCTATTCTTTTCCAGGAAAGCTACTTTCACCCTCCCACATGTCCTTGAAATTTCACTGACATTTAGAGCCTCAAAAGTCTACTTCTCCAGTGATTATTCACAAAGCTCAGTAATAAACGGCATTGTCTCCTCTTCCATCTCCAAAGAAGCTATCATAGTACTGTTTATCCCTATTCTCCACCTCTCACCCCTGGATTTTATTTTACTCTAATCAATGGCATTCCCTGTCTTAAAGGAGACAAGGGAATGTTTTGGTCCAATCAGTTTATGAACTGAGTTAACAATGGCATTAGCTACTGTCAGAGGCAAACAACTTGTAGAGGAGGATCATAAACTCACAGATATAGAACTAGAAAGAGCCTCTGAGGTCAGTTAGCACAACTCCTTCCTTTTTCAGATGAGGGGATTTAGATCCAGAATGGTTATGTGACTTGCACAAAATCATAGAAATAGTAAAAGAAGAGTGATGATCTGAACCCAGGTCCACTGACTCCAAATGCAGTTCTCTTTCCGTAGTATTGGACTTATAACTCCATCCCCACAAATAATTATAAATATAAATAAAATAAATTTATAAACCCAATAAATCTATCTTCTATTTCTAATGTGCTCCCTATGATCCTAGGTTATAGAAGGAAACCAAAGATATAGAAGAAAACCAGAAAAAGCACCAGTAGAAATGTAAATTAAATTCCTACTGAGATACCAGACCAGTAGATATAATACTTTGACTTTTGCCTCTATGGTACCTTGGTTGTTGGAGAAGGAAGGAAGGAAAGAAGGAAGGAAGGAAGGAAGGAAGGAAGGAAGGAAGGAAGGAAGGAA
>NW_027185903.1:19694047-19699762 GCF_028583685.1 Petaurus breviceps papuanus | reverse complement strand
GGAAGGAAGAAAGGAAGGAAGGAAGGAAGGAAGGAAGGAAGGAAGGAAGGAAGGAAGGAAGGAAGGAAGGAAGGAAGGAAAAAGAGGGAAGGAGGTAGATGGAATAGGAAAATTTTGGTGGCCAGGGGCCAGAAGCAATCTCAAGATTTTGTTGATTCACTTGTAGTTTTCTTGAGAAACTGTGGTGAAATAACTTTGATTCACATAGGCAAGATGATGGAATGTGCTTAGACCTGGCCCCTTACTTCCAGAGGAAGGACTAAGGGGTGCACAAGAAGAAACAGGCAGTCTATGGCACAAAAGCATTTTGGACAATCCCTATATTTGTCCTTGTGTCACTTACTCATGATTATTATAATCAGGGCTGCCTTGGATTTATTCATCATCGTATGATGAATTTATAAGGAATAATAATAATAAAATCCAATTCCCTTTATCTCCCTCAGTATAAAAACCCACTGACCTTTAACACCTCCCAGGCAGTGATGCCATCAAGACACATCCATCTTCAATATGATTTGTCTGCTAAATCAATTTGTCTATTATCAATACATCCTAAAGTTAGTTCAGATGAATGTGAGGCTCTCTTTTTCTCTGCTCCTTGAGACTCCATATTAGACTAGTAAAAAGGGTCACTAAAAATACAGTCCCAAAATAACTTTTGCATGAGCAATACTTCAACAAAGCACTTGACTCTTCTGCTTTTTAAAAAAAATCCAAGATCTACCATAATACTCAGTGTCCTATGCCTTGCCCACAAAAGAGAACATCTGAGAAAACTATGACAAATATCATGCAGTGGTTACTAGGAAAGAGAGAGGCAATGAAAGAGATATGTAGGATAAAACAAACATTTTGTGACACAGTCAATATGGAAATTTATTTTACTTGACTATACAAATTTGTTAGAAGGATTTGTTTTTCTTTTCAAAGGTGAGGGAGGTGGAAAAGAGAAAAAAAATTAATGCTTATTAATAGAAAAATAATTGTAGAATATACATACCAAGAAAGTTAACCCCCTAGGAACCAAGATAGTGCTTCCCTCTAAAATGATTATTATTTACTGTTGTTTGTAAAACATCTTCAGGTTTGAAGTAAAAATGTTGACTCAGCTCCCTAATGTGAGATGAAGACTTGTGAAATCTAACAAAACTTTCTAGAAATGCAAATAAATTTTCACTTACCAATGAGCTATCATATTAAGGCAAAAGACATTTATTTCCTCAACAAAAAATTACCTCTGGGAAGAAAGAACTTAAGCATAATTGGCTTTCTAAGTATTCTTTTCTACTCCACAAAGTAGTTTGCTGGCCATCACATAAACAAAGCAAGAACCTAACATCTGTGCATAAAAGAAAATGCTCCTAGCCTGGCCAGTCACTGTTGTATTTATGCTGACTGCAAAGAAGAAGGGGAAGGAAGGTTATGCTGAGAAAGCTGTCCCTTTGGAGCACCCCACGGATCTGCTGGGTAGCTATTCTGATCCAAAGTTGGCAGTCACTACAGACATGCCTCTGGTCTGCTCATACTTTGACATGACCTTGAAGCTGAATCAAATGGTTACAAAAAATATAAGGTGACATTCACTTAGCTTTTGCATTCTCTAATATGAATTGCACCAAGAAGGGAAGCCAGCCAAAAGTGAGCTGAATGTTCTTAGGATCCAAGCATATTCCTGGGTAAAAATAAATCAGCAAATAATGCCTTCCCTCTATTAACTATTTCCTTTTTATCCTGTATATAGTTTGTTTATCTCTATTTCTATATATGTTGTCTCCCCCATTAGATTGAAAGCTCCCTGAGGGTAGGGACTGTTTTTTGCCTCCTTTTGTATCCCCAATGCTTAGCCTGGCACCTGGCACTTTATACTTAGTAAAGTAGGCACTTAGTAAATGGTTATTGATTGAAATAATAACCAAAAAATTAACCAAGAAAGGATTATTAATGCATTTATTTTGGCTCATTGGATGCTGCATGGTATAGTGGGAAGTTAGTCAATAAAAAGTGAGATCAAGGGCCTACCATGTGCCAGGCACTGGACAAAGTACTGGGGATATGGAGGAAAGAAATAAATATTTTTTAATGGAAAAATAAAATTCAATTTAAAAAAATGGTTACAAGGAAGGTAAATCCCCATACAGAAAAAAAGTTAAAAAAAAAAACAACAACCAAAAAAACAGTTCCTGCCCTTAAGGAGCTTATATTCTAATGGAAACAGCATGTCTTCCTTCAAGATTTATCCCAAATGCCACCTGCTTGCAGGAGGCCTTCTGCCTCCCTCCCCATCCCAAACTGCTAGGGCCTTCCCATCTAAGGCTACTTTCCCTCTACTCCATGTATATCTTGTATATATCTAGTTATTGAAATGTCTCCCCCCATTAGAATGTAAGATCCTTGAGGGCAGATATGGGGGAGGGGGAGGTAAAGGGGGTGTTTAGTTTTTTGTTTTGTTTTGCCTTTCTTGGCCCCAATCTCTTGGACTCATGCTTTTCAATGACTTCAAATTCTCCATCTCTTGGTCCTGGAGTTATAATAGTTGAATGACTGCATGGCCCAATTATATCTCTTAGCCTTTTTGATGGTCATAGGATTCTAAACCAAAAATTGAAAGGGACCTCAGACTCACTGAGTCCAACCAAACCCTTTCATTTAATAGATGAGGAAACTGAGGTTCAAGGTGTCTAAGTGATTTACCCAAGGTCAAAGTAGTGAATGTCAGCAGTGGGATTTGAACTCAGGTCCACTGAAACCAGATTCACTCTAGACTTCTCTTTCCATTCTATAAAGTTTCCTGATTTTGATCCTGATTCTGATGTAGGTCTCTACTCTACATGGGGGGTTTTCCCCCACAGACCCAGGAATATTCAGTTCAATTAAATAAACATTTGCTAATTGCCTACTAAATGCAAGACACCAAAGATGGGTATTAGAATAAAGAGGCAGAAGAAGTAACAGTTCTATTCTTTAAGGAGTATATTTATGTTCTATTGGGGGAATATATTGAATGATGTACATATTTGAGATAAAAGAACCCAGAAGTCAGGCAGGACTTACTAAATTTGTCAGTATGAACCAAACATTCAATTCTCAGGCAGTTCTCAAGTGAAAATTCATCATTATTCATTTTAAATACAGGTAGATAGGTGGCACAGTGGCTAAAGCTCCAGGCCTGGAATCAGGAAGCCCTCCAATTACTTATTTTTCACCAAATGACAACTCTTCTCTTCTCCTGCTTATTTTATTCCTTGTTCTCCTTTGTTATAATAAGAAGCCTTTAAGCTATGTCCTAGGCCTTGCCTATCTAGTTTTCCATTTGTTTTGGTAGCTCAAAACTATGTTTAAAACCCTAAATATTTACTTACTTTTATTAGAAAGAAAATGGCATTTGCCTCGTTGCCAATCCCTCTTCTCTCTTAGCTTCTTCTTTTCTGTCTTTCCCAAATATCTTTCTAAATAGAAACTTCAGTGCTATTATTATCCTCATTTTACAGTTGAGGAAACTGAGGTAAACAAAGTTAAATGACTTACCCAAGGTCACCTAGGAAATCTGAGATAACCATTGGACTTAGGTCTTCCTGACTCCAGGCGTAGTACCTTTATCCACTTGCACCACCAACTGCCTCCAGTATCACCAAAAGAAAATCTGATATTTTACCGAATTGAGTTGTCAAAATAACTATGTGTAGATGCCTTTTCTGGTGTGACTCTCATGTGTAAAGGGACCTAATGAACCTATTAAAGTTCCATGTTCTAAGCAGTTATCCGACAGATAAGCACATTTATCTCTGAGCTAATATTTCTCCTAAAGTGATCCATTTGTTTTCATCCTGCATGTGCAATAAATATGTGCCCCTATTTCCAAGGAGAAACCCATGTGCCTATGTGAGTCACAGGGCAGAGTTTTCCAAGAAGCTTCTTCACATATAAAATCAAGATGTTGAACTAGAGGACACAAACTAAGGGGCTTTTATTAGATGATCCCTAAGGTCTCCTTCAGCTCTGTTGCTTATTCTAAGACATTATTTCCAGTATCAAAAGATCTTAAATTCATGAGACCCTTGGAGAATGTATAAGCAAGACATATACCTATGTAAGAGCAATCTAATTCTGGTAGAGACTCCAAGGAATTTTATTGAGAGTTAAGAAAAGGAGAAGGAGGGTCAGCTGGGTGTCGCAGTGAATAGAGCACCAGCCCTGGAGTCAGGAGGACCTGAGTTCAAATTTGGCCTCAGACACTTAACACAAAAACTAGCCGTGTGACCTTGGGCAAGTCACTTAACCCCAATTGCCCTACCCCTCCAAAAAAAAAAAGGAAAGAAATGAGCATGTATATAATATCTGTTATCTGCTAGTGTTTTACAAAAATGACCTCATATGATTCTCATAACAAGCCTGTGAGATACATGTTGTTATTATCTTCATTTTAAATTGAGAAGACTAAGGGAAACAGAGATTAAGTGACTTGCCCAGGATCACTCAGCTAGTAAGTTTTTGAGGTCAAATTTGAACTCAGGTCATCATGAATCCACACATAAAAGGTACAGAAGGAGTAAAAAAATTACCAAGGTCTATCAAAGGATACCCAGATACCCCATAGGCATATTGAACTCAATAGGTCCAAAATAAAATTAATTATCTTTCTTCCAAAAATCTGCCCTTTCTCCTACCCTTCCTTTTTTGTTGGGGATGTTGTAATTATTGCAGTTACAGAAATTCACAGCTGAGAAGTTTTCACTGACTCTTCCTTCTGTATCCACCCCCACTTCCTCATAGCCAGCTTTTTGACTACACTTCCTTAATTTCTCTTTTCTCTTTATCATTGTCTCCATTCAAACAACAACCACTCTTGTCCAGGCCCTCTCATCACCTCTCACTTGGACTAACGCAATAACTTCCCAAGTGGTCTCCCTCCATCTGGGACCTCCCTTCTCCAAACTGTTCTCCATATAGCTGCCAAATTGGTATTCCTAAAGTTCAAGGTTGATCAGGTCACTGCACCACTCAAGAAGCTGCAGTGACTCCCCATTGTCCTGAAGATAAAATACAAGCTATTCTGCCTGGTATTTAAAAACCTTCACAGACCGACTCCAGTTATCTTTCCAGGCCGCTTACATATTAGCTCTGTCGTAGACTCTGCTCCAGGTGAACTGTCCTACATCCAATTCTGCATGCACGAGAGTCTGGATCCTACCTTTCTGCTTGTGTGTAAACTGTCTCCCATGCCCAGAATGCCCATCACTCCTGGCCTCCAGCTGTTGGAAGTCCCAGATTCTTTCAAGGCTCCACTCAAGCACTACCCATTCCAGGATGTTTTCCCTGATTCCCCTCATTATTAGGGCCCCCACCCCCCTCACTGTGCATTTGTAAATATCCTGGATATACTTCTCTTTGAACACATTGTATCCTCTAATCTAGTTCAAGGCCTTGAAGGCAGCAACTGTTGCCCTTTTGAATTTGTATCCCTATCACCAGGCAGTCTGCTATAATGGAGCCACTTGATAAATGGTTGCTAAGATATACACATATATGCATGTGTGTTTGCACATATGTATACACACATACTTATGTAGACCTATATGTGCACACATGCATGATATTTAGATAGGGAAGGAAAGGATGGAAGGAAGGGAGGGAGAAAAGAAAGAAGAAAGGAAGGGAGGGAGGGAGAAAGGAAGGAAGGAAGGAAGGAAGGAAGGAAGGAAGGAAGGAAGGAAG
>NW_027185903.1:19679661-19694037 GCF_028583685.1 Petaurus breviceps papuanus | reverse complement strand
GGAAGGAAGGAAGGAAGGAAGGAAGGAAGGAAGGAAGGAAGGAAGGAGGAATAGTGAGTAAGTTGTGAGAAAACTGAGTCAGAAAGTACAGACTGTTCTCTCCAGAAATGTGGCAGTGAAAGCAGAGAGACAGAGAGAGGACAGTAGCTTCCGAAAGCCTCAAGGTTGAGGAAAGGTTTCTAAAAGAAGCACATTGAGGGGGCCTGAATGTGTTAGGAGGCAGAGAAGTCAGGGAAAGAAAGACTGAAACCAGACAAGAGCTAGTGATCAGGCAGAAGTGGGCATGTGTTTGAAGGGCTGTAAAGGGAGTATAACAGATAAGTAGAGGCCCTGATAAAAAAGAGTTAATTTAGCGTGAGAGAGTAGGAGAGATGACAAAATATGGAGCTTGTGGTTTTAGAAGGACATCCAGGTTTGAGGCCTGGGAGATGGAACAGTGCCTTAAAATGACAAGGCCAGGTTGATTTCTGTGGTACATTTGAATGTATTTGAATTCAATTACATAAATCACACCAGAAGACTGTTGGATTTTATAGGGAAATTAAGGAGTTATGATTTTTAATATATCTGAATTTGGCAGTTAGGATGACATTCCAGAGCAGCCTCTCTAAAAGGTTTATTCCAAATCAAAACAAGGCAAAAATGGTATTGGCTCTTGCCAAACAGCTGAAGGCAAATGACTTAATCTATTTCTTTCTTCTTTCTTTTTTTTTTACCAACTAAAAATGTTTTTATTTCTACTTTTTGTAAAAATAACAGACGTTAACTGCTAATTGGTTCTGCTTTAACTGTAAACGGGCTTTGGCTCAGTGAAAATTATTTGCATTTCGCAAATTAATATTGGGAAGTCAGGTTTAACAGATATTTGGGGGACAATGTTTCATAACTACTCAATACCCATTTTAAAACTTAGATTGCACTTTAATTATCACATATCACAGACAGGGTCATGAGACAACTTTTACAGAGTTTATGATGTATTACAGAGTTCATTTTCCAATTAATTGATTTTGTTTAAATTTTTAATGTATTATTTATGTAATTAATTTAATTTTAATTTTTAATTCAATGCACCCCGCCAAAGGTGCTAGACCAGAGTTTATGAAATTATTTTGACCAAATAACAATTTGGTGTTTGAAATATATCAAGAGAACCCATCAATGCTATTCTAGGGCATTTGAAATATACTGGGGATGGACAAAAGGGGGCAAAATAAAGGATTTAATATCTATTTCTATACTCTCCAAACTGTATTAGAATAATTTTTGATATAAATCAGCAGATCCCTGCACTGTTGCAGTTCAGGGAAGGATAAAACTCTGATACTACAAACTTATAGAATCTTAGCTCATGCCAAAGGAGGAGGGTTGGACACTGCATATTCATCTTTTTCTTGTGATTGTCAGGTGTCCAATCTCCTATCCTAGCTTGTCCCTTCCCCCAAGTACAGCTTCAACAGTTCTTGACCAAG
This sequence comes from Petaurus breviceps papuanus, assembly GCF_028583685.1. Taxonomy (NCBI): domain Eukaryota; kingdom Metazoa; phylum Chordata; class Mammalia; order Diprotodontia; family Petauridae; genus Petaurus; species Petaurus breviceps. Next base: position 19,692,565 of record NW_027185903.1, on the reverse strand, counting down.
ATGTGTAGTTTTTTTACTTTTTCTTTTTCTGGAGGCAATTGGGGTTAAGGGACTTGCCCAGGGTCACACAACTAATAAGTGTCTGAAGCTGGATTTGAACTTGGCTCCTCCAGACTCCAAGTCCACTGCATCACCTAGCTGCCCCAGGACACTTCATTTTTATTTTTATTTTTGGAGGGCAGTTGGGGTTAAGTGACTTGCCCAAGGTCATATGGCTAGTTTTGTGTGTGTGTGTGTGTGTGTGGTGTCTGAGGCTGAATTCGAACTCAGGTCCTCCTGACTTTAGGGCCAGTGCTCTATTCAATGCACCACCTAGCTGCCCCAGATACTTCATTTTTAACACAAAGTCTAACCTTGGTTGCACTCAGGCTAGAACCTTCAGCAATAATCAGTGCCCCATTTGGGATGATAACTCTACAGCTCAAAGGGCCCTCAAGAGGTAAGCAGGTGCAAATCTCTCACCTAGTAGATGGCAACTCTGAAACCCATGAAGCTTAAGCAATTTGTGCAAGTTCACACAGGTAATAAGCATCTGAAACAGAATTTGAACCCAAGTCCTCTGACTGGGCACTGGGCTTAGAAATGGGAAGATTCATCTTCATGTATTCAAATCTGGTCTCAGACATTTGTTTCCCCATCTGTAAAATGATCTGAAGAAGAAAATAGCAAACCACTCCTGTATCTTTACCTAGAAAACCTCAAATGGGGTCATAGAGAGTTGGACATCATTGAAAAATGACTTAACAATATAATTTACACACTTTGGGGGTGACTAGGTGGCATAATGGATAGAACTTAGGGTCTAGAATCAGAAAAACTTATCTTTGTGAGTTAAAATACAATCTCAGACAATTACTAGCTATGTGACCCTGGGCAAGTCACTTACCCCTGTTTGCCTCTGTAAAATGGCAACCACTTCAGTATCTTTGCCTAGAAAAAGCCAGAATGGGGTCACAAAGGCTCACACACAACTGAAATAACTGAATAACAGCCTCTGACTGAAGAACCAGGGATTTTTCTGTTATGCCATATTGCTGTCACTGATATAAAAAAAAAGACCTAAAAACCCTATTTTGCTTTACAAACACAGAATCTCCCCAGGGATCCCAATTCACAACCCCTGTACAGAGGGATTTTTTCAGGACATAGTCTGATAAAGTACCTATCATGTGCCAGAAACTGTGTGTGCTAGGTCCTAGGGACACAAAAACAGAAAACCATCCCTACCTTCAAAGAGCTTATATTCTACTGAGGGTAAAATAATATTTATGTAACTAGACTTGGAGACATACCAACCTCTCTGTAGGCAGAGAGAAGGCTTCCAGAGCCTAGCTGCATGGACTTCTGGAATTGTAATGTAATCTCCTCTTATCTAGAAGGGAAATAGGGGAGAATTTGGAAAAGGGAGAAATCAAGGTGTTACGATAAGAGAATTTTTTGCTTCACTTTTTTTTTTTTTTTGCTTTTTAGAGGGCAATTGGGATTAAGTGACTTGCTCAAGGTCACAGGGCTAGTTTTTGTGTTAAGTGTGTGAGGCCAGAGTTGAACTCAGGTCCTCCTGACTCCAGGGCCGGTGCTCTATTCACTGTGACACCTAGCCACCCCATTGGCTTCACTTTCTTACCACCATTTACTTAAGATAAGTAGGTCACTGGGGGTAGCTAGGTGGCTCAGTGAATAGAGCACCAGCCCTGGAGTCAGGAGGACCTGAGTTCAAATCCTGCCTCAGATAAAACTAGCCATGTGACCTTGGGCAAGTCATTTAACCCCAATTGCCCTACCTTCCCCCTCCAAAAAGAAAAAAAAAAGATGAATAGATCACATAGTAGGTCACTACATCTCTAGTGTTAATGGTAAGTTTTCAAATTCCAGTTATCTCCTCTGTTTATTGACTAGCATACTGTTTTAACCTGTAATAGATTTTCCCCTTCTACTACCTGTTCTTTGATGTGTACACCATTAATTTCCCCTTCTGCCTTCTGTAAAATGTCATTCTGTCCATCCTACCTATGTAACTGAAACCTCTATAAGGCCCCTGAAACTGTTGCTCAGGGTTCACTGGTTTTTTGTATACAGTGTCTATGCTCTGAGCATATAACAAACCAGTTTTTCCATGCTTCTAGATATTGGTAATTATGATTGGCAGTAATAAACCCTTGGACAATTTTTATTGCAGTATAAATTGGCAAATAGAAAAACAGAGAAAAAGATATTCCAGTGGGCTTTTTGAAAGGATACCAAGACTTGGGGTTATCAAGGCAACCTGAGCTGTTTCCCATCTTGTGGCCCCCTCCTATTCAAACCCTGAGAAGGGTATGGCTGGGACAGCTGAAGCTGAGACTTGAGAAAAGAGCGTAAAATACTTAACTCTCCTTCCCACCCCCTCTTCCTGGAGATGATAGATATTTACTCCAAGCTTCTTATATCCTTGAAGTTTTTCATAGTTCTTGATTTTGGTATTACCTTCAAAGTTGTCCTTCTTTTAAAATAAAACTATGATTGAAAAAAAACTTCTTTGTGATTTGTGTATGTTCATAATTTTGAACATTGGGCTACAACAGAGAGACAGAGACCAAGAGAGACGGAGAGAGAGAGAAAAGACTCTCTTTCTGGATTGTTGAGGCAGCAGGAAGAGAAACTTCCCTGAATCTCTGACTGGGGGTTTAAATTATATGGAAGAGATTTTTGTGAGTGTTTTATGACTAATTCTTATAAGCTCCTTAACAGCAGAGAAAGATTAGTCACATGAGTTATGACCATTTACCTTACCTTTGCGTCATGAATAAGGAGATTTAGGCAGTAGAATGAGGCTAGTGAAAAAGTAGTACCTTCGGCAAATTTGGTACCTTAGGCAAATTCCCTCTTCTCATAGTCCCGTTGCTTTTTTTTTTTTTAAAGATGATTCATTCTTGGTGAGGCATGATTGGAGGGAAGGTCATGAACCCTGGGGCTGAAAAGAGGAGGAGAGAACCAGGCCCACATTCCAAAGTTGATTACTGTCTAAGGAGATCTTAGTTCACCCTGCCCAATCAACCCTGCCCAAGAGCATCCCAAAGTGGTTATGTGCCACAGACCCACCTGCCAGCCTGGTGAAGACCATGGACCCCTTCTCAGAATAATATTTTTAAATGAATAAAATAAAATACATAGTATTACAGAGGAAACCAATTATACATGTTTTAAAGTCATCAGTTTTTTAAAAATCTATTTCACCCCACATTAAGAATCCCTCTCATTGAGGGAGAAAGGCCCTAACAACTACATGGATCAAAAAAGGACTTCCTCTGGAGGGAAGAGAGCACTGGACCTGAGCCTTGAAGGAAGCTAGGGAAGGATGTTAATATAATTCCTACAACATGAGGCACAGCACATATAGACAATGTTGGTAGATGAAAGGACTATTAACTTGAGTTAACACATAACATCTGCCCTCTGAAAATTAACCCTCTATAGATATGTCTCACTTTATGCAATTGAGAAAAATTATTATTTTGCTACTCTATTAATTACCAATTGTTAATTTGGGATTCAGGCTTTCTTCTTGATTTCCTCACCTAAGGTCCAGTCCTTGTAAAAAAAAGTCAGTCTCCAAAAGACATAACTGATGAGATTGTCTTCACCCTCAAAGTACAAGCTCTTCAGTTTGGGGTGGGACCCCACCCAACTAGGAAACCTGACTTCTACTCCGAGTGTAAATACGTAGAATAATCCAATCCAGGTGAATTTTTACCCCAAGGGAAAGAGGATGACCTAGCTCAGGAAGGAGAAAATCAACCAGAGTGACCTGGATGGAGACGGCTCCTCTGTCCAGACTGCTGGAGAAAGCTGTCTCCTGATCCAGCCGTGTTGCCAGCACGAGGAGCTGAAGACTTCTAGCCCACCTCCTCATTAGATGTCCGCCAATCAGTGCTGATTTTCAGTTGAAGAGGAATTCCCTTTCAAGGATTATCTAAAGTTTTCAGGCTCTCATGTCTTTTGTCTTTGGTTGCCAAGAGAGACCACTAACCATGGATTTATTGATTATTAACTAGACTAATTAACAAGTTGATCATTAATTTCCCAGAAATTCAATCTCTCAGGGTTTTTCATTCATCAGACAATCAATCAGCATAGGATCATTGCTTTAGATCTAGAAAGAGCCTCATGAGTGGGCCATCTAATCTAATCCCCTATTTTACAGATGAAGAGGTTAAGTCCCAATGATTTGCCCAAAGTCACACAGGTAGTTAAGTAACAGAGTAGGACTTGATCCCAGGATCTATGGCACAATGAATTTGTTTTTAATTTAATAAAATATGTATTTTAAATATTCTAGGTGAACTGATTAAGGAATATTGTAGTGAATTTTCCTTAGGAAATTATTTTGTAACCAAAATTATTTATCTGTTTTGTATGTCTGAATTTGCATATGGTGGCTTCTCTTGCTCAAATGTTTCAGTCACATCTGACTCTTTGTGACCCCATCTGGGATTTTCTTGACAAAGTTACTGGAGTGGTTTGCCATTTCCCTCTCTAGCTCATTTTACAGATGAGAAAACTAAGGCAAACAGGGTTAAGTGACTTGCCCAGGGTCACACCGCTGGCATCTTAAAAGCAGGCAAATCTACTGTTTCTATGCGCAATACATTTGTTTTTAATTTTTAGATTTAAGAAATCAAATGCAATTTTAAAATTATTTTAGGTGAGCTGATTAAGGAATATTGTGGCAGATATTTCCCTTATGAAATTATTTCATAATGAAAATTATTTATCTGCTTTGTAAGTCTGATTTTGCATATGCTGGGTTCTCTTAAAATGGGGCAAATCTGCATACGGCATACTACAAACTGATTAAACACATGAACATTTCCAAGCTTATTCAGTGTTAAACTCAAGGAGGCCAAGTGATCCACATTCTGAAGGCTTTTAGCATTTAGAGTTTGGTAGTGTGAAAAATAGAATGAATTAATCCTCACACTTTATCTGATTAAGATGCAGAACTGAAGCTACTTTGGTAGCCATAATTCACGGCCTTCTCAGAGTCTTTAGACAAAGCTGATTCTGATCCTTTCTGACCTATCTGTGACTTTTAAGACCAGGCATTACTGCCTGTGATCTGGCTAGTGGAGGAGCGATAAAGGCCTCTTGAATAACTGGAATATTTTCCCTCTGACAAGTCACAGAAAGTGGGAATGTTGACCCCAGAGATTTTAATTGAGGAATCCCTCCAGACTTATCACAGTCCCCTCTGAAATTCAAAGTGCATCCAAAGTTCCTAGGAAAACCATCAGATGCCAAGGCACATTTAGCAACTGGCTAAGAGCATTGAGGTGGCACAATAGATAAAGTGTTGGGCCTGAAATCTGACCTCAGAAACTTCTTAGCCATGTGGCCCTGGGCAAGTCACTTAACCCTGTTGCCTTCAGTTTCCTTGCCTATAAAATGAAGAAAATGGCAAACCACTCTAGGATCTGCCAAGAAAATCCCAAATGGGGTCACAAAGAGTCAGAAACAACTGAACAACAACATGGTGCCTTACAGACAAGACGGGTACTCAATAAATATTTGCCTGATTGAATTAAAATGACTTAAGCATTAGGAACCGGGAGTGTTTTTATTCACAAGTAATAACTCCGAAGTCCATCACCACTGATGGAGTAACAGATAACAAGTTGTCCAAAAATGGGAAGAGGACTAGACTTGAAATCAATGAACCTGGATTCAAATGCTGACTCTGTCACCATTAGGGTGAGGCCCTTCTCTGGGCCTCAGTTACCTTATCTGTAAAATGAAGGGACAGGATTGGATGACCTCTAAGGGTCAAATCCATGAGCCTCAAATGTTTTCTCCTTCTAACAAACTACATTCCTCTTTGTGACCCCACCACACCCTAGGTTCTCACTAAGTTTGATTTTTGTGGAGCAGTAGACTGGCAACTAGAAACTCTGCTTTTGTCTTGGTTCTGTGATTTAATTAACTGTGTGACTTTAATCAAGTCATTTTCCCTCTTTGGACCTTATCTGTAAAATGAAGGGCTGGATAAGTTAATTTCTGAGCTTCCTTCCATGGAAGGAATGATGGGTAAGATAGGGTTCTATGGTGGGTAAGATAGGGAGACATTTCTGAGTCTAGAATCCAAATTCCCAATTCAAGACACAGACATCACTTTTTATGGTCTTTCATAGTTGATCAATATCCCATGAATACTGCATATGCTAACAGAAAAATAAACTATTTGCTTTTACCATGCTGAAACAAAGCTGTCCCCAGGGCACCAGGAATCTTGGGTAGTCAATACTTGAGTACTTTGGTTTGGGGGCTCTAAGTTCTTCCCTTTTCTTCCTTCTCTCCTCCCCTTGTCTGGCATCTTGAATAGCCACCCCTTGCAATATCAGCTTTGTCCAATGACCTCCAAACAGTGGCTCATTTTCTCAAAATACCTGAATAAGTCCTGCAGTGTACAGGCACTATATAAATAGATACATGAAAATGGAGCCTGTCTCATGTTGATAAGATAAAATTTCAGCACATTTCCTTCAACTTCCAAAAGGCTTGTTTCCTACAATGATTTCGTCAAAAGCTTAAGTCACTTCTAAGAAAAAATAATATGACAAACCAACCGTAATTATTTTATTTTAAATGGACATTGAGAAAGTCATACTTGAAAGAGGTGACTATGGCCTAGCCCCTGTTATGGAAAGAATTTCATATGTAGGAATTAGGAAAATTAGAATTGGCTCCAATAGACTACAGGGTCATAGATTGAGAGTTTGAAGGGACCTCAGAGACCATTTTACAGATAAGGAAACTGAGACCTATGAGTTTAAATGATTTATTCAAGGTCATAGAGCTAGTAAATAACAGTCAGACTTTGAATTCAGGCTCCTTGACTCCAAATCTCATACTCTTTCCATAACATTATCCTGACACTCAAAAATGTTTTAAAGGATCCTTTCTTTAAAAGAAGCTATGAAAAATTTCTCTAAATCACTGATTAGAGAAATGCAAATGGAAACAATTCTGAGGTATCACTTATTCCAAGGTATACACTTATCAGATTGACTAATAGAACAAAAAATGTTTGAACATGTAATTGGGGAAAGAATAAAATATATTTTTAAAAATTTTAAAAGAAGCTGGAAAGAAAAGGCTTTTATTTCTTGATAGCTATCTGTGTGTGCAGAATATAATAAAAAAGAAACTGAAGGATACTTATTACCCACAAGTAGATAATTTGAATTATATCAAGGCAAAAATGCAGGCTAAACAATGTATGTATTTTTAAATATTTTATTCTTTTGGTTGTTTTATTTTCATACTACAATCTCTTCTGGATAACCTTCCTCCCAACCTGATCCCTTTATAACAACAAAGCTAATAGGCAAGACAATACTTCTTGGTTATCTGTAGTCTACCACCTTTCTTTGGAAAGGAGGTGAGTCTTAATTTCTTTTAAAAGGAACAATTATATAATTCATTTCTGAGAAAGAATAAAAATCTGAGAGATATATGTATGTTTATACACACATATAAACATATATCTACATTTACATATGTATATATCTGCACATACATACGTGTCTACTCTATGTCAACTAAAAGGGTCAAGAGATCATTTGTTTTGTCACCTAGACACCAAAGGATTTTTTTTTTGCAATCATCACTTTTTATTCTCCTAGATGATTTACAATTTATAGCTTATTTATTATTTATGTTAAAATAGCCAATTTCAGTTTTGTTTTTCAAGTGCAGTCCATATCCATCCTGATATATCGGAAAGGGCACTGGGTTAAGGGTCAGAAGATATTAGTTCTAGCCCAGAAAGTCTTAGTCAAATCATTTAACCCTTTCTTTGAAACTTTAAAATGAGGTTAGACTAGGTTGTGATGTTCTTAACCTGGAATTCATGACTTTGTGGTTTTTTAAAAAACTATTTTGATAAATTTATTTCATTATAATTGACTTTCTTTGTAATCCTATATATTTTATTTAATGTATATAAGAATACTATTCTGAGAAGGGTTACATAGGCTTTCCCAGCCTGCCAAAGGGACCTAATACTCAGAAAAGATAGAGGAGCTCTGGACTTGTCCTCACCATTACCAGGAACAGCAGCGTCATGATCTGACCAGATCTAAAGTTCTCCAAAGGTCTTTTCTTACTCTGACACAGCCTGTTTCATACAAGTTACATGTACTTACATCTTGTAACTCACTCACTCACACACACACACACCATATGAGATTTAACACAAGAAACTTTTTTTAAACTTTTGTCTAAGTCTTTCATGAAAGGACTAATCTTTAGCATGCACATTGAAATACATGGGCTGATCAATCTGGAAAAATGTAGCCTTTCTATTATCTTCTCAATCCCCTTTAAATATGACTAAGATTAAGAACTGGGACCAAAGACCTCCTTCCCTCAATGGTGAGTAAAAAGTAAACTAAGTGTTACTAAGGATAAATTTGAAGATGCCTTAGAAGATAGGACCCTACACCCTAACTCAATCTTCCTGGGACTAAAACCCAGTCCCAGAAGGTAAAATGTCCAGCAGAACATAAGCTCCCTGAGGGCAGGAAAAACCCGTTCTGTTTTGTCCTTGTTTTCATCACCTGTCACAGATCCTGGCAAAGAGCAGACAATAAATGTTTGCCTAATTGAATTGAATATAATCTTTAGGGCAACTTCGGTACACTTAGATACACAAGGTAGGGCTAGCTCAAGGTAAAATGCTGAAGAAGAGTAAGGTGAGATTTATTTCCCACCCTCCCCTTCACCCTAGGATGATCACCCTTCCCCACCCTTGTGGTGTCCCCCTTAGGGTGCCCTCAGGCTAATATAGCCAATAATCTGGACCTTGTCTTTGCCCCACAAACTATTTCTTATATTTATTCCCATTGCTACCGCCTTAGTCAAGGTCCTCACGATATCATGCCTGGGGAGCTAGAAGAGTCTCTCAGAGATCCCAAGTTCATGAATACTTGAAACCTCTGCCAGGCTAATCTTCTTAATGGGTTCTTTTATCCTAGGGCTCTCCAGGTCAGAAACCCACAGGAGCTGGGGAGGGGGGGGGGGGGGGAGGAGAATGCTGAGTTGCTGTCTTGTAAAATGGACCAGCCTCCTCCCTCCCCGAATCCCATCAGCTGCAATAGTAGCAGCACCAAGACCTGATGAGCTTCAAAAGCCCTGCGCTGATCCAAGCTTTGACCAAGGCAGTGCATGCTATAGCTGAAGGCAAAGAAAGAGTAAGAAGACTAGTAGCCCTTCCTCGCAGCTCCCTTGGGGGCTAAAATTGGAAACGAGTGTCAGAGATCGTCAGGAGCCTCGCTGGCAATTCCTCCATCTCTCTTGCCAGCTGGGACCTGGCCAGACTTATTTTATGAAGCATAGAAGGTCACCTTAGAGCCAAAAAGATCCGAGTTCAAGTTTTGCCTTGTATTACCATGAGCAAGTAACTTCTTTCACAAATCTAGGCAACTCTGTCAGGTACAAATTGCAGAGCAGGGACTGAATTCCATTGGTAAAATGAATTTCCTCACCAGGAACTCCCTATGCCAATAAAATTGCAAGTCCAGTCCCTATTGCTATTATTAATGCCATCATCATTATTAAAGAAGACTCTAAAATGGAGGCATTAATCATAGTTACATTATCTAGTTAAGGTTGTAATGAAAAAAAAATTTTCTGCCAGTTGTAGTCTGCTCTATAAATGAGTCGTAAATGAGTAGCCTTCAGAAGACAATGAGAGGTACATGTTGGGTGGGAGTGAGCAGGCAGTTAACACTTATCAGAGAAGATATGAAGAACTTGGTGAAAGGATGCCATAAAAGGACTGTGTGGTCAATAAAGAATATGGGCTGGTCATATGGACAACCAGTGGACAGACAGCCCACTGGTAACTTTTCAATGCCAAGAGTACATAAACAAATCTCCCAGAACATTGGGTGAACTCCCTTTGGTCAACCCAATGGAAGACTTGGACAAAAGCTGCCTAGGACAGGCATGGAGGAGCTATGATTGATATTGGTGGATACATAAATTGGGGTAGGGACTGGATCTGTGATTTCATTGATATAGGGAACTCCCTGTGGGAAATCCTTCTACCAATGCAATGACCATTTTATCTGCAATTTGATATTCCCAGAGAGTAGGTCTGACCATATCACTCCTCTGCTCAAGAAGTGTCAATGGCTTCCTATTGCTTTAAAGATAAAATACAAACTACTCTGTTTGGCATCTAAACTCTCACAATTTTTTTCAGGTCAATTAAATATTACTTTCTCTCACAAATTCTAGCCTCCAGACAAACTGACTTACCTACCTGCTTTTTACCCATCTCTTCCATGCCTTGAATGTACTCCTTACATTGGTCTCTTGGAAACAATGTCTCCCTTCAAAGCTTAGCTTGTGTCACCTCCTTCAAGAAGTCTTTCCTGATTCCCCCAATTGCCAGCCTTCCAGGTCACCTAAGGGTCACCTAAGACACTTATTCTTAATTTCTATACATCCTGTATTTACTGCTTATCTGTTCCACTTTGTAAAGCAGAAGCAACAGCAAATGAAAACTTGGTTGATTTCTAGGAGCCTACCTGAGTGAGGTAATGAGCTCTTTGCTTAGGCTTCCTTCCCTTAACACTAAAAACAGACAAGGCCAAAGTACTTAAGCTCTGGTAGATTTATAAAGACAATTTTTTAAATAGGCATACAAGGCAAATTCAAATAGCTCCTATGAATTAAGATAAAAAGGTGATTTTTAAAAGAAAAACAGGAAAAAATACAGATAATACTGCTTTGCCCTTATCATCTAGTCTTAGAGGTATAGCAGAAAGAGAAATGGGGTTTGGAGTCAGAAGATCACTGGGCTAGATACCCAACTTTGTCAGTCTCCACCTTTCTGAGTTTTTTTCCCTCATTTGTAAAACAGGGATGGTTCTGTTTCAACTACATTACGTCAGGGAGTTGATAGGAGGCAATTTATAAATAAAACAGATAAATGTGAGCTGCTGTTTTCTTTCCAGAAAGAAAAAAGGAAGTGGGGGTTGCAGGGAAAAATAAATTGTTCCAGATTGTGACATTTACACTAAGGTAGGCTTTGGTGTTTGGGACCACAAATGGAGGAGAGTGGGGAGACCACTCAAATCCTACCTCCAAAACCTCCAGTGTGACCCTTAATTTATTGGTACATCAGTTACTCAGCTGTAAAATAAGGAATTGGACTGCATAGCCTCTGAGGTTTCTTTCAGTGTGAATATTATGACTTATGCTAAATGGAACTGTGGACAATCTTCTTTAACTAAAGCAAATCCAACTTCTTCCAGAGAAACTGAAGACACAAAGCACAAGCATAACACAAATTCTAGTAGCTAGCACAGTGCTAGTGTCTCTATTAACTCGGTCACTAAAAACTTGTCATATAGAATTGAATGCAGACATCCATTGCCTCTCAGCCCTCCCAAGGGTGGAAGAAAGTTCAAGGTTGTTCCAAAGTCTTGTGCCACATTAAGCTTTTGATTGCTCTAGCACATTGCAGGAGACATGCAACCAGTATTCACCCAAGTAGATGTTCCGAGTAAACAAGATCATCAAGTCACCAGAGTCCAGGAAAAAAGAAGGGATGGGGAGGTGGAAGGGCCTCAGACTGTTTAGCAGCCCGAGCTGTCCATCATTCTAGGGAACAGCACCTGCTACTAACTCTTTAAATAGGAAGCGGGTCCCAGGTGAAGGCTCCAGCCAAGTGTTTGGGGAGAAAAGCGAACTGGGAAGCCAGTTCTTTTTTCCAAGTATCTCTAGCCCTCTCCTCTGATGCCTGCCTTTTGATTTATCATAAGAAACGCTTAAATTTCTTAGCAAGAACCGCCCGCCCTCCCCCGCTCAGTGAAGAAGGGGAGAGGAGAGAAGGGGAGGAGGGGGAGGAAGAGGGCAAAGAGAAAGGAAGAGAGACTGAGAGGGAAGGAAAGGAGGGAAAGAAGAAAGGGAGGAGGGGGAAAGGGGAGAAAGGGAAGGAAGAAGAGGCAGAGATGTGAAAAGAAGGGGAGGAAGGAAAGGCGGAGCGGGGAGAGACTACCTGCTGCTGTCCAGCTCCTCCTCAGTTTCTGCGGTGGTTTCTTCCTCGCCTTCGGACTCCTCCTCTGTCTCCAGTTCTGTCTCCTCCTCCGAGCCGAGGTAGCTCTCGGAGGTCGGAGCTGAGTCGTACTGGGCGCTCTCCATCTCTCAGGCCTCTAGCTGGGGCTAAGAGGCTCCCTTCCCAACTAACTTGGTGTTCCCCCTCTAACTCTGCCCTCCTGACCTGCGGCTGGGGCTCTTCTGTCTGTCAAATCGTCCTGCGCTCGGGCTCAGGTTCCCGAGCCTTGGGGGGTGGGGATGGGTTGGGGCGGGGGGGGAAGAGAGGTACTTTAAATAGAAGTCGTCAAAGTTACAGTCCCAAGTTTCTGATGCCGCTGCAGTTCCAGCTTCTTCGCTCTCTCCCCGCGTTCACTGCCACTGCCAATCCTCCGGACCAGCCCTCCCTCTGCTCCATTTTAGGCAAAGCCCTGGCAGTCTCTGGATGCCTGGAAATCCACACCCCGGGCGGGCTCCCGGGGATCAAGGGGGTATCAGCTGTTCTTTCTGAGCTGGGGGAAGGGAATTTGGGACGACGAAACTCAGAGCTCAGTGAGGAACTAGATTATTCAACCAATATTCCTTCTTCCCAGTTCAGACCTCGTGGCGGGGTAGGATGGGGCACGCTTTACATCTGTTTGGGGTGGGGTGGGAGAAATGGATGGAGGGCCCAGTCAAGTCCTTTGGGTTGCTAGATCCCTCTCTTTTCCACTCTCCCCACGGTCCCTACCACCCAAATCTCTAGTCTGTAAGCGGGCTCACCAGCAAAGGCTGCTCTTTCCCCTTGGGAACCTCTGCTTTGAATGCCAAGGGATGGATGCTC